>NC_090989.1:279802863-280108081 GCF_041146395.1 Eulemur rufifrons | reverse complement strand
TGCGTGACCTTAGATGAATGACTTCAGCCCACCATGGCTCAGTTTCCTCGCCTGGGCAGCGGGGATAAGAACAGTACCTCCCTCCGGGCTGCTGAGGCCCACGTGACCATCACCATGCCCACAGCACTCAGCATGGTGCCTGGCACAGGTGCTAGCGGTGCTGGCCTGATGCTGGCAAAGACCCTTCAGAGGGCCACTGAGAAGATTCACGGAGGCAATGTACCTGAGGCACTTACAGCAGTGCCTGGCACAGAGCAAGTCCTCAACCAATGGTCATTTGTGAATATTATTTTGTAGGCAGTTCATTCTGAATCAAAATAGAGATGATCACCCCATCCATAGCCTAGAAAACAGTTTCAAGAGTGGGGGGCAGTCACCGAAGCAGGCCCACAACCTAGCACTCAGCAGCAGCTCCCTGACAGGCCCCTCTGTACGAAGCTCCGTAATAACAGTGGGTGACGTTGGTCACTGAATCAAAAGAGCCCCTCATTTTCAACATAAAACCCCGCAGCTGCTGCCAGGAGCTGGGGCACATTTCACACCAGTCCATTATGCACCAGGCAAGCGCCCTTGCTCTAGCCCATGTCACTTCCCATTATCTTGGCAGTGCTCTGCCTCCGCCTCCCCCAGCCCGCCACACGGGCTTGCAGCAGAAGGTCACCAGCAAACAGCCTCCATCAATAGCCAGTCTAATGCCCTGCTTTTCAAGCTGTCACTGTCTGCCCTGGGCAGGAGGAAGGGAAAGAGAGAAAGCAGGAGGGGCCGGGGGAGGTACAGAATGCAGCCTGCAGGGGGTAGAGGGATAGACACCCCCCCGCCAATACCTATCAGCTGCGAACTGCCCCAGATGAAGGGCAGAAACTGGAAGTCATCCAGGCCCCACACTCCCTGGCTGCCGGCTGGCTCCATCCTGTATGTTTTCTGGAGTTTCCGCATAACCTCAAGGTATCTGCACAGGAGAGTGGGGAAAGACAGGGAAGGGAGCAAAACGTAAAAAGACAGTCTCAACCCTCTGCCATTTGGAATACCAGAAGGCCAGAAATAACCACTTAAGATTGTAATGGTCTAGATTTCAGTTAAAACCTCCATGCCTAAGTTGTAGCTGGTACTCTCAAAATAACGTAGCTTTATTTTCCCCCCACACTTGGCCTTCTTTTGGCCCAAGAAGGAAATGGACAAACACTGACTCCGAACCTGGGTTTTTGTGCCATCAACTTCTGATAAGAAGCAAGGCCTTGGGCAGGAGCCTCAATTTCTCCAAGCTTGGCTTGCCCATCAGAAAGCTGACAGGAGTCCAAGTAGATTGCTTCTGGCTCCGCCTTCAATTCTACCAGAGGCTATGCTTCCATTACCTGTGGAGCTTTAGACACCCATCCTGGGCTCCACCACAGGCCCGCTGCATCAGCATCACCACAGAGAGGCCCAGGAATGGACATTCTAAGACTCTCCGGGTGACTCTGACACACACCTCTGCTGCCAAGCAGGCGTTTGGGTGGCGAGGGGCAGCAGGGCAGAGCCTGACTGCCTGCGTTCAGCTGTGTGACCTCACTGAAGAGACCTGATTTCTCTGTGCCTCAGTTTCCTCATCAATAAAATGGAAAGAACAGTCGCTACTTCACAGGGTGGTTGTAAGAATTAAATGAGTTACATGTAAAGCACTTAGAGTGGTGCCTCCACTTGGTAAACACTGTGTAAGCATTAGCAGTCAGTATGTGACATTCCCGTCACTTGTTTTTACTGGGTGGTGAATTTAAACCTGTCAGAAAAAGGAGTCTTGGACACTCCATCCACAACCAGAGCTTGACTAAGACAGGACAAGAGAACCGTGTGCCACTCAGAACCCTCCAGCACCCGGCCCCAGTCTGAGGAGGAAAGAGATTCCCCCTCACTCCCGTCCTCCTCCCCTCCTCTCCCTCACCGATTGAACACCTTGAAGACAATAGCTATTTGGTCGTCCACCCGGAGCACCCCAATCTTGCAGAGACAGCAGAGGAAAGCAGCAAAGGCTGCTTCATGCCCTGGGAGAGAAAAAACAGTCAAGGTTGAAGGTCTTCCAGAAAAAGGACTGGGATTGTTTTTGATCCAAATCACTGCTAAGTGCCCCTCTGAGGAAAGGGACGACATGGAGATAACGGGGCCTCTTCCCAGTCCATAAAGACCTATTAATATTGGGCTCTTTCAAGAAATACCAGAACTATTATTCTACTCCTAAAAGCCCCAGGCTGTTGACTCCTGAAACAGACATTTACATCTTATTTTGTAGATTTAACTCACATAGCAATTTCACCCTATTTATTGAGCACCTATTATGTGGGCAATGTCCATGTCAGGCACTAGGGAGATAGTAACAAATAAATCCCTGCACTCAAAGAATTCGTGACTCATCAGGGGCAACAGACATTAAATATACAATCACTACTATGATTCTAGCTCTGAAGGAGAAAGATAGGTAATAACTGGAGGATATCACAGGGGGGCCTTGACATAAGCGTTCAAGGTTTCCTCTAAGGAAATAACACTTAATCTGAAATCTGAAAGATGAATGAGAGTTGGCAAGGCAAAGGGGGTAAGGGAAGCAAGAAATGTATTCTAGCCAGAAGAGAGAGAGCATGTGCAAAGGCCCTGAGGCAAGAAAAGGCTGCATCTGTTTGAACCCTAAGAGGGCGAGTATGGCTAGAGCAGCAAGAGCAAGGAAGAAAGTACAATGAGATGAGGCTACAGGTCAGATGGGCTTTAACGACCACAGTAAAGCACTCAGACTTTACCCTAAGAGCAACAGGGAGCCACTGCAGGTTTCTAAGCAGGGAACATGGTCAGACTACAGGGTCAAAGGCACCCTCAGTCCCTTCCCAGTAGTGTCAAGTAGGACTGGTCAGCACTACAGACCCCATTGACTGAACTTTGCACTGAATCCCATGGTTCATGGTGTCATAACAAACATATTTGGAGGGAGATGAGGAGAGACTATTTCAACAACTTCCTGTCCTATTTCTGCAGAATGACGATCCCTTCAGGGCCTGGGAAAGCCTGTGAGCTCAGGTTCCTTCACCTACAATAGTTTCCAAATATGACCAGTTAGAGTCCAAACAACTATCACTCAGGGGCTCTTGTGCACCTGGGAGCACCACCTCCTGCTGACTGGCCAGTCTGCTCTCTGGAATCTTTTTCCTGTTGGTCTTAGTCAAAGCCTCACCCTCAGAGGTCAAAACGCTTGATAAACCTGTTCCCCAGCAGCAGGGGGAAGCAGAGGACAAAACTTCCCCAGGATCCAGGTCCAAGAGGGTCCTTCTCCAGAGCCTGCCTCTGTGGCCTGGGCTCCCTCCTGTGGACCACAATCCCCACGATCCACAAAGGGGAGGGCGCTGAGACAGCAGCAGCTCCCCCATTATCCTGCTTCAGGGCAGAAAGGAGAGGGGGGCCCGTACGAAAGCAGGGATCCTCCTTAGACACACAAGCCACCCGCTGACCTAGAGAGCACTTCCCTTTGAGTGTGCCCACATAACCCTTCTCATCAAAGTCCAAGTCAGCTTGGCCGACATGGACCAAGGATCCAAAGAGCTCAACAACATAGAGAATGTGGCTAAGAAACAAGGGGAGTCAGGGAGAAGGTGTGCTGTGACGCTACAGAGGCTACCAAAAAAGCTCTTTCATGGCCGTGGCTCACGCCTGTAATCCCAACATTCTGGGAGGCCGAGGCAGGAGGATCGCTTGAGCTCAGGTGTTCAAGAACAGCCTCAGCAAGAGCGAGACCCCGTCTCTACTAAAAATAGAAAAATTAGCTGGGCATGGTGGCATGTGCCTGTAGTCCCAGCTACTCAGGAGGCTGAGGCAGGAGGATCACTTGAGTCCAGGGGTTTGAGGTTGCAGTGAGCTATGATGACACCATTGCATTCTACAAAGGGCAACAGAGCAAGAGAGAATCTGTCTCAAAAAAAAAAAAGAGCTCCGTGCAAACGAGCACCATGCATGTGGCATCAGCCCCCCCTGGTGGACATGCTAGAGCTGCAGCATCAGGCCTCCCAACACTACTGCCCCCCACCGCTCCCCCACCGGCCCCTGCAACCACCCTACACCCCAGCTGGCCCCAAGGGGTTACAGGAGCTCGGCAAACTTGCTTGTTCAGAGAGCCCCAAGACCGTCCAGAGCCCAAGTAAAGCAGTGAAGCCAAATTAGTGCAGAGCCCCCCAAGCAGCAGATACCTGTGCCATAGTCAATGCGCGTGGAGTTCCCCACTGACTCCTTTAGGTAAACAGCCACCTCAGGCACAGCAGCTGCCAGATGGGTGGGGACCACTGTGGCCACCAAGTTTTCTGCTTCCTGGTAACACAAGAGACACAAAGTGGTGGCAGCAGATTAGGCAGCATCCCAGCAGGCAGGAGCCCAGGGGCAGCACCTGGCTGAGGGCCCCAGCTGCCATGCCAGACCAGCCTGGCTCCCTGTTCTGACTGGTTCCAGAAGAAAGAAGAGGAATAGCATGTATTCTTACACAATGAAAGACTACCCCGGGTGGCTTATCGTCTGCTATCCTTCCTCCAGGGCACAGGGGTCTGGGGGCAAGACAGGACAAATCTGAGTAGGAGCCATTCAACTCTCCCATCTGGTAACTCAATAGAGCTCCGTGGAGACTCCAGGAGGTCAGTGCTATGGTCCCCATAGGCAACATTTTCCTTCACACTTCCAGGGCAGCAAGAGTTTGTGCCATATGTCCACCAGAAGACACGCACAAGAATGTTCACAGCAGCATTGTTCATAGTAGCCAAAATGGGGAAATGAAACTGAATGTCCATCCACAGTGGAATAAATACACCGGTATATTCACACAATGGAATACTACACAGCAAAGAAAAAGATCTGCTGTTACACATGACATGGATAAATCACACAGACATAACATTGAGCAAAAGAAGCTAGACATTCATATGAAGTTTAAAAACAGGCAAAAATCAATTGATGAGATAAAAATCAGAAAAGTCTGGGGGTTATCAATTGGGAGGGGGCACAGGGCCCTGCTGGAGTGCTAGAATGTTCTATAGCTTAACATGGGTGGTCAGTGCATGGCAAAAAACATATGTACAGATCCATCAAGCTGTAGAGCTGTGATTTATCAGCTTTAAGTTATAATTTTTAAAAATCTTTTTAAAAAACAAGAGCACATGCCACCTTAGAGTGCAGAGGCAGCCTTGGGCTGTCCTTAGGATAGCGCCTTGCTGGGTCCTCAGTAATCCCTTCTGCTCTCTCTGTGAAAACACTGGGCCAGAGTAATTCGGAGCCAAGTTTCTGTAAGCTCAGCTGTGGACAACCTGCATGAGAACTCTTGGCGAGCTGGTGAAAAATCTGATTCCCAGGCCCTTCCAGACATACAGACTCTGCTTTTGTAAGGATGTGGCCTGAGATCCTGCATTTTTGTTTTCTGTTTGCTTTGAACAGGTGACACCTCATAAGATTCAAAAACAAAAACATTACAGAAGGGATGCGTTGAGAAGTCTCCCTCTACCCCACCCTCCTCTGCCTGCAAAAAGAAACCTCAGCTTTATTAGCCTCATATGTATTCTTCCAGGAATGTTTCTTTATGAAAACACGAGCAACAGGAACATACATTTTTCCCTCTTTCTTAGCAAAAGATACCTTACAATCTACATCATTACACCTGATGCTTCTTTAACCTAAAAATGAGTTAAAGTCCTTTCCACTAAGTCCCTAGACAGCTTCCTTATTCTTTTTTATAGCTGCATAGTACTCCGTGTTATGAATGGATTAATTTAATTGATCCCCTACAGATGAATATTTGGGACATTTCCAGCCTGTTGCTAATACAAACAATGAACAGCCTTGTGCAGAGGACTGTACAGCTGCAATAGCAATTCCCAGAAGACAGCTAGGACAGAGGGTAAACTCATGTGGAATTGGCATTTTAACAACTCCCCTGATTCTGATATATTTGAAAGCTCTAAACATTGCAGGCCCTTTCTTATCTGGTGCCGGAATCACCCTCCCCGCCAGCTCGGCCCCCTGAGCCTGTTCTGTGGTGCCTTACCTCGTCGAGTTTGGCATACCAGGTCCTGTAGGCCTTGTTCCCAAATCGAGAGGGCTGGTCCACCGGAGGAGTCTCATCAATCCACCTGTCCAGCGTGTTGAGAAGGGCAACCAGTTTCTCAATGGCCTATGGAGGCAAAACAGAGGGACCAAGCCGCGATGACAGGCAAGAGCCACTGAGGGAAGTTCCACTCGCTTCTGGACAATGACCCCTCAGCATGGCACTAACTAGCTGTTCTCCTTGCTGTCCCCCTTTCTTCCTCACTGTCCTGAATACAAAGGAGGGTCAGGGGAGCACAATGAGATTTACAAAGAGGGAAGAGCGCTAGGGTGACAGGACAGGGATGGGGCGGCTTCAGCACCTGGTTTCTACAGCCAGGGTACCTAGGAGGAGCTACTGGACAAGCACAAACTCCAGCCCTGACCTTTTTAAAAAGATTTTATTGGGGTCTTTTGTTATATTTTTATTTTTTATAATTATTATTATTTTTAGAAACAGGGTCTCACTCTGTCGTCTAGGCTGGAGTGCAGTGGTGCAATCACAGCTCACTGCAGCCCTGAACTCCGGGGCTCAAGAGACCCTCCTACCTCAGCATCCCAAGTAGCTAGGACTACAGGTGCACGCCACTGGCCTGCCTCTGAGGTCTTTTGTTAAGTACACAGTATCAGCTGGGCACAGTGGTTCATGCTGTAATCCTAGCACTCTGGGAGGCCAAGGCAGGAAGATGGCTTGAGGTCAGGAGTTCAAGAACAGCCTGAGCAACAGTGAGACCCCGTCTCTACTAAAAAAATAGAAAAATTAGCCAGGCATCGTGGCATGCATCTGTACTCCCAGCTACTCAAGAAGCTGAGGCAGGAGGATTGAGCTTGAGCCCTGGAGTTGGAGGTTGCAATGAGCTAGGGTGATGCCACTGCACTCTAGCCAGGAAAACACAGTGAGACTCTGTCTCAAAAAAAAAAAGTACACAATATCTACTCATCATAGAACACAGAAATGTAAAAGGAAGAAAATGAAAATGACCAGTAATCCTGCCACCCAGAAACAAACACTATTAGCATTTTAACATGACCTTCTGTTTTGTCATTTTATAGTGTTTTCTATTGTTTAGCATAGTAAGAATTTTGAAGGCAGAGGTGCCCCTGGATTCAGATCCCAGCTGAAATACCACTTAGTTGCTGTGAGATCTTGAGCAAGTGACTTTAATTCTCTGAGCCTCAGTTTCTTCATCTCCAAAATGGGGCTGATGATAAACAGCCTGAGGGCACAGTGCCCCGCACAGGCGAACAGCATAAATTCATACACACATACTTGCACAATGGATTGCGGGCACACTCTGCTTTGCAGCCTGCTCCTTTTCCTTGTGAACCTCATTCCACATCAACATGTAAACATAATTTTATAACAGCCTTTATTAAGTGAATACTACTTTATTGTACCAATCTATCATAATTTATTTAGCTAATTCCTCACTGTTAAATGTTTCGGTTATTTCCAATTGTTTTGCTACCACAAACACCACTATGGTGTTGCACCTCAACTTTTCTGGAAATGCTCGGTCACTGTAATGCTCTATAGGGCCAGCAGGGTTTGGGGAGCCCAGAAGACAGGAATCAAGAAGTGAAATCGGAGTCACAGGTGTGGGCAGCACTGGCACACCAAATGTTATTCAGTCAGGAAAGCAAGTGGGCAAGTCCATCCAAACCACAGATCTGTGAGGGCGGCCAGAGGGTGCTCCTTCCAAGTGTGGCTTGTGTAAACAGGACAGCACTGGGGCTGGTGGAAAACGCCACGCAGAGGCGATTCAAGTCAGGCAGCCCTCAGAAGAGGGTCCCTGCCAGGAAGTGGATCTTGCCTGTGTCTGTGGGAACAAACGGTATAAAGAGAAACCTCCAAGAAATCCTGGCACTAGGCAGGAACCAGCAGAGTGATGCCCACATGAGAAGTTGTGCCTGGGAGGGCAAGGCACGTGAGGCCTGCTGTGGTGTGCAGAGACGCTGCAGAGAGCTGTGTGTACACTGGGAGAGGAGGGTGGGGGGAAGGCAGGCCTGAGCTAACAGAAACCAGGCTGGCCCATGTGCCCAGCTACACAGCTCCAGGAAGCACCAATGGCATTGCAGGCTATGGAAATAGTGCCCCCTGGCACTGTACAAGGTGACAATGGCCCTGAATGCTGCTCTCCCTCACCTTCCCTTTACTTCTGCTTGGGGCGTGGGAGGATAGGAAACATTGACTATAAGAGGAGAAATTTCCCTTTATACCTGGCTGAGGCAGAGGGCTGGGGTGGCATAAAGCTGCCTTGCTGAAATGTGACAGAATGCTGCCAGAGCCTGGCTTTCTGAAGAACCAGGTCACCAGGAATAGCTGATGAGAACAGGCAAACCTGACCCCATGCAGCAACTGGGGCTGACGATAGACGGCACAGTAATCTTGGCCCCAGGAAGCACCAGCAAGCCCCAGATTCTCTGGGGCTCTCAGTCTTAGGCGAGGCACTGAAGGGGATAGAGAAGGTGGCCTCTGGAGGCCACTGGAGCCAGAATCCAGCTGCTAGCTCGATGAATAATTAAAACATTCCCAGCTCCTCTTTCTGGAGAAGGCTTTTTGAATGCAGGGGGCTGCCTCTATTGTTTAGGGTGTTGGGAGAGAAGAGTTGGACAGGGAGGGAACTGTGGGCTGGAACTCTTTTGAGACAAAAGAATAACTTCAGCTACACTCCCTTCTTCCTGGAAAAGGAGTTTTGGATTTCATGGACCAGTAAATTATTCCCTAAAATTTTATCAGTCTATTTTTTATTTTGCCCCCTTAGTACATTAAAAAAAAAAAAAACAACAGAACAAAAATAAATCTCCTATCTACTATCACCTTTACTTTGCAAAACTCAAAAATCTTAAGCCCCAAAGGGTAGAGAAGGCACAAGCTCAAAACGAAAGATAGCTTTCTAAACTTGGGTCTAGACAAACTCACTACATCACCCTTGCTGTATTCTTTGCTTCAGGTGGTATGGAAGCCCACACAGCCATGCCAGATAGGAAGAGAGCCCCTGTGTGTGGTCCCCATGTGCTGAGAGCTATGCCTTCTGCTGCCCCTCGCAGCTGTGGGCAGAAGTTGGGAGACCTCTGGAGACCAAATCAGCTATCTCTGCCCAACAAGTGAGGCACAGACCACTGCTCTGGTGCTAGGATGAACCTCAGCTCAGAAAGGGCCCTGACAAAAGCAAAAACACTATTGAAAATTAAAACTGAATAACACTTAATGATAACAGTAGTTACAATAAATGCATTTAGTATGTGCTAGGCACGATGCAAAAACACCCAGATGTGAGATCTCAGTGAATCCTCCCCATGGGGCCATGAGTAGGTCTGTTGACTCTTGCCCAACTTCAGATGACGAAATAGAGGATCAGAAATGACAGAGTCACTAGTTCAAAAGTGACAGGTTACCAAAATGTCAGCCTGACTCCAAGCATGTAAACACACTGCAATCCTGCGAAAATAGCTTTCCAGCTAAGACAATACCAGGTTGGTGTGGATGTCTACCATCAAAGCCTCAAGGGCAATTAAGGACCCTGAAAGGGATTTAGCAGCTAAGGATTTGCTGGGGTAATTACAACATTCCCCTTTAATTAGCCCTCCCCCTCAACACTCCTGGCCCACTGAGCACAGCTGAGCATCCCTCCCCACAGGCTCAAGGAAAAGCCCTCTCCCTCCCCAGCCATCCTACACCCAGAGCCACAGCCCCAGAGCACTGGTGGGCCCAAGAGGAACCCAAAAAGCCACTGGTGGGCTGAGTCCCAAGTGAAAGCTGTCTAACCCCTGCACAGGCCTGACTCCTCTCAAGTGAACAGAACAGGACCTCAGCCACCCAACAGTCAGATAAGGGCCAAGAACAGGCAGTTCCACCAAGGGCTAGAAAAGAGGGCTAAGGGGAAAATGTTGGCCTTGGGGAAAGTAGAGAAACTGAGCTGGAGCAGGGCCAGACCTTTCCCAACAGGCCCCAGGCTGTGGGTAGACAGCTGGGTGGGCCAAGGCACTGAGAGAGGCTGCTCAGGCCCTGGTGTCTGTGATAAGAGACTCAAGGTGGCTCTGGGCCAACTGGGACATGAACCCAAGAGGCCACTGGTGGCCTGGGCCCTAGCCCTGAGAGATGGTAACCCCAGCAAAAGCAAACAACCTGCAAGACCATGCCTTCCGATGGGTATCTGCTTCCCCATCGCTCTTGCCCTTCCTACACCAAGCCTATCTCTGAAACACCATCCAAAAGGCACCTACCAGGCAGTGTGAACCCAAAGGCAAAAAAAATGTGTGCGCCCTTTGACTCAGCATTTCCAATTATAAGAATGAATCCTTAGGAAACAGATGTATGTGTAGGGATGTTCAGGGCAGCAATGTTTAGGGATACAACCGAGATTCTAAAGTCAACCCTCGGGGTTGTTCAAATAAACAAGGGTACAGCTCACCAAGGCAGCCAATTACACTGCAGGGGAAGAGGTGCTCATGATTTCCTGGGCTGTGTGCTGTCAACAGGGGCTGCTGCAGGTGTTTGGTATGAGGGGAAACATAGGGAGAGGTCAGTTTTTCTGTTAATGTTATAAACACATTTCTATTAGCGAGCTCTCCAGCGAGCACGTTTACTTTTGTAATCTTTTTTAATTTCAAAGGTTATAGAAAACCACCAGTTAGCAAAAATGCAGGCCATAAAACAGCATATTTACATTCATTCCAATTCTGTAAATATCCACCTATTCATAGATTTAAAAAATTAGAAAAATAGACACCAAAATGTGAAGTGCACATGTGTTTGGGTGATCTTATTTTCTGCACTGGCCTGGTGGTAAGCACTGAGTCCGTGTGACTCTCTGGAGCTATTTTTGGGAAGGCGGCTGCAGCAGGCTCCTCCTGTGCCTACCTCAGAGACTTTGTACTCGAAGGTCAGCTTCTTCCCCTTCACACCTTCGTTGAGGGTGAGGATGAATCCGATGTAGTCAGCATATGCCTACCAAATAGAGGGGAGAATGGGGATGGGGAGAGAGGGGCGGACTCCCCCCAACCAGCCCCTAGCTCCAACTTACCAAAGAGCTCCGAGCTGCCCCTGGATCCCAACCCAGTAGCAGGAGAAGTAGAAAGGTAATGCCAACACCCTACCCTTACCCTCCAAAAAAGCTGGCAAGCCAGTGACCATAACAACACCCTGACCTCCAACCAGTGTTTACTGAGTACTCACTGGCAGTAAAGAAATTGCCAGCAGCTTCTTTAAACAACAACCCCATGAGGTAGACACTATTGCTGTCTGCATTTTACAGATGAGGAAACCAAAAGAAGTGATTTGCCCAAGGTCCCCCAAGACTAAGATCTCATTAGACATGGAGCTAGGACCTAGCCAGCCTAACTCCAAAGCTGAACGGCTAAAAACTTGACCATTAGGCCATACAACCAGGAGGAGTTCAAGGAATACCACCAAGGGTCCCTCCCCCAGTAACGTTCCAGATGTCTCTCCCCATCACAGGCAGGCCAGGTTGTCTGGCTGCAGTGCAGATGCCTGCTCCCAAGAGAAGAGCTGTTTTCTGCCCACAGAGCAGTCTCCTAGCACACCCATCCCCAGCTGTCAACTGGACACTCTGTTCTCTGCTGGGCCGTAGTTATACCTGGCACAGGGATAAGAAAGCCCTGAGGAGCAGGCCTCTGGAGAGGCAGTTGCTGAGAGCAACTGACTCCTGCTCGGTCTTCTTTTACGTCCCTTTTCCCTCTCATTCTCTGCTTGTCCAAGCCATGTGGATGCTGAGGCAGCCACAGCAATCCCTGAGACAAGCCCTGAGACACAACCACTTAATATCTAGAATGGAGCATTCCTATACCAGGAGCCTTTCTGCCAGCCCATGGAATGACCCCCAACAGGCCAAGGGAATTATCCAGGGCCCCTCCCCAGCCCAGGGCAGATCTGAGCCCTTGAACACTATAGCCACTGTTCACAATCATTCTTATCTGCAAAGCACACTGGAATACAAGGATAGAAAGCAGCAAGGGGAAGTGTCACATTTGGATTCAGACAAACAGGTTCAGGGTAGAGCAGTGGTTCTCAATTGGGGCGCTCTGGCTCCCAGAGGATATCAGAAAATATGTGGAGACATTTTTGGTTGTGACAACTGGGGGATGGGGTGCTACTGGTATGTAGTGGGCAGAAGCCAGAGATGTTACTGAACATCCTGCAATGTACATGACAAAGAATTATCCGCCCAAAAATGTCAACAGTGCTAAGGTTGAGAAACCCTGAGGTAAAGCAACCAAGATGGCAGACAAAAGGACTCAAACCATGTCCCTGAACAGTTGAAGAGACGATGCTGTCCCTAAGCTAAAGGAACTATTCAATCTGGTGAAGACATGATAACCATCTCTAAATATTTAGAGGGCAGGCTTGTGAAGGAGGAATCAGATAAGCTCGGAAAGCCCCAGTGAGGACAAGGCGCAGAAGCTGAAGCAATGTAAGCACAGCAGACTCCTCACAGAGAGCCTGCCAGCCATGCAAGGAGCCCCCGCCTGCCCTCTATACAAATGATGACCTCTGTACAAGTGACACTCTCTAGCCCGGATGACCAGATTGGGGATCGGTGCCCAACTGGAACTGGACCCAAGGCCTTCCCTGAGAATTTGAAATTGATATTCTTTTTCTCAATCTGTCTTTCCACAGCCTATACCAGAAGCATGGGAGATACAAGCTGTTATCTTCTGCCCACCATTTGGGCTGAGCAGCATAGAAAGGCAGTCTGTTACCAGTGCTCTGAGTCCCGACTCCCAGGTATTTTCACACTGAGTCACATCCCTGGCCAAGGTTTCCATCAGATAATCTCTTCTCCCCTTGATGCCCTGCCTCCCACACTTGCTGTTATTTGCAGCCAAGAATCAAAGTGACCCACTCTACCATTGAGAACACTCATTTTCAGCCAATAGAGTAACACTCAAGGGGCAATGGTTTATGAGAAACAGGAGCAGAACTCTTCGAGGTTACCCTGGCACTGGCCCCGAGACCTTGAGGATAAAGCATCTCTGAGTGCTGTCCCCGAGGTGGAGGGACACCCAGCTCCTTTGTCACCTCACTCCCTAGCTTCTGACAGCTCAGGTTCCAAGGGCAAGAAGGGCCAGGAGCTCATAGCCCCATTCATGCCTAGAAAACCACTGTCTTTGAAAAAGCCCACGTTTCTCACCCTGTTCCAACCTACAGTGCAGACACCACTGGTACCTGAGAACGCTTCCATTTGCCCATGTCTGGAACTGTGTGGATCTCCTTTTTTGGAATAAGGAAGTTCTGAGTGGCTGGAGGGATCTCCTCCGAAGAATCTTGATGAAGAAAATGAAAAAACAAATAGGTAAATGGAATCCTCTCCCCAACACACACACACACACATACACACACACACACACACACACACAGGTGCGCGCGCTGTGTCTCTCTCTCTCTCTCTCTCTCCTCTCATTCGCTTTTAAATCAAGAGTCCAACACCCGAGCTCTAGCATAAACTAGACATGCTAAGCCAAACCCACCAGTCCCCTGCCTTTCCTCACCCTGCAAGGAAAAAAGAGCAGGGCAGTATGGACAATCCCTTCAATAACCATGCCCTCCCCTCCCACTCCCCACCCAAGCAGGACAGTTAGAAAAATACAACCAAGTTAACATTTTAGACACACACAGGCAATTCAAAGAAGAAAAAAAATACAAATTGCAACAAACATTTGAACAAAAACACCAACCTCCAGCAAAGACATGTAAATTATATGTGATCTCTTTTCCCAAATAACTTTGGCAGATTAAAAACATCTGGCATTAGTTCTGGGAAACGGAAACAGGAACTCTCCTGCACTGTCAGTGGGACTGTTAGTTGGTAGGACCTGCTAAGGAGGCAACTCAGCACTATCTTTTGAAGTAAAAACTGCATGTATCCAATGAGCCAATAGTTCTACTTATAGGAATCTACCCTTCATATGTGCTCATAGAAATAGTCAAAGATATACACAAATGTACTTCTTGCATCAAAAAAATTAGAAACAACCTAAATATCAATTGATAAGATGATGAGTAAATAATGATATGCTCACATAATGGAAATCATCATACCTTTTTTTTTATTATTTGAGACAGAGTCTTGCTCTGTTGCCCAGACTAGAGTGCCGTGGCATCAGCCTAGCTCACAGCAACCTCAAACCCCTGGGCTTAAGCGATCCTACTGCCTCAGCCTCCCGAGTAGCTGGGACTACAGGCATGTGCCACCACGCCTGGCTAATTTTTTCTATATAGATTTTTAGCTGTCCAAATCATTTCTTTCTATTTTTAGTGGAGACGCGGGGGTCTCACTCTTGCTCAGGCTGGTCTTGAACTCCTGACCTCAAGTGATCCTCCCGCCTCAGCCTCCCAAAGTGCTAGGATTACAGGCGTGAGCCACCGCGCCTGGTCTCATCATAGCTTTTTTTTTTTTTTTTTTTTGAGACAGAGTCTCACTCTGTTGCCCGGGCTAGAGTGAGTGCCGTGGTGTCAGCCTAGCTCACAGCAACCTCAAACTCCTGGGCTCAAAGCGATCCTCCTGCCTCAGCCTCCCGAGTAGATGGGACTACAGGCATGCGCCACCATGCCCGACTCATTTTTTCTATACATATATTTTGAGCTGTCCATATAATTTCTTTCTATTTTTAGTAGAGATGGGGTCTCGCTCTTGCTCAGACTGGTCTCGAACTCCTGAGCTCAAACAATCTGCCCACCTCGGCCTCCCAGAGTGCTAGGATTACAGGCGTGAGCCACCGTGCCCAGCCTCATCATAGCTTTTTAAAAGAATAAAATCTATATTGCTGACATAGGAAAGACGGCTTAGACATTAAAAAGTAAAGAAAGAAAATTGCACTACATTATACATAGTATCATCCTATACTTGTAAAAACAACTATATATACTAATTATAAATAACACATACACGTATTAGTACGGCCATACACTGCATAACAACATTTCCGTCAGCTGACAACAGACTGCTTACACGACAGTGGTCCCATGAGATTATAATGGAGCACATACAGAAACCTAATATTTGGCACTTGATGTTGGCATTGCAGATCAAGTAAGGGAAGTGACTGATGTTCAGTAATGGGGCCGGGACATTTAGTTTTCCATATGAAATTATATACATAAATAAAAATATATATACCATCTAGGTTTATGTAAGTATACTCTATGATGTTTGCATAAAAGGAAATCACCTACCATCACATTCTCAGAACATAGCCCTGTCATTAAGCAATGCATGACTGTATACACAATGCAAAAATTTAAAGGATTAAACACCAAAGTTACTGATGGTAATCTCTAGGGGGTGTGATTTATGAAGGACTTCCATTTTCCAAGTTACATGTTATTTTTAAATACAAGTATACAGTACTTTTATAATCAGAAAAAAGACATAATTTTAAATGTTTTCACATCTTCCAGAAGGTGAGGGAAAGGAAAACCCAGCGCAGTTCAATGTGGTGACCTACAGGCAAACTTCATGCCAAAGCTAACTATTAAATACTTACTAGAAGTGGCCTCTCTAGCCAAAGATATCTTCCCAATACTTAGGACTCCCTTCACTTTGTCACTTTGTGACACACTGGAAAATATAAGCCCTCAATCCTTTCTTCATAATTCCAAGATCTGAAAAGCTCTGAAAACCTAGTTTTTAAATAAATTTATCATGGCCAGGCGAGGTGGCTCGCGCTTGTAATCCTAACACTCTGGGAGGCTGAGGCAGGAGGATTGCTTCAGGTCAGGAGTTCAAGACCAGCCTGAGCAAGAGCAAGACCCCGTCTCTATTAAAAATAGAAAGAAATCATCTGGACAACTAAAAATACATATAGAAAAAATGAGCCGGGCATGGTGGCACACGCCTGTAGTCCCAGCTACTTGAGAGGCTGAGGCAGTAGGATTGCTTGAGCCCAGGAGTTTGAGGTTGCTGTGAGCGAGGCTGATGCTACGGCACTCTAGCCTGGGCAACAGAGTGAGACTCTGTCTCAAAAAAAAAATTTATCACAAGCTCACTTGGTATAATTGTAGGGGCCGCCCCTGGGCAGGAAATTGGTTTTTGCCCAGAGTCAGTGAAACTGGATGTGCTTCTTGAGGCCAGAGATCAATAGGTCCTGCACACGGTCTGTGGATGACCAATAGGTCCGCACACGGCCTACTGATCATATAACCTGTTCCCTGTGACTGATAGCCAAGGATCTGTGGTCTTGCACGCAAGCCAAGGCATCTCATTGTCTGCACGCAGTGATGAGGCCAGGAGGTTGAGATGCAAACATTCACCTCCCTTGAGCAATCACTCTTAACGAATGGAACAGGTTACATCAAGGCATCAGAGAAAGTCACGCACCAGGAAGTAGCTGCGGGGCAAAAAGTATAAAAATAAAGCGACTGCCGCTTTTCAGTGCTGCAGCCTTGAACCGTCTTCGTGCGTCTGTGTGTTTTTTGTGTGTCTGTTTGTTTCTTTATGTTTATGTGTTCATCCCCTGTTCTGTAATCGGGCCGCGACAATAATACCTAAACCTAAATGAGGATATTTATAGGCTTTATGTATCTCACTTAGTGAGGGTATTTATATATTTGCTGAGGTAATTTTGATTATGGAGTGCTGTTTTCTGAGATATGGAAAACTCTGAATTCTAAAACACACCCAGCCTCAAGGGTTTTGGATAGGAAGTTGTAGACCTGAATTTACAATCGGAAAAGTACTTTTGTAATCAGAAAAAAGCCACAATTCTAAATGGAGTTTCTGTATTTTCCAGGTGAGGGAAAGAGAAAGAGAGGGAAGAGTAAAGAACTATCAGTCACTCACAATGCAGTATAAATTTGTCCCACTGCTTTTCTCCTAAAACCTAGCTGACATCAGCTGCATGGAAAAAAAGGGACAGAGACCTACGAAAGCTCTGGAACATGTGACATTTAGGGGAATAAAGCCTGCTGGAGAGGTCCTGAGGAAAGGAAAGTGCCAGGAGTCTTGGAGACCTAAGGAAAAGGATAGAGAATCCAAGATACAAGCAAGACAAACCTCTGCACTTAAAAGTCAAACCAGGGCCACAGAAGAGACCAGAAGCTCTCTTCCTCCTACCACCTGTCCTGCAAGTCCTGTTCCCAGAACCCAAAATCGAGGACCCTGCTATTAGTAAATTGCTACTTCAAGTAAGATGCTAAATAAAAAGCTTTGTAGGCCAGGCTGGTAACCCAACCACATTGCTTTTATGGGAAAATGCATTCCACATTCCAAATAATCAACTTGCAAATGATCTTTGGGAACACAACCCATTTGTAAGTCTGAGAAAACTGTTCCCTGCCAGGGAACAGCCCTCCTGACATTATTTCACAGGGATATTTCATGGGGAGGAAAGCCCCCAGACCAGATTCCGTTCCTCAACAAAAGGCTATGTTCCAAGAAGCACTGTAACAAACTACTGATGAAGCACACATAAATTGCCAGAATATACAATCCCAAACAGAAGAAACAAGGCTTCAAAGACAGGACTGTGATAAATGAAGACACATCCACAGTCTCTCTAGTCTCAGATTCTGTCTCTCACAAGGTGCCACGGGACAGTGGATCCCCTACGAGCTCACAGTACAAGATGGAAACATCCAGGGTTTTAGAGTTGTTCCTAAAAAAATGCCAAAGAGTAAAATATATAGTATTATCAACTACCATTTGGGAAATGGTCTACATGTTCAACCTGTATAACTCTGAAACTTTGAAAAGGATAGCAGCAATCAACATTTACTGACTACCTACCATGTCCCACACTTCTCACACATCTTCTTATTGAATGAATACACACTACAAACTCTATGAAGAAAGTATAGTAGCCTCATTTTACGAGATAACTGAGGCTCACAGAGGCTGTGACTTGCCAGGCAGAGCCTCGCTGGTGTGACTCCAAAATCCAATGTTTTCACAGCTATATTGAGTTAAGAACTTCTTTACACTTGTTCCAAAAAGTCCTGTCCTTTCTCAAAGGAGGACCACCTCCAGGGACCTGAATCTTTCCAGACATAGATAATCTCCCTGAGCCCTCCCCTCTCCCTCACTGCACAGGCTCTCTCCTCACCTCACCCCTACTCATCTTCAGAGACACATTCATCTTACTGATAATTCTGGTTGCATTACATCTCATATCTCTTGATGTCATTACCAGAACTTCTAAGGGCACATGAACAGACGTTTTGTACAAAAATATTATGAAATAAATGTCTGGCTTTGAATGCACTAACAGACCAAACCTAGCTCTTTGTTCATCAGTTTTTGGGGGCATGGTAAGGATGCCTCATCTGATTTTCAAAATTTCTCTCTTCTGAGACCTTCCCAGGGATCACAAAATTTGAGACAGGGTAGAAGGACTATCAAATGCTTTCAAAATATCAGCTGTGTTTGGCCAACTTATTTGCCCCTCAGCCAGAATTTTAAGTTATCTATGGCCAGTCCGTCTGAGCTCAAGGGGGGTTAGCAAACAGCCTTCCCCTAGTCCAGCAAAGTCTCCATAACAAGATCCCTCCCTAGTACCTCCAGCCCAGTTATGAGATGAACTAAAAAGAGGCCACGGTGTAAATAAAAGTTACAGAAGGTGATGCCAGAGAGAGACTCTCATCTCCTTGCACAACCAGCCTTTTTAAATTAGTGGTTCAGACACTAAGGGCTGTTTCTCTCAATAAATTCTCCGCAACTGAAACCCCAGAGCCCAGCCTCCAAGAGGGAGAGAGAACAGGTGGATGAAGAGTGGGGAGGGCGTGGAGGAGGGCTGAAAATGCCGGCCAGGCAGGCACTGATTCAGAGAGCACCGCCTCCCCAGCGGGGTCCAATACAGAAGACAGCGATCTCAATCACTTTTCGCCCCCATCCCTGGCAACTTCCCCAGCAGGTCAACGGCTTACTCAAGCACGCGCTGCCCAGATGTGGAAAAGACCTCCCTTTCTGGCCACCGCGCTGCCCATCAGGCATTCCCCAAATCCCAGGGTTGAGGCCCACCCACCAGCCCTTTGCAGCCCCTGGTTCTTGCCCTCTCTCCCGACGACCCCCCACCACCTCTCCCTTAAGGCCCTTCGACTCCTGTTCCACCTCGGGGCCCACGAACTTTTGCCCCTCGGGTTCCTCCATCTCCTGACCCTTCCCCGCCTGAGTCCCCCGACACCACACCCCCTCCCGGCCCCCACGCCTGGCACCGACCCCGCGTCCCCACCCCACGCCGGCCCGGCCCTGCCAGCCCTACCTGGCGGCGACTGCCGTTCGCCCTCAGCCATGTTGATCCCGCCGGGAGCCGGCCCGGATGCCCGCAGTCCCCTCTCACCTTTCACCCGCCGCACCCACCCTGCCTTCCCCGACTACACCACAGGCTCCGAGCTTTCCGAAGAGAAATAAGCGCCGGCTGGCTATAACCGAACACCGAGAATTAAAGTCACCCCAGCGAAGACGACCGCCATGCTGGTGCGGGGCACTCAGAGAGCATGCCCACCAACTGCCGGCTCGCGCCTACCGCGCTGACGGGGGCTGCGGCCATGTTAGTGCGGGGCAGTCGGGGAGCATGCGCACCAACGGCTGCCCGGCCGGCTCACGCCCTGCCCTGGCCGCTATGCTTTCGCGGGGCGTCAAGTTTAGTTGGTGCGCAGCCACGTTTTTGCCGGGCAGTTCCCACCTGTCATCTTTGTGGGTGACACTGACATTTTCCGGTCAACATGGTTGTGCCTTCCTACCACTCTGAGAGTTACGCTCAAGGACACCACACGCACTTGGAGGGGTGCACACCACCGCCTCCAACATCTTTGATGGCATTTGGAGGCGGGAGGGAGAGAGCTGGATGGTGACCTCGCCCTGCCCCCTTCTCGGGCACCGGCACCTCGCGGGGTCTCCCAACGGCTAACTCTCCCTCGGCCCCGCGCCGACAGCCCCGCCCCGCTGGCCCCACCCCCGGCGGTGGCCCCGCCCCGGGCCCGCAGCTAGCCGCCCGGGGCCCGCTAGCCGCCGAGGCCCCGCCCCGCGAGTCCTTCTCCCGGGGCCGCCTGCCCGCCGTGGGCCGGGCCCGGTGGGTGGGCGCGGGGCCGCTTCCACCGGCTGGCGGCGGTGACGCGGCGACCTTGGCCCGGAGGCTCCAGCGGAGACCAACCGAGACCCCAGCGGCCACGACAGCGCGGACTTTGCCCAGCGCGGGAGGCGGAGCGGACTGCAAAGATGTTAGCCTTCGCCGCCAGGACCGTGGTGAGTGCGGCCGAGCCCCGGCCGGAGGGCCCTGGACAGGAAGGGCGGGCCGCGCAGCTGCGCCCGCGTCGGGAAGCGGGCCGCTAGGGCGGCGCAGCCGGGCGGCCGCTGTCCCACTCGGCCTCCAGCTGGTGAGGTGGGGTCGGCAGGTGGGCGTCCCCGTTTGGCAGAGGAGGGAGTTGAGACGCAAGGTCAGAGGCGGGATCGAACCCACATCCTGCGGCACTCAGTTCCAACGACCGGGAAAAGATAGTGGGGACCCTGGCTTCAGTCAGCACCCCACCCTTAGACCCGGATTCAAGGCGGGGAGAGACCAGCCCGACATTTCAGTCTCCCAGTTATTCTCTGACTCACACCCCCTTCGCGCGCGCGCTCGGGCTGAGTGGTCTCTGCGGTGAGCCAGAGCCACTTCTCTGGCCGAATCCAGTTGGTCTGCCTCCTTGGGTTTATCAAATGTCCTCTGGGGTATTGTGTGGCCAGAGGAGCTCACGGGGAGGCATCAAGCTAGGCTGCTCAGAAAGGCCTCAGGCTGGCAGGTGGCAGCAGGTGGCAGCCTCCTTCCCCAGCCTGTCCACATGTAGCCCTCAACCCCTCTCCACCGGCCAGCCTAGAGCGAGCAATGCTGCCATGCTGATCTGGGTTCCTTTCCTCTCTGATTCAGGCATATCCCTGTTTGTGCCTCACTCTGTCTCAGACAGACACTGTGGGGCCAGAGGGCTGAGGGTACAGGTCCAAGCGCAGACCTGGGGGCTCTGCCAGGTGTTCCAGCACCCTGAGCTCCACTCATCCTTGCAACTGCCACCCAAGCCGTGTCCCATCCCACAGACAGGTCCTCCAGCCAGGACCAGACTGGCCTGGTTACTTCACTGCCAGGGAAACTGAGGCAAGGAGGAACTTGGCCCAAGTCCCCTGGATCTGCTAATTCAAGTCTTGTCCAGCCCCCAAACCAGCATCCTTTGGTTTATTTTTTGTTTGGTTGGTTTGGTTTTTTTGAGACAGAGTCTTACTCTGTCGACCAGGCTGGAGTGCAGTGGCACCATCACAGCTCGCTGTAGCCTCGAACCTCTGGGCTCAAGCCATCCTCCTGCCTCAGCCTCCCGAAGTGCTAGGATTATAGGTGTGAGCTACTGTGCCTGGCTATTTGGTTTATTTTTCATAGCAAAAGTCTTCCACTCTTGGCCCCCAGCTGAATGAGCCACAGCTCGGAGAAGACAGCCTTCATAGAGGGGTGGCCCAGAAGGGCCCCAAGAGTGTGGGAGAGATAAGGAAATGGGCAGTGCTCTTGGCAGCCCCTGTCTGCTGATGGCCCTTTCCTACTGTCTGCTCCCTTGCACCAACCCTGATGTCAGGACTGATTTTAGGACTGTGGTATAGCATTCCAGCCAAGTTTTCTTTTGTCAGGAAGACCTACATAGATTCTGACAGGTGGATTTTTTTAATGCTTCTTGGCCTGCCTCCCTGGCACTGAGCCCACCCAGAGAGCTGGGAGGGAGCGTTCCAGGTTTTCTCATGCTGCACTGCCCACCAGCAGCCTCCTCACTGCTCCCGATTTCTCTACTTCTGAAAGCTCGGGAGGGTGGAGCAGCTTCTGGAGTCCAGTAGCTTCCTCTGTCACTGCCCCAACCCCAGATGCCACCACAGCCATCGCCTCCCCCTGCCGCCCTGTCTCCCCCTGAACCTTGGCTCTTCTCTTCTCTTTCCAGCCCAGGCAAGTGGCTGCCTCTTGCTAGGTTCCGCTCGTGCACTTGGTAGCACAGTTAGGCTTAGAGATCCAGCCAAGGCAGACAGACAGGGCTCAGAACCTCAGTCCTGCCATGGAGGAGGACGGGCAGCAGAGAGAGAAGGTATGGAACAAAACAGAGCTTCTGCCACTTGCCCGCCTACCGTGCCAGCAGCCTCGGAACTCCTGTCTCTCTTTCTGCCCACCTCCAGAGTCTGCTGGGCTCTCTCTCTCTGCCACCTTTCACCGTCCATGCCAGACCACCCAGCTCTCTCTCGCTGCAGCACTGCCCTGCACCATCGTCCCCCCACAAGGCAGGAGAAAGCCTGAGGCCCCCTCACCAAGGACACTGTCATTGTCTGGCTCGCTCTGATTCTCTCTTCTCCCCTCCTTTTCTCAACCGGGAAAGGGTGGGAGAGAAGGAGGTGGGGACCTCCGGGAAGGAGCAGTCTTCCCTCTGCTGGCTGGCTTCCCTTCCCAGGGACAGGAAGGCAGAGTCTGGGTATCCAAACAGGTGGGAGGTCCCCCTCACCTCTGCCACCCCAAAGGTACCATTTATCTTGACTTGGTTCCCCTGAGCTCTGCCAAGACCAGTGGCCACACCCCACCCTCCTCCATCCCTACCTGTGTCTCCGGGCCCCTGAGAGGCGGGGACACCTACAGCTCAAGGGCTGGGAGGCCAGGGAAGGCTCCACCCAAGAGGCCATCTCTGCCCCCAGGGATGGGCACATAAGTGCCCAGAGCTGCGGCTTTGGGCTTGCCAGGGCTCCCAGAGCTGGTGAGAGAAAGAACAGGATGTTCTGCTGCCCACAGGTGAAGCCTCTGGGCTTCCTCAGGCCCTCCTCCTTGACGAAGGTGTCAGGCCGCTTCAAGGCACACCAGGATGCGCTGCCGCGGCTGCCCGTGCCCCCTCTCCAGCAGTCGCTGGACCATTACCTCAAGGCACTGCAGCCCATCGTGAGCGAGGAGGAATGGGCCCAAACCAAGAAGCTGGTGGACGAGTTTCAGACTTCAGGAGGCGTAGGGGAACGCCTGCAGAAGGGGCTGGAGCGCAGGGCCAGGAAGACAGACAACTGGGTGAGTAGGATGGCACCGGGGCTGCGGCCTGTAGCTAGCTGCACGCACAGAATTCCAGTATCAGCTGCTCCTGCACATTCATTTGTTTGCTCCACTGAATTTCCTCAACACTTACTCTGTGCCTGGCACTCAGCAGGGCTCTGGAGGAGCGAAAAGAACATAGTTTCTGGCCTCCTGGAGCTGACTTTCAAGCAGTGGGGAGAGAACGTGATGGGCAGGATGCAAGTCAGTGGACGAGGTTGTTTCAGGCAGTGAAGTTCTATGGAAATATAAAGGGTCAAGAGGAAGAGGAGGGCTGGGGACAGCAGTGTCATCATGCTGGGTGTCAGGAAGGGGCAGGGGGTGGGCCTGAGACATGAGGGTCTCAGACAAACAGAGGGACTCAGACAAACAGAGGGAACAGCAGGGGCAAAGGTGGCAACACCTGTGTGTGCCAGGACAGAGGCAGGAGTAGAAGGTGGGGGCAGGGGCTGCCATGTAGAAGGATCTTGGACTTGAGCTCAGGGGGACAGCTTCCGGGGGCAGGGTGCCCTTCAGTGATCGAGTGCCCTGGTTCTGTGTCCGATCTGTTGCACAGGTGTGTTTGGTTTGGACACTTGCTTTTGTGTATGCATCTGATACTCCTACACAAAGATGAACAACAGGGCCCTGCTGCTGGGTTGAAGCCAGCATGGGAGGCAGAGGCGAGGGGAAGGCTGGTGCCATTGCCCTGAGGTAGATGTGGCAGGCTGGGCCTGGCACTGCCAGGGTGAGCAGCCAAGTCATTAGGCCCAGGAGTCTTTTGGTGGGAGTGCCAATGACACTTGCTGATGGGGGGGAGGCGGGTAGAGTCGGGATGTAAAACATCAGTGGGGTTTGGGGTGGGGCAGATTTGCCGAGATCCCGATGACCAAGGCAGAAGCTGGCTTGTGGGAGAACAGCAGAGCTAGGTTCTGGCCCTGTGAATACTGTGCTGTAGGAGGTGCCATGGAGTGAGCAGGTTGCACTCCGAGCCTGGGGCTCAGGGGTTGCTGGGAGGCTGCACACCAGAAGGGAGGCATTGGCCCTTGGGTGGCATTTAATAATCCTCAGCAGGTCAGAGCCTCAGACTCTGGAATTAGGATGCTTACCCTGCAAGGGCCCAAGAGAGTCTGGGGTCCACTGGTTTTCCAATTTAGTTTAGCTATGGGACTCCTTCAACAGAAGCTTCTGGCCAAGGGGGCTCCCTCTGCACTCAGAGGGCCCCTGAAGGGCCTCTGCCACCACCTGGCAGATTCTCACTGAGGGAATGCCCATACCTGCAGGGTCTCCCCTTGTCTCCCAAGCTCTGGCCAGAGGCTCAGGGATCCCTAGTGGAATATGAGCCCCTAGCTGAGTCCCCAAGGGGAGGGAGCTCCTGTGTGCTCCTCCCTGATCTACAGTTGAGGAAAGTCCCAGAGAGGTAGTCCAAAAGCCTAGGGCCACACAGCAGCTCTTAGGGAGGCCCTGTGCTACACAGGAAGGTCTGGCTGACTCAGGGGCCCAATCCTTAGGGGCCACCAATCACCTGCTGTGCAGCCTGAGACAAGTTGCCTCCCCTTCACCCCTTGCCCAGGGCCCAAGGCCAGTGGCCTGGTGCCACAGGGGAATCTGTACACATCCTGCTGCTGTTTGCAATGGGGTGAGGAAGGCTATTGGGGACCTGGAGTTCTCTGGGGCTTGAGGGACCTGCCAGAGAAAGGTGTACTAGGTGTGTGCTGGGGGGTGTTGCAGTCAGCACAGAAGGCTCAAGGGTGACAGTCACTTGGAGTGTACACAGCCCCAAGATAGGCACCTTTAACACCACACCCAGAGCTGGTCCCCCGGAGAGACCCTCAGCCCAGGGCAGAGGACGGACACCCAGGGTGGAAACTCAGAGTGTGTCACCCACATCTTGTCATGACTTACCCTCTCAGTGAGCTCCCCTGAGGAGTGCCCTGACCTTGAGATCAAAGTGGGTGGCTACTCCCGGGTCTGAGGCCACAGGGAGGCCAGAGTCCCTCAGGCTGCTCTGACACCCTGGTCTCCTGCCTCCCTGGAGAATTCCCAGCTGGTGACAGCCAAAAACTCACTCACTGGACTTTCTTTTTATATATCTTTCCCTTTTTTCCTTTCAATCTATTCAGGCGTACACTTTTATTTATAAATGTCTTAGAGTCATTGACAGAAAACTTTTAAGATAAAGAAAAATCATTCACCTTGCTGCCCCTTCCACCTCTCCCAGGTTTCCTTCCACCTCTCCCAGGTTTCCTTCCACCCCTCCCAGGTTTCCTTCCACCTCTCCCAGGTTTCCTTCCACCTCTCCCAGGTTTCCTTCCACCCCTCCCAGGTTTCCTTCCACCCTTTCTCTCGCATCTCTTTCTCAGCAGTGTTGTCGATTTCTCCTGCGAACGCTGACTGCCCAGGCTGAGGGCAAGATGCTGGTCGGGTAGGGGGCGAGGAGGGTTTCTGGATCTAAGCACTCATTTTGAGAATCTCCACAGAGTGAGCAGAGGGCATGGGGCATGGCCGGGTCCCCTGGCCCCGGGGAGGAAGGGCCCCAGGTCCCGCCCCGCTCCTGACGGGCTCTGGTCCTTCCCCAGCTGTCTGAGTGGTGGCTCAGGACAGCCTACCTCCAGTACCGCCAGCCTGTGGTCATCTACTCCAGCCCGGGCGTGATGCTGCCCAAGCAGGACTTCGTGGATCGGCAGGGCCAGCTCCGGTGAGCGGCTGGGGCTGGGGGGGCCCGAGGCAGCGGGGGCAGGTTTCTGGGTGCTTCCAGGGCCCTTAAGTCCACTTGCCCCCAGAGATCATGGGGGTCCCAACCCCCTTCATGGTTCATCCCCACAAACAGCCTTATGGAGGGGGATCAACATCCCCTTTAGCGATGGGGAGACCTCGGCTCAGAGCAGTAAAGGGAGCTGCCCAGGTGCCCCATTCAGGATTGGCTGATCCTGCGCAGGAAGCAGGGTCTGTCCAGCTGCAGAACTTCCTGTTAACCACCAAACCTCTGACTGAAGGCACGCCCACGCCCAAGCCTGAGGCCTCCCCACCACCCCAAGCTTGGTGCCTCCTCCCCACTCTGCTCAGCTGGCCACAGGGTGACCTTTGTACACAGTCCCCTTTTCCACATTCGTCCATGACATCTGCCCTGGCCCCTATTCCAGTCCTACCAGAGATAAAAATACCAGTGACAGGGATCTCCTGCCCAAGGACCAGCCACTTCTGCCACCACCTGCTTCTCTTAAAGGGACCAGGGCACCTGGGGAAGGGTTGGTTCTGGCCCAAGAACTCAAGCCAGGGTCCCCATGTCGGGGGCCAGGGCAGCCCCAGGAATTGGGGCTGATTGATACGGGTCAGAAATCCCATCTTTATTAGCCCAGACAGTCCAGTGAGGAAGGCCAGGCTGAGAGAGGTGGCTTGGAGACACGTCAAGCCACTCCCTACCCCTTCACCACCCCCAGGGGCCTGGGTCCCTCTATAGCTGATGGTTCGGGGCATAATGACGTCCCCTCCAGACTCCAGACAGTGGTTCAGGAACTTGGGCCCTTTGTAATCCAGCCACGTGCAACACACGGTGGTTGACTAGCGCCAAGTCCTGCCAGGCCCCTGGCCTCCAGCGGCTCCCTGAGTCCTGACAGCCTCCCTCTAGAGCTAATGAGGAAGCAGGCACAGAGGGGCCAGCTGGGACTCCCAGCCCCTGCCCTGAGGCGCAGGGGCTCTCTGAGCAGTGAGGAAGGAGGGAAAACTAGGCCTGCCCCTCACCCAGCAGGTGTCCCTGGCCCAGGGGCCCCCCTCACAGTGTCACATAGCTTGTAATCTCTCATTGATCTTTCCAGATTTGCTGCCAAACTCATCGAGGGCGTGTTGGAGTTCAAGGCCATGATTGACAAGTGAGCAGCCCCACCCCTGCCCAGGCCTGCCTAATTACCACAGCCACCCCTGACGGGGGCCCTGTCCTAAGCCCTGTTACTTTCACTTCCTGTTGGCTCAGCCTCTGGTGGTGTTTGGGAGACTGAGCACTGAGGTTGTCCTCTGCTCCAGCTGCTGGGACCTCTTCCTGGTAATCCTGCCCCATCCTATCCAAACAGGACCCTGTGGCCAGGCGCACTGGGTCAGCCTGTGATCCTAGTACTTTGTGAGGTGGAGGCAGGAGGATCGCTTGAGGCCAGGAGTTTGAGACCAGCCTGGGGAACATAGTGAGACCCCTGTCTCTACAAAAAAAAATTTTTAAATATTAGTAGGCTGGGCACGGTGGCTCACGCCTGTAATCCTAGCACTCTGGGAGGCCGAGGTGGGAGGATCACTCGAGGTCAGGAGTTCGAGACCAGCCTGAGCAAGAGTGAGACCCCCCGTCTCTACTAAAAATAGAAAGAAGTGATTTGGACAGCTAAAAATATATATAGAAAAAAATTAGCCGGGCATGGTGGCGAGTGCCTGTAGTCCCAGCCACTCCAGAGGCTGAGGCAGAAGGATTGCTTGAGCCCAGGAGTTTGAAGTTGCTGTGAGCTAGGCTGACGCCATGGCACTCTAGCCAGGGCAAAAGAGTGAGACTCTGTCTCCAAAAAAAAAAAGAAAAAAAAAAAAGCCTAAATATTAGCTAGGCGTGGTACACATGCCTACTTGTAGTTCCACCTACTCAGGAGGCTGAGGCAGGAGAATCCCTTAAGCCCAGAAGTTCCAGCCTGCAGTGAGCCATGATTGCACCACTGTACTGTAGCCTGGGTGACAGAGTGAGACCCTGTCTCTTCAAAAAAATAAAAACGGAGGTTGACTCACTTCCTTATCTCCCCCTTGGCAAATTGAAGCCCAGAGAGGGCAAGGCAGGGAGTTTCCAGGTGATTTGCCTTAATTGGCCCTCTGCTCATGCTGAGGGGGTCACAGGGACACCAACCGTGAGCCCCCACTTGGCCTGACCCTGCTCCCACCAGGACCTGGCCTTGCCCTCCTCCCCACTTCTGTGCCCAGTGGCCCCTCACTGTCCCTGTGCCCCTGCAGTGAGACTCTGCCTGTGGAGTACCTGGGGGGAAGGCCCCTGTGCATGAACCAGTACTATCAGATCCTGTCCTCTTGCCGCGTGCCGGGCCCCAAGCAGGACTCGGTCAGCAACTTCAGCAAGACCAAGAAACCTCCCTCGCACATCACAGTGGTGCACAACTACCAGGTGGGTAGCCCCGCCCACGGTTGCCAACCCCCACCCTGCTGCAGGGGAGGAGGGAGGCAGGACCAGCACCCCCAGCCCACATGCCCATGTGCCCCAGGAACGCCATCCCCTGGCGGCTCCACTGGGTGCCCAGGCAGCCCCAGCCTGAGGGAGGCCAGGAGGGGCTGCAGGCCTGCCCAGCACAGGAGGGCGATCCAAGGGCCTCCTCCCACTCCCGCTCCACCCCCTCGGCTGGGCCGGGCCTTGTGAGTAGGCAGGGGCAGGGAGAGGCTGCTCTCAGCCTGAGACCCCACCCAGCCCCCTTCTCTCCACCCACCTGTGCCCGACAGTTTTTTGAGCTGGATGTGTACCACAGCGATGGGACGCCCCTCACCTCCGATCAGATCTTCGTGCAGCTGGAGAAGATCTGGAATTCATCACTGCAGACCAACAAGGAGCCCGTGGGCATCCTCACCTCCAACCACCGCAACTCCTGGGCCAAAGCGTACAACACCCTCATCAAAGGTGCCTCCAGGGTGGGGGTCCCGTGCTGAGGCCACACAGCCGGGCCTCTTCCCACACCTTGGCTAGGCCAGGCAGGAGGCCCGGCAGCCATGTTTCCCCTGGATGCTCTCAGCTCAGAGCAGGTGTTGGCAGTCCCATTTTATGGATGAGGAAACCAAGGCTCAGTTTGGTTAGGACAGTTTCTCTCGGTTAGGTAGCAAGTTGGGCTTAGAGTCCAAGTTCTCTGGCTGAGGAGCCTCCCCTGCCTCCACACTCTGCCTGCCCCCCAGGGCCCCCCAAACCTCCAAAGACTGTATTGGTTGGGGCATTGTCCCCAGACTCAGACTGCCACACCGGCTCCCTGTGTCACCCTGGGCTTCCATTTCCCCGTGTCTAAAGTGGTCCAGGTGTTGGGCCCTGTGTCACAGGGCGCTCGCTGTGAGGCTACAGGGCCCCGTTGGGTGCAAAGCTCTGAACCCAGGCCCAGCACTTAGTGAATTCCAGGGAGGCTCCCTGAGGTGGAGAGCTCCCCATCCCCAGAGAGACACAGACAGGCCAGAAGAGCCCCAGGCAGGAGGCCACAGAGGGGCGACATGTCTCCCTCAGGCCCTGAGACTCACCCCCATCTTGTGCCCCCACCCCCTCCCTCATGCTGCCAAAGACAAGGTGAACCGGGAGTCAGTGCGCTGCATCCAAAAGAGCATCTTCACCGTGTGCCTGGACGCGCCCGTGCCGCGGGTCTCTGAGGACGTGTACCGCAACCACGTGGCCGGCCAGATGCTGCACGGGGGTGGCAGCAAGCTCAACAGTGGCAACCGCTGGTTCGACAAGACGTTGCAGGTGAGGGCCCAGCAGGGCGGTGGCTCCCACCCACCCACACACACACCTAAACGTGGTCCTCTGCAGCCTCACGACTTCCTGCCCCTCCTGGCCGGCGTCCCTGGCCTCCCAGCTTATAAAGCAGGTGGGAAGCCAGCAGGCTGGACGCTGCTGTAACTACCAGGCAGCCGGCCTGTCATTACTGTCCTGCCCGCTGGCCCGGAAACTGCTGTCACCCTCAGCACGTCATAGTGAGCCTGGCATGTGGGTCAGGCAAAGTGATGTGATCTTTCTTTCCCTCTCTGCACCCGTGAAAGGGGCGGTGGGAGACCTTTCTGGTAGGGTAGTTCTGAGGACTCAGGTGTGCGCAGCATGGGATGTGCCTGAGACGGGCTGCCCCGCACACCGGGTGAGTGCTAGCCATTATTGGTCACAGCAGCAAGTCAGCATGACCCCCTGAGATGGCTGCAGACAGGCCCTTCTCAGGAGTCCCAGCTAGAGAGTGGCTGGGTCGGGAGCCGCCTCAGCGGTCCTAGGGCTGATGGGGTTCCCACTTCCACAGTTCATCGTGGCGGAAGATGGCTCCTGTGGGCTCGTTTATGAGCACGCAGCGGCAGAGGGGCCCCCCATCGTCACCCTTGTGGACTATGTGATCGAGTTCACGTGAGTATGGTAACATCCTGCCCAGCTCCCCAGCTCCTGGTGACAGGTGACACATAGGTGACAGACCTGGCTCGTAGGGGAATGTCACTCTCCTTTGCACCTAGGAACCTGCTTTTTCAAAGGAAGCCAGCAGATCTGGGTTTGAATTCTGGCTCTGCCACTTCTCAGACCTTAGAGGAGCCCCTTCCCCTCTCTAGGCCTTCTCCATTGGCCCCCGAAAGCTGGAGTGAAGGCAGTTTCCAGAAGAGCCAGCCTGAGTCTCCCTGGGCTGCCCTCAGATTCAGGGACCCACCCTCCCCACCCCAGTCCCAGCACAGACCCAGGCTCTGGGGGCCCCCACGAGGCTGAGGCCCCGAGTTCTGTGCAGGAAGAAGCCTGAACTCGTTCGGTCTCCCATGGTGCCCCTGCCCATGCCCAAGAAGCTGCGGTTCAACATCACCCCCGAGATCAAGAGCGACATTGAGAAGGCCAAGCAGAACCTCAGCATGTGAGTGTGCACCCCCGCTGGCCCCATGCTGGGTGGGCAAGGCCAGGGCCCTTGAGCCTGAGAGGCTCCTGTGCCAGGTCTGTCATCGTACCCTGTCTGGTTCTGAGACTGCTCCCAGGCCTTCCCTGGGGTTGGCAGGGGCTGCCGGCAGCCTGCATCTCACCTGCTCCTCCCACACCCCCAGCATGATCCAGGACCTGGACATCACAGTGATGGTGTTCCATCACTTTGGAAAGGACTTCCCCAAGTCTGAGAAGCTGAGCCCAGATGCCTTCATCCAGATGGCCCTACAGCTGGCCTACTACAGGTGCACTCCACCTGCCCACGGAGGGATAAGGCCTGAGGTCAGGGGTGGGGCAACCTCCAAGGGATGTGCTCAGCTCTGTTTCCCACCCAGGATCTACGGGCAGGCGTGTGCCACCTACGAAAGTGCTTCTCTGCGCATGTTTCACCTGGGCCGCACAGACACCATCCGCTCAGCCTCTGTGGACTCACTGGCCTTCGTCAAGGCCATGGATGACTCTAATGTGACGGTGAGAAGTCTGAGGCAAGAGTGGGTGGGCTGGGCTAGAGCTACCTCCCTTCCTGTTCACTCTGTCAACACACATTTACCTACGGTATTCTAGCTCTGTGATGGGCACTGAGAATCTAACAGAAGATGGATCCATGAATTTAGCTCTGAGCTTCCTGGCAGCCAAAGAGAAAAGGGAGCCACTCAATTGTCCATTCACATATTCATCAGCAGTAAGCATCTGCTATATGTCAGGCCCTGGCTGAGGACTGAAGAGTTGGCAGTTCCAAGACTTGCATTTAAGGAGCTCAGAATCTCATGCTGGGTGGGGAGTGGGTTCCTGTGGTGGATGAGGAACAGGGAAGGGACAGTGCTTCAGCTCCCTCTGCCCTTCACCCCTCCAGGAGCATGAGAGGGTGGAGCTGCTACGGAAGGCGGTGCAGGCCCACCGAGCCTATGCTGACCGAGTGAGTAAGCCCTGCCCGTCCCCACCCACTTGTCCCTTAGCATCTCCCACCTGTCCTTCCACTTGCCTGTCCATGCCTGCAGCAAATGGCTGCCAACCCTTAGCTAGGACCACCCCTCCCCTTGGAGCCTTGAAGCACCTGGAGCAAGGCTGAATATCCCCATTTTAAAGTTGGAGAAACTGATGTTGGGCCCAATAACTGCCCAGTCCCGGGTTCCAGGGTTAGCACAGGCCCCTGGCCCTTGGGTCATGTGCTGCCTGACGCGGAGGGTGCACATGGTCCAGCAGCCCGGGGTTCCTGCCTTCCGGCAGCTTGGGCCAGTCAGAGAGCTGGTGGCCTGGGTGGCCATCCTGGCCCTGTCTATTAGCACCTGTGTCCAGGCTCTGACCATGCCCAGGCTTTGACCAAGTTACGTGCAGATGTCCATTTAGATCTCACTGCCACCCTGCAAGGGAAGTTTAGGACTGTCCCCATTGTGCAGATGAGGACACCAAAGCTCTAAGATGTAAGTGACCTGCCAAAGTCCCACAGCCACGATAGGGCTAAGCCACCTGGCTCAGGGCCTGTGCTCTTAAATCCTGCACTGTCCTGCCTCCCGAGGCAGATCTCTGCCCCTCCCTGGGCCTCAGTTTCCCCACCTATGTGCAAGGGCTTTCCTGCCTGGACACTCTGGTCTCATGGGTCCAAGGGGCCAGTGACTATAAGGGACAGTACTGCCACAAGCTGAGGAGGGCAGGGATGCCCTGTGGGCCTGCAGCCCCTGCTTCTGACAGTCCCCAACCCCCTCAGGCGATCCGCGGGGAAGCCTTCGACCGGCACCTGCTGGGCCTAAAGCTGCAGGCCATCGAGGACCTGGTGAGCATGCCCGACATCTTCATGGACACCTCCTACGCCATTGCCATGCACTTCCACCTCTCCACCAGCCAGGTGGGCCACTGCTCCGGGCGCTCAGGGAGGCGGTGGGGAGAACCCTCTGACAGTTGGACCTTGGGGGTGACGTGGCCCATGCAGGCCACCATGGGCCCACTGTCAAAGCCGCTGAGTTACAGAGGAGGAGCAGGGGGAGGGGCCCTCTCTGCAGCCCAGGCAGCTAGGAAGGCGTCAGGGCCCCCTCCACCCCCCCATGGGAGAATTGGCTTCATTCATTCACTGGTCAGATATAAACAAACGTCTGGTCTGTGCCAGCCTGTGCTGGACTACAGCAGGAGACAGACCACAGTCCCTGCCCCGCAGGGGCTTGCAGTTTAGGCAGCGAGACAGGGATGGCCCCTGGAAGTGCTGAAGACTCAGGGGAGTCCCAAGGAGGGAGCAGCTAGAGCCCCCAATCCCTGGGAATGTCAAAGAAGGCTCCCTAGAGGAGATGACAATAGGACTCCACCCCTAAGGATAGGAGGGAGTAACACACCTTTTAGAGAAGAGGAAGGGGTGTCCCAGCAGGGCACAGTGGGAGCCGAGACATGGAAGGGCAGGATGGTGCCACCGCAGGGCAGAGATGAGAGCTTTAGTCTTGCCGTCCCCAGGTCCCTGCCAAGACAGACTGCGTCATGTTTTTTGGGCCTGTGGTCCCAGATGGCTACGGTGTCTGCTATAACCCCATGGAGACCCACATCAACTTCTCCCTGTCCGCCTACAACAGCTGCGCAGAGACCAACGCCGCCCGCCTGGCGCACTACCTGGAGAAGGCGCTCCTAGACATGCGGGCCCTGCTGCAGAGCCACCCTCGGGCCAAGCTCTGAGCCCCCCGCCCCGCCTCAGGCCTGCCAACGCCACAGCCAAGCACACCTTGGGGGGGGGGGCCACCCACCAGGGAGCAACTCCTTTGTTCCCTCTTCCCTGGTCCCCCCCAGATGTGACTGAGCTACGGACAACATCCTCTAGTGGGGCCTACAGGCCCAAGCCAAGTGCCTTGAGAGGGTTACCCCCAGCACCTGCTGTGGCCTGAGGCCCGGGTGCTGAGTGAAAAAGCTGAGTAGGATGTGAGACCCAGGCCCCTGTGTGTCATCCACTGAGGCCTCCTCTGGGGAGGCGAACCAGCCTAGCCCATCCCGGCCAGAGCAGGTTACTGGCCAGGGCTCCTTTTCCCACTGTCTTAGCTCTGGCTGCTCCCGGAGGCCACATGTATCTCCTCCAGGCCAGGGGCCAGGGGCCAGGCCAGGCCAGGCCAGGCCAGGGCTACACTGATCCCTGAGCTCCCAAGGACCTGTATCTGGGCCTCCCTGAGGACTTGTCCCAGCCCATGCCACATGGTGGGCGCCATCCCCTGCATGGCAGCCATGCTCTTCTGGATGATGCAGCCACGAGCCCTGGCCCTCTTGCTTCCACTCAGCCCAGTTCCCGAACCATGTTCGTGGTTGTATAATGTCAGCATGCAAGGTGATTAATAAAGGGGAGATGTGTTTGTTGGTGAAGAGGTGTTTCAGCTGAGGGGCAGGAGGGGTGGAGTAGGTGCCTGGCCTTGCCGCCTTCCAGCTTTCCCTGGGTCTGGGAGCTGGTGCCCAAGCAGCCAGTGGGCCCTGTGGCTCCCAGAAGAGGAGTCTTCAGGCCTGGGTGAGCTCTAACCTCAGGGCACTGGGCCAAGAATGGTGCCAGACCCAGGGTTCTGTTTGTCACCAGCAACTTCCCACCTACCTTTAGCTTGGGCCGTGGACTGTGGGTGGGATCACTCTCCCAGGGGACTTCAGGTTCCAGTAGGCCCAAGTCTGATGGGGTGGGCAGTGTGGCTGCGCCCCACGTGTGCCCAGCAGGAGTTGTAGTAGAGTGAGTACGCTTGGCCCAGCCACTGCCTGGGGAGACACCGCTAGGGGCTGTCTGGGGGAAGCGGCCACCTGAACAGAGCCATGCACCTGCCCCCAGCCACATGTGCCTGGTAGAGGAAGAGTGTCCTGGCAAAGTCAAGTGCTCTGTTTGCAGAGAGAGGAGAATCTCTGTCTCAGAGGGACACTGGCCCTTGAGGACGGCACATGTGAAACCCCCAGGGTGGAGACCCGGCCAGCGTGGGGCGGGAGCCGTTGGCCAGCCTGTGAGTGCTTCACGGCCTGCCTGACCTAAAACAGTCACGTGAGGGTGGGACCTGTGCTTTTCTCCATTTTTAAGATGAGGAAACAGGCTTAGGTCAAGGTCCCCAGGACACTAAATGGCAGAGCAGAAGTTTCCAGAGGCCACACTTGTCTCCTTCAGGCCAGGGTCCAGGGAGCCCCTGTAGCCAGGCCCCCAGCCCCAGGTCACATCCACCCAGATGTCCCAGGACAGGGGGTGGAGAAAGAGGGAGGCCATGGGTGGAAACTGCTCCAGTCTCAGGCAGGAGGGAGGACAGGGCCATAGCCTGGGAGGCACAGGAAGAAACAGGCAAGCCTGGGTTTTGATCAGGCACTGGGACCTGCCAGGCCTGGCCAAGTCTCCTCACGCCACATAAAGGTGGGCGCTGCCCAAAGCCCCAGGGAACACGAGGGGGAGCCTGGACATGGAGTGGGCGGTGCCCTAGGCAGAAGGAGGGGTAAACAGGCTGACCCAGAAGAGAATCAGGCTCTGCTCTGCCACCCGGAGAGCTTGGGCCTCTGGGTCACTGGTGCCCCCGCTGGGATGACCAGGAGCCCCAGGAGGCAGGGCTCACAGCAGCCGCTGAGGGAGCGGTGTGAGCAGCACTGGGGTGGGCCATACCCAGGCCAGCCTGGGGCAGCAGCAAGGACAGGAGAGGGAGCCATCCCAACAGATTCCTGAAAGTCACCCAAGAACCACATAGGTCTGAATATACGTAGGGCAGGATTCTTTTCCCCAAAAATTACTCTTCGTAAATGAGGACATCCCTGGACATCTGAGCTGCCATAGGTCTCATCATATGGAGGCTCCCCCAGTTCTTTAGAGCCACAAAGTGGCGTTCGGGGAGGACACATTCAGCATCTAAAATGGCAGCAGTCACTGTTAGATGGAATACTTGGCCCCTAGTGGGAAAAAGAAAGGCAAAGAAACAATGACATTTAGTAATTCCTCCTGACACCTCACACTTTGCAAGTGCTGGATGTGGAATGAGCAAGTGCTTTAAAGGTCTCTGGAAATGCAGCAGGGAGGTGTCGGCTGGGGAGAGTGTCGACATGCTACTACAAGACAGAGCTTAAAAATCCAACGGTCTGAACGTTATGCCAGCGGCACTGTGCCTTGGGATGAAATTTCTAGTGCTGGCATCTACGGTCCCTTTTCTGCTGGTTCTCAATCATGGTGTCTTATTTCCTTTCATACATGGTCATCTTTGTCTATATCTTGTTCACGGTAATTTAAAAACTATTTGACAAATAATTTTAAGTCTAGGATGAAAGCTTCTTCCTCCAGAAATTTGTTTGCTTCTGCCACACACTACCAGTCTGAAGTCACCTTAACTGAATGTTAAGGTTCTGCAGACCACCGGGGGGACCTAGACCCAGCCTTCAAACCCATAGGAGGATGAGATTACTACTGACTCACCCTCACCCCCAGGGTGTAGCTGTTGCATAGCTCAGTGGATCAAGAATTAGACTGCCCCCCCTTGGTTCAGCCCTTGGGTTTGACTTCAATTCACCTCACTCCTACCAGGCTCTAAAAACCCAGCTTGGTTTGCAGTTATTTCTTCCAAAGCAAGATATTCACCCATCTACACACTCAGAAGTACTGAATTAAAGTAGAGATGTTTATCCTGGCGCCTTAGGAAAGGCAAGCCAGCTGCCCCCGTCCTCAGGCGGTCCTGCACAGGAGCAGCTAGGCTTAGGGCGAGCAGAGAGGGAGATGGAGACTGAAACTTCCTGAGGCTGAAGAACATCCATTATGGGACACAGGGCCCCCTGGAGAGAGGTAACCAGAAGCTGGATAGAGCCCGGTGGAAAATGTCGGAGATCATTCAAACCCCTGCCAAGGGGATGCAGGAAAATAGGTATCTTTGAGATGGCTATGATTTTTTTTTTTTGAGACGGGGTCTCACTCTGTCACCCAGGCTAGAGTGCAGTAGCCTGATCATAGTTCATTGTAGCCTCAAACTCCTAGGCTCAAGCGATCCTCCTGCCTCAGCTTCCCAAGCAGCTGGGACTGTAGGCGTGCACCACCACTCCCAGCTAATTTTTAAATTTTTGTAGAGAGGGGGCCTCACTATGTTGCTCAGGCTGGTCTCGAACTTCTGGCCTCGAGCAATTCTTCCGCCTCAGCCTCCCAGAGAGCTAGGGTTGCAGGCGTGAGCCACTGCACCAAGCCAAAGGTTATGATTTTATGATCTTTACCATGTTATTGCCCATAAGGGTCACGTCTCCACAGCCTCTCCTAGCCTCCTCTCATGAGCTCAGTCAACATGTGCTCAAGCCGCCAGAGTTTAAGATTTTATTTTAAAACAATAGTAAACAATTTCATTGATTTTTCTTAAATCAAACCACCTCACACTCAACTTGTCTCAGGCAAAAAGTAAAAAATAAAAATAATAAGGGAAGAGGAGGGAAATGTGGGAACTGACCTACCTTCCCTAGAAATAAGCCCCTGGTCCTGGCATCCAGAATGGCTTTTGGACACTGTCTTTAACAAATGAGAAAAGAAAGCACCAAAATATTGTGCTTCAGCAGCAGGTTAGGAAACCTCCACAAAGAAATAAAAAGGGGGGGGGGTAGGATTCGAACACAGATCCCGAGGGGCCTAGTTCAGTTCTGAAAACTTCCGAGAGCCTGGAAGCATCCCCTGTCCACAACTCTGTTTCAGAGCAATTTAGAGATGGGTCCCTTTAAGAAGAGCCTCCTCTGAACTGGGCTGGCAGGGATCTGTGAGCCCACACCCAGGACACAGGCTCGAGGATGACCCCAAACAGGTTCCCAGCCAGTCAGAGGTGGGTGAGGAGGGACAAGGACATATTCGGAGCACACAGAGGGAAGGGCAGGGGACTTCAGGCACCCACTGCCTCACTCGTCTCCTCTGGCTTCTGTCCCTTGCACTTTGTTCGAGTGGGATGAGGACTGACTGCTGCTGGATGGCGGGACAGGAAGAGCTGTAAACAGCTTGGGTTTGCTCACCCCTCTGGGGACAGGGAACCAGAGAAAGCCCTTGTGGTGTAGGGTCAATCTGGGGTAGAACACAGTAATAGCAGCCGCCAGACGCATGCTCGCTCTGGGCCCTGCCCCCAGACAAGGAAACACTGAACGAGGTTCTGGAATGGCAATGGTGGCAGAGAGGGCACAGAGGATGCTCCCCTCCTCCTGACCGCCCCCCCAGGCCACCCCTCAGGCCCAGGGAGAGGCAGTCTGCCCCCTGGGCTCGGGGTGAAGGGCCTGGGGAGCTGGCCTGGGCCCCTCTTCACACAGGACAGCCACTGCAGAGCGGCTCTTCCAGCCCCATCTCCAAAATCCCGTCTGCCTTCAAGAAAACCAAAAAATAAATAGTGTGTACTTTTCATGCCACCTGGAATTCCTGGCCCTGAGACCAGAGGCTCGAGCCCTCCTCCTCTGCCCCACAACCAGGTGCCCACACCAAGGGCACTTTCCGCCAGGTCGGGGGCTGGCAGCAGCACAAGGGTCTCTGGCCGTGCGGCCCCAGGCAGCAGGCCCTCCACGGTCCTAGCTGAGGGGCTGGCTCAGCCCTTTGGTCCACCTTGTTCATTAAAATTAAAATAAGGGAAAAAAAGGCTCCACTTGGTGACTTGGGTCTGTAGAGGTCTCTGCTTCATCCCTTGTCTGTCATTCTGTCCATCCTGCAAGGCATGGTGCAGGCCAGATCTGGAGGCTGGACCCAGCCACACCCACTAGTCACTGCAGTTTCGTCCCCAGCTTACGTTGTCTGTTCCTGCAAAATGGGGTGGGGGTCAGATGTAGGGACACCTGGTGTTCAGTGACCTGGCCCCACAAGCTGTGCCCACCCACAGTCTCATCTAAGTGGGCAAATGCCCACCCCCAGTAGCCAATGATTGACCCACATTGGGCTGATCAGAGCTTCTGCTCTGGGACTGGGGTCTAGGGAGGGTCACTGTCTCTGGCTGGGCCTCTACCACGGATGTCTCAGCTCTGGAGCCAGGAGATTGGGGCAGGGTGGGGACCGGGATGAGACAAGAGAAGCCAGAGTCCCCCTCACAGACAAGCCAGCACACACGGGTTCTGTTCCTATCGACCGAGACACAGTCACAAAAGGGTGGTGTGCTCTCCACCGGGATGTATGTGAGCAAAGGTGGGAGAGCCACTGATGGCAGCTATGGAGGGGACTTGAGCACCAGGTCTGGGCTGTGGCTGCATCCACGAATGGCCGGGAACCTGGCGGAAGCAGGGATAATCACCCCCATTTTCTAGAGGGGCTGACTGGGGCTCAGTAGGGAGAATGGGGCTTGTCTAGGGTCCCAGTTAAAATCTAGAAACCCAACGGTGGCCCACAAGGTCAGGCACGATCTGGCCCCAGCCTCCCTCACGTTCCTCCCCCTCGCTCCCTGGGCTCCAGCCACAGCGGCCTCTGTCTGCCTCAGGAGCTCTGCACACGCTGTTCCTCTGCTGAGAACTCCCTCTGCCAGCCCCCAGCTTCAACAGCCCTGCTCCTGGGAGCCAGCCGGACCACCCGGCCCCCACATCAGGCTCCTGTCACAAGCTCTCAAGCACCTGAGCTTCACTCCATGGCTCTGACCGATCACACAGATAGGTGCATCGTTTCTTGTGCCTCCACTGCCTGCCGCGAGCACTGTGAGGGTGGACACAGGGCCGTCCCAGTCTGTTACCCCAGCACATGGCCTGGCACCAACAGGTGCACACTGGAGTCTCGGTAAATGAAGGCAGGTGGCAGCTGGTTAGGGCAGGCAGGGTAAGGCCGGTCTGGCCACTCTGGGAGCCAGGTGGAGCACGCAGCCAGGCCAGCTGGGGCCTTTCTGCCACTAATGGGATTGCCCTGCCCTGGCCCTCAAATCCCCTTTCCTCACGGATCCCAGGCTTCAGCTTTAAGCTTGTTAGGATAATTTGGACCGTGATGCACTAAACACATTTCCTGGCTGCTAGGGCGCCCCACCCTGCCCCGCCCATGGGTCCTCGCACCCCTCCTCAGAAACTTCCCAGGCTGCCTCTGGAGCCTCGGCTGCCCTCTGAACCCAGGGAGGAGCCAGCCTCCCCAACCCTGCAGGTGCCCCACCCAGGATTTGGAGTGAGTGAGTGAAAGAGCGTGAGTCAGGAGACTCCAAGCCCAGCTTTGCCCAGACTTGCCATGCAGGCCAGCCTCCTAACTCAGTGTGCCTCGGTTTACCCAGCTACAGGAAAGTGTCTGGACTAAACAACCCCAAGGAATGCCCGCACACAGGCACCCTGAGCCTCTCCACTGCCTAGCTCTCTGGTTCTGGACTGTAGAGGTTAAGAGTGTGGGCTCTGGGCCAGACAGCCTGTGTTCGCTTCCCAGCTCCCCCACCCACCATCTGCAAGATCTCAGGCAAGGGACTGCCCTTCTACTCTCTGAGCCTCAGTATTCTCATCTGGAATACACGGGCCATAGGAGGGTCTAATGAGGCAATGCAAGAGAAGTGCTTAGGCAAGAGCCTGGGAGCCTTCCAAATACGGAGGCAGTGGCCGCCCGGGGACTGTGCCCCACTTAACTCACCTGGCTTCTGCCCGGGTTACCGTGTACTCAAACCAGAGTACGTTGGGAATGAGGCTTGTGTCTCGGATTAGGAAGAACTCGGAGATAGGCCTGGAGAGACAGACACCCAGAAAGCCAGGGCTGCATCAGGGCACCAGGCTGACACCAAGCCAGACACCCCGACCCGTGCCTAGGGCTGGTGCTGCACCCTCCCCCACTGCCTAGAGTTTTGCCTGGCTGGAGACCCCAGAGCCACTGAGAGACCCAGCTGTGTCACCTGTGTCACCTCAGACAGGGGCACTGTCCCAGGACACACACAGCCCAGCAAGACTCAGGCTGCTTTATAAGTCCCTGAGAACCTAGGTAAGGACAGAGGATGGCATTCTGGTGTCTGGGCCTGAAGAACCCTCCCCCTGTCCCGGCAGCAAACCCCTGGGGCAGATGGAAGTCAGGCAAGTGGGGCCCAGGCATGGGGCCTCCCACAGAGACTGAGCTGGAGTCAGGACTCCTGGGTTCTCCCACTGACGGCCCATGGCAGGAGCGTGCAGAGGCCACAGTGCCAGGAAAGGTGGGAGGGGCCGGGCAGTTACCAGGCTGCTATCCTGGGGAACAGCGGAGTGAGGACCTCCTGGGTGAAGACAAACCAGGCGACAGCCATGAGGCTTCCAGCAATGCCTCCATAGAGCACCTGGCTCCAAGTGTGGTACAGCAGGTAGACCCTGGGCCAAAGCCAGAAGGGAAGTTTGTGAGAGCCAGCCAGAGACAGGCCTGAATAATCCCCCATGCCCAAGTGCCAACTTCCCAGGGACCTGTGCACACGCAAGAGGAGACACACAGACAGGACACAGACTTCCAGGAACACAGTCTCAGATCTACTTCCAGAAGGAGGCAGGGCACCGGACCCCAGCGGCAGCTCTCTTGTCTCTAGAAGTGAAGGGATGGTTTGGCTGGGATTTGCCTCCCTCTGCCCAGCCCTTGGACTCTGAGTTTGTCTGTAATGGGCTCCTTCAGAATGCTGGGAACAGATGACCGATACATGGAGGTGTCCTCAGAATCCTGGGCTCAGCTGGGACTGGGCTAGAAGGGGCAGCTGGAGGCTGCATCCTTTTAAAACTAGAGGCCAGGGGCCCCTTTCCCAGCCCTGCCCTACAGGCTCTGGCAGTAGGGTCCACATGGGGTCCAACAGGGACCAAGAATCCAGCAGGACCCCAAGGGGCAGGGGGCAGGGTGGGGGCTCTCCCTCCCTCCATACCTGCTGTAGGAGACTAGAAAGGCCGCGGTGAGGAGCCCCAGGGAGAGCACGTGCCTCCACAGCAAGTCCAAGAACCTGGCGTTGTTGGTTTGGTGCATTCTGGGAAAACAGGCCCGCCAGATGGCCTCAGCCCACAGCCTGGAGCCCAGGCTTCCCAAACAGTCCCCGGCCCCATTCAAATGCTCCTGGGCGCCTCTGCCTTGGCTGCAGTTCCTCCCACCACAAGGGGTGTCCTAAGGGCAGGCAGTGAGTCCCCAGCAGAGCCCAGCCTGGGCAAGTTCAGGGCCACCCCAGCCGGGGCAAAAGCTCACCTTAAATACAGGAAAAGGAAGGAATAGACGGAGAAGAACCACATAAACTGGGAATGGCTGGAGGGCATCCCGTACTTGGTGCCCACTGCTGTGTGGGGACCTGGGGGAGAGAAGAGACCAAGGCATCATAGGAGGATGTGGCCCTCCAGTAATGCCCTGACCTGGGGGACCCCCAGACCCACACAGCCTGGGCCCTACCTCCACAGGGCCGCGGCTCCTGGATGACGTGTTTGATCAGCCAGTTGACCCCCTCGTTCAGTGCCAGGCCCCCCAGGAACGAGATCTGCTGGGGAAGATGTGTGGTCAGTTGGGCCTCTGTGCACCTGCTGGCCAGCACCCAGGCCTAACTACGGTGGCCACTGACTGAACCTCCCAGCCCAGCCCAACTAGTGAACAACCAGGAAGCAGCCGGAAGGCTCCACACACCTTAAGACACGTGGGGGCATGGAAGGGAAGGCAAAGCACCTGGGATGAGGGGGACACTGGGGAGCGCTGGAGGGGGCAGGCAGGGACAGACTCACCGTGTGCAGCTCCCGCTTAAATATGATGAGGGTCACAAAACCAACGATGACAAATATAGGGCTAAGGCTCAGGTAGGCAAGGAGGTGGCCAGAGAGATCACCTGGGGGACAAGGGAACAGAATAAGGACCGGGCACAGCATCAGAAGAGGGGCCGGCCCCCTGCAAGTGAGGGCCAAACCCCAGCAAGCCAAGTGGGGCCTGAGCCAGGAAGGAGGTCCCAGCAGGGCCTGGAGCACAGAGGGGCAGCAATGGATGCCTCAGTTTACCAGCTGACCATGCCAACTTAGTCACGGGCATAATGTGACCCTGTCTATTACTGGGCTCTAAAGCTCATTTGTCACACATTTGAAGCAGCTGTCTTTACCATCCCCATTTTATAGATGAAGAAACTGAGTCCCAGAGGGGAATGTGACTTGCCCAAAGTCACATAACCAGGAAGAGGTGGGACCTGGACTAACATCCAAGTCTCTGGCCTGGTCCAGACACTGTACCCATCACCCCTGCCACGGTAGGAATTTGAACCCGGTCTGACTCCAGAGGCAGGCGTGTGAGAGCCTCTGCAGTACCCTGCTGTGCTGGGCTGCCCCCGTCGAGCCCCGGGCCCCCAGGAGAGTCTGATATTCTCTGCACACCACAAAGACTTGGGCCCACACTAAGGACTGCAACAGGGACTGAGCCCATAGGGCCGCCCATGTGGTAACAGCTTCTCGCTGCTTTGCTACTGGCAAGAAATTGGCTACCTATTGGCTACCTGCTTTTTACACTCCTAACAGGCCTGGGATGGAGGCATCGTGAGGACCACTGGTCCCTTTAAGAGATGTGGACACTGAAGCTAAGAGATGAGAGCCACTTTCTCCCTTGCCCAAGGATAGGGCTGAGGCTGAGTCCAAAGGCCACCCTCTCCATCTGAGACAAGGCAGCTACATGGCCAATCTGGGGACTGAGGACATGGTTCAGTTCCTGTGCCAGCTTCGAGGCCGGCATGAACTTGGGCAAGGACTTCACCTCCCTGAGCCTCTGCTCTCTCGCCTGTGGAACGGGGACAGTAGTGCCTACCTCCTACAGCTGTGTGACACTTGATGTGATGGGGCCTGTGAGACACCCAGCTTGGTCCCTGGCACCCAGGACACTGCCACGTTGGGGCAGAGAACCCAGTGCGGGAAGTGGCCCACGCCACCAGCCTGGCCTCACACAAGCAGCAGGGCAGGTGCACACAGAGGGCTGAGCCCAGGTTCCAGGCCCGAAGAGATGGGTGCACACGTGCCTGGCCTTGTACCTACCTAGGATCGGGCTGGCTTGGAGCTGGCCTGGGAGAATAGGGCAGCCTGGTTAAGTTAAGCACCCGGGTTCAAGTGCTGGTGCTGCCACAGTCCCACTGGGTGACACTGGATGAGTCCCTTCCCCATCCTGGGCCTCTGTCTCCCCACCCAGATGAAGAGGATGGCCTTCTTCAGCCCTGAGATTCTGGGTCTCTCTGCCGATACCTGCAGCCCTGGGCTATGAGGACAAGGAGTGGCTGGTGCCCCCAAACCTTTGGCCATCACCATGGCCTGTGCCACAGCCAGCACTACCCTGCGGCCCTCCTATAGATGCTGCCAGGGACTCTGGCCTTGCCACTCTCTGATCCAAGACCCCCATGACTCCCACTGCCCTTGGGACAAAGCCCAGCTCACCCAGCCCTACAGAGTCCTGGCCCTGCTCCCCTCCCACCCTCTGCTATCCAGTTCTAGGGACCAAACTCTAGTTCCCTGAATGCACCATGCTTTGTTCTATTTCTGGACTTTTGCATACAGTTTCCCCCACCTGGGATGCCGTCTGGATTAACTGAGCAAACATAAATTAAGTACCCACCACAGTGGCAAAAAAAGATAGACACACTCCTGCTAGTGCAGAGCTCTCAGTCTGGCAGGGGAATCTGTCGTTAGGATACAGTTCATGATTCACTAGTTAGGGTAGACATTGGGAAAGTATCTGCTCCCCCTCTACACTGAAGGTTCCGTGGGAGTAGGGATGGGGTCTCTTCACACTCCACTCTATCACTGGAGCCCAACACAGTGCCTGGCACTTAACTGGGCTAAAAAATGATGTCAAATGAACGGATGAAGGAGGCAAGCATCAGTCTGATAAGGGGTGTGAAGAAGAGGTAGTGCAGGGGGCCACAGAGGTGTTTACAGGACTAGGCCTCACCAGATGCCCCCAGGCTCAGCTACGTCTCTCATTACAGCCTGCACCATGCTGCTCAAACTGCTTGAGCCTTCTTACTTGTTCGATTGTGAGCACTCCGAGAAGCTACTCTGAGGCCAGGGAGTGGAAGTCATGAAGGTGCACTGGCCTCAGCCAAGTCTTTCTCCCTGTCTAGGCTTTGGTTTCCCTCCTACAAAGTAGTTTTTCACAGTGCAGGAGTGCAGGGACATATCAAGCCTATTGACCATGCTAAACCCAGGGCCAGCTGAGGGCCTAGCACTCAGGAGGTACTCAGTGGATACTGGCTGAATGAATGGATGGATGAACGGTGGGTAGCCAGGTGGGTAGGGCCCTACACCTGGCAGGGCTGCCCCACCTCCAGAACACACAGGAGCAAAGTTCTCTGGCATCCAGCCCTGGGGCCCTCAGCAGGGCGAGGTTCTCGCAGCTCTGTCCTAGAGCAGCATGAGCAGGCCCTTCCTGGGGCAGCCAGGGCTCATGTACAGGGCCCCAGCCTTACCTGGCACTCCATCATCTACCCAGGGAGGTAGGATAACACTGGGTGCAGGTATTCACTGAATGCTTACTGTGTGCCAGGCACTGTGCTTTGCCCTTCTCATTACTCCTCTTACTCCATTCTCACACCAGCACCAGAAAGGATGCGCTGTAATTAGTCCCACTCTAGAGATGAAGTAACCGAGGCACAGGAGGCACTTGCACAAGGCCTCAGCCTCAACTGGAGCCCAGATAGGTCCGACCTCACGGCCCACGACGGCACCACTCTACTAGACCGCCTCCAGAACGGTTACTAATGGACCTCCCAACTGGAAAACCCTGCGCTTAGAGAGGTGTGTCTGATGGGAAGTTCCAGAAGTCAGGATCCCGGAGGCTGCCTGCTCCCATACAGGGTCCCCTCTGTTGTGGAGTTGTGCCCTGTTCAGGGCGTGGCACCACAAGTACTCAAAAGCCTGGCCTCAGCTTACACGCTCCCTGCAACCGGGAGCTCTTTCTCTTACAGGCAGCCCAAAGCGCCGTTTGAAGGAAACAGGCACTCCCTACACGCCGGGGAGGGGGTGCGGCCTCTCCGGCTCCGGGGAGGGCGGGGAAGAAGGGCCAAGGTCCAGGCCAGTGATCCTTTCCCGCCTCACACAGACCCCCGCCCCATTTCAGCCCACCCGCGCCCCGGGACCGGGCAGAGCACCCCGGCCGCGCAGCCGCAGAGCGCGCGACCGAGCGGCTCACAATTTCGCCCAGCTCATCCCCGCGCCACTGCGCCTGCGCGGCGCGCGCCGGCCGAGCCCCTCCATGGCTCACTATTTGACAGTTCCCACCCCGGTCCCCCGGCAGCCCCTCCGCGGGCTCGCACAGGCCGGAGCGCCCGAGGCTGAGGGGCTTGCCCCGGGAAGCCGTCCTCGGAGCCGGGGCCTTCTTTTACCTGCAGGATACTCGACGTGGGTGAGGGTCACCGGCCGCCATGAAGCGGGGAGCGAGCACTGTCCGTCCGCTGCCATCTTACCCGGAGACCGGGCTTCGCCGAGCAGCCAATCGGGAACCAGGGGGGCGGTGGTCCTGACCTATCACGCCGGGGAAGCGCCGTGCACCCAATCGGAGGCCGATACAGGTAGCGGCGCAGCCATTCAGCGTGCAGGCCTTGGGGCTGGCCCGATCGGCGAATCAGAGAGGGGGGGCCCTGGGAACCAGCGAGCCGACCCCGCCGGCGTCCAATCTGGGACGAGCACAGGTAGGTGTCTGGCCAGTCAGGGAAGGGGAGGGTTCTAGCACAGAACAGGGAGCATAACAGCCAATCGGAAGGCGAGGCTGGCTCAAAGTGTGGACAGGGCGGACCAATCAGGCACTAGCTTGGGGGGCGTGTTGAACTTTGGTGGGAGCTTTGGTTCTGCTGGGACTTGCGCCCGGAGTGAAGGCTTCCCTGGTCCCCCGACGGGACCTGCGCGCTCAGCAGGGCGTATGCTTGATGCCGAAAGGCAACCTAGGCACCAGGGGGTTTGGAGCGACCCACTTTTAGTTATGAGTAAGTTGAGGCCAGAGACCCGGGGGGGGGGGGGTTCATTTTCCTCTGCCCTATACTGAGCGGCGAAAGGGCGAGTAGACGACCTTTTGGTTGAAGTGTATGGGGTCGGGGAGGGAACTCCTGGGGCGGGTCCCACAGTGGCGCCCTAAACGCTGTACAGAACGGAAGCTTAATTGAAGTTAAGGACTTCTTCCTTCTTTCATTCATTTAACAAAGATTTATTGATTCAGTCACATTTATGCTACTTAATGAAGCATCTTGGGAGCATTTGAAACAAGAAGTCGGTTTCCCACCTACCCCTCAATTTTCTCAAAACATTCCTGTGTAAACAGCGACACCCTCCCACCCACTTCTCCCTCTCATACCCCCACTCTGTCTCCAGCTAGATGGAATCTGTCTAGGTGAGGCGCGGGCGCGGGGGAGGATCGGCCTCCTCTCGTTTCCTAGCCTTTGTTTATGCCTTTCCGCTGCCTGGAACACACCACCCCTCCTGCCCTACTTTGCCGGGCCAAATCTGGCTCAAGTGTCTGTTCCCACTTAGACCTCTCCACGGCCAAGTGACGGGCCTCCACTGGGTTCCCACGGTTGCATCCCCTTTCCTGAGTGGGCTGGGAAGATGATGGCAACTCAGACCCACCAGCGAGCCAGGAAGGTCTCCTGCTCAGCTGTGGTCACTCCCACCCTGGCCCAGCCGGGGCTTGTCTGGGTCAGCTGGCCCCCCTTCCCTGTCACCTGCCCTCACCTTCCTCAGGCACTGCCATTATTAGCCTCTGAGAAGCAGGAGGTGTGAGGAGTGGGCCATGAGCTTCCCAGAATAGTTATCCAGGGCAGAGCCGCTATCCTGGATCTGGGCTGCATTGCCCCTCCCAAATAGGCCTGGAGAGGCAAAGTCCCTGAAACACAGGCCTGTCAGACCATGGAGTCTTGTTGCCTTAGAAGGAGTGTGTTCCTGAGGAAGCAAAGAGGATGAGGAGCTACAAAATGAGCGGGATGATCCAAGGTGGGGTTTTCCTGGCAGAAGGAACAGCATAAGCAAGTGTCCTGAGGCTGGAGTGTGGCTCAATGAAATGTGCAACACACCTGTGATCCCAGCACTCTGGGAGGCCGAGGCAGGAGGATCCCTTGAGCCCAGGAGTTCAAGACCAGCCTGGGCAACAGAGAGAGATGGCCGTCTCTTCAAAAAAATTTTAAAAATTAGCCAGGCATGGTGGCACATGCCTGTAGTGCCAGCTACTCAGGAGGCTGAGGCAGGAGGTGGAGACTGCAGTGAGCTGTGACTGAGCCACTGCACTCCCACCTGGGCAATAGAGCGAGACCCTGTCTCTAAAAAAATAAAAAAGAAATGCCCAAGAGGGAGGGGGCAGGTGCAGGGAAGGCAGAGGTTGGCAGGGGCCTGGCCACCTGAAACTTTGAGGGCACTGTTGGTGGTGAGGACAGAGGGGAGCTCAGAAGGATGGGCTGGTTGTTTGGTTTGCTTTTTTGCTTAAATTGAAATACAACATTCATCAAGAAAATATCAGAAATCAAACGTGTACAGCTTGATGTAGTTTCACAAACTAAACACACTTTAAGCAATTCCCAACCCATTCTACTAAGTGAAGTATCCCAAGAATGGAAAAATAAGCACCACATGTACTCACCATCAAATTGGTTTCACTGATCATCACCTAAGAGCACATTTAGGAATAACATTAATTGGGTGTTGAGCAGATGTGGGGGGGATGGGTGTATACATACATAATGAATGCAATGCGCACTGTCTGGGGGATGGACACGCTTGAAGCTCTGACTCGGCCGGGGGCGGGGAGTGCAAGGGCAATATATGTTACCTAAACTTATGTACCCCAATAATATGCTGAAATTTAAAAAAAGCAGTTCCCAGATCAAAAACCAGAACCCCAGGAGCCCCCAACACCCCCTCCAGGCACCCCAGGTGACTTCTAACACTGCACATTAGGTCTGCCTGGGTTTCCTGCTTCCTACAAGCAGCATCCTACAGTATGTGCTTTTGGATGTGTGGCTTCTTTCACTCAGTTTTATGGCTGTGAGGGTCAGCCGTGCTGGGCCCTCTAGTTGAAATTTGTTCCCTCTCATTGCTGTGTGATACTCCATGGTGTGAACACCACAGTTGACTTCCCATTCTACTCTGATGGACATTTGGGGTGTTTCCAGGTTTAGGGTGTTACCAGTAGTGCTGTTGTGAGCATCCTTGTGCACATATTTGGTGTACCTGTGGGTTCATTTCTGACGGAGATGTGCCTATGAGCCATTGCAGGGTCCTTTGAGATGGAAGACATAGTCAGACCTGCTGCGTGGAGGACAAGGGCTGGGCAGTGCGGGCAGGAATGCTGCGAGGAGCCCCAGGGGAGGCTGCAGGAGCCACCTGCCTCCTCCCTCTGAGCTGAGGTTAGACCAGGGTCTTCCTGATGTCCCTCTGTGTAGCCTGTGAGGTGCTGCATTCTTAGTCCTTCATGTTGTTTTCACAATAGCCCTGCAAGGCAGCTCTTAATGCTCCCAGTTTATAGCTGAGGACAGTAAGGCACAGAGTGGCCAACTATTTGCCACAGGCACCTGGCTTGTAGGTGGCAGGCCCGGGTTCAGAACCACCCTGCATCTCATGAACCAAACTGCTGGCCATCTCCTCCCACTGTCCCAAGGGTCCTCAGACAAGCCCTGAGACCCCAGCTCTTCTAGAGCCTCAGCCGTCCTAGGGCAGGGTCTGGCCTTTCACCTCTGGCCTCTCCTCTGACAGGGAGTTCACAGATAGGGGGGCCCCGAGATTAGAGGTACAGATCTAACTCTGCACTGCACCCTGGCCACACTGGTCTGTGCTCAAAGTCCCAGCAAGCCCGTAGGAAATTCTCTTCCCCTCTCTGGGCCTGTTTCCCCAAAACATAGCAGATGCTGCCCTCTAGATTAGAGGTGCATACATTCATTTCAGGAAATATTTGAGTTCCTCAGCCGTGCCAGACCGTGTGTGGGAGTCAGGGATGAAGAGGGAACACAGCCAGCTGTGTACCGCCCTCACGAAACTGTCGTTCCGGTGGAGGTTGTAGAACTCTTGGATCCTGAAGGTGCTAGTTAGAGAGACAGATGGACTCAAACTGGAAGTGATAGTTTTGGTTGTCAAAACCTCTGAGAGAAACTGTTCATTATCTTTGTCTTAGAAGCTTCTGGAAGGCAGGACCCGGAGTTCCACACACCATGGGGCCAAATCCCTGAGACAGAAATGGTCAGACTCATTCCCTGGGCTGCCTGGAGCATTTGCCGATTTCTGTCATGTAAATACTCTCTCCGGGGGTCCTCCTCAAGCTGCCATCACAAGGTTACTCAGGAGAGAGCCGGGAAGAGCCTCACAGCCCCCTCTGGGAAGCGGGGTGGTGCAAGCTCCAGCACACTCCACCCCTGCCTGGGCAGCACCTCACACAAGGTATGGCACACAGTAAGTGCACAATAAATAGTCATTCTCCAACTGTCCTGTCACATTTGTGCTTGCGTCCTGGAAGCCATTTGTATTGTAATTCAAACCACTGTCATTGAGCACTTGGTGTGAGCCTGTCACGGACCAAAGACTCAGCGCTAGGAGATCCCACCGTACAACCACATGAGACTCAGCCGGGGATGCCAGCGAAGCCCCATGGCTGCCCGTGACCGTGCTCACGCCACGGGGCAGCGGATAGCGCATTGGGCTGGGGTTCAGGAGACCTGGGTGTCCAGCTTGGGGCTGCTGTGTGCACTGCCTCGGCCCCCACCCCTCAGGGTCTCTCCTTTCCTCAACAGGGGGGCTGGTCTCAGTTACCTGCCCTTGTGTAACCACCAATCCCATTTTATGCCCAAGATCTGCAGTCTTGGCTCGGCTGGGCAGCTCTGCTGGGGTCCTCCTGCAGCTGGCCACTCAGCTGAGCCCGTGTGGCCTGAGGCCTCCCTCAAGTCTGGCAGCGAGCTGAGGCTGCTGGCCAGGGCACCTCTGTTAACTGACTGGAAAGTACCAAATAATTAAAAACCCATGAGTCCATAGAGGGATTGAAAAAAAAGGGGAAAACTCACTTGCAGAAAACTATGCAGCAACAAAGAAATAAAATACTGTACATGCCATAAAATGGATGAACCTCAAAAACATTATTCTACCTGAAGAAACCAAGCATAAAATACCACATATCGTATGATTCCATTTATAGGAAATGTTCAGAAAAGGAAGTCTAGAGAGAATAGAGAGTGACCTGGAAGATTTACTGCACGTGGCACACAGGGTCTTTTCTGGGTGATGGAAATGTTCTAAAACTATATTGTGGTAATTGGCACACACCTGTTAATTTACTAAAAGTCATTCAACCAGGTGAATTTATGGTATACAAATTATACAAATTAAAACAAACCAAAACACACACTTGTTTTCCAGCATTGGAGGTGACTACTGTATTAGTTCATGTCTCTAATCAGTAAAGATTCGAGTATTTATCTTTTTTAGGTGGAACTGGAGTCCATCCCCAGTTGATTGGAAAAAGCTATTTTCAGAATCCCAGCAAAGACATTAGAGAATGACCCATAGTTTCTTTAGGTGTGATTATGGTATTGTGGTTATGTCAGAGAACTACCTTATTTTTAACATCTATCTGCTTGCTTAAGGGTTTAGGGGTGAAGTACATGTCTGAAAACTTCTCTAAAACATTCTGGAAAAGAAATATGTGAAATAAATATGACAAAATGTTAACTGCTAACTAGAGGTGTTGGTTTTATGGGTGTTCTTTATATGTTTTTTTCCAACTTTTCTGTACATTTCAAACAGTTTTCTTTAATGACCTTTCAAATAAAACTTGGGCTTTCCAACTGCCCATGAAGACATCTGGGCCGGGCGCGGTGGCTCATGCCTGTAATCCTAGCACTCTGGGAGGCCGAGGTGGGTGGATTGCTCAAGGTCAGAAGTTCGAGACCAGCCTGAGCAAGAGCGAGACCCCGTCTCTACTAAAAATAGAAAGAAATCATCTGGCCAACTAAAATATATATAGAAAAAATTAGCCGGGCATGGTGGTGCATGCCTGTAGTCCCAGCTACTTGGGAGGCTGAGGCAGTAGGATCGCTTGAGCCCAGGAGTTTGAGGTTGCTGTGAGCTAGGCTGATGCCACGGCACTCACTCTAGCCCGGGCAACAGAGTGAGACTCTGTCTCAAAAAAAAAAAAAAAAGACATCTGAAGACTGGGCAGGCTCGGACCTGCTCGCTCCCACCTATGCTGGCCTCTCCCCTGGCTCTCATGGCTCAGGCGGTTACAGTAACAGCCTTTCGGCCTGTGAATCTGTACCCCTGGCCCAGTCCAATGCCTACATTTTACAGATGTAGAAACTGAGGCCCAGAGAGAAGCAACGTCCCTAAGGTGGTGCCTGGGCTGGATCCACACCCAGGCTGCCTGCCTTGCATCTGTGCCCTGAGTGAAGCGCTGGCCACTCCCCCTTCTTCACCCCCACCACCAGGGCCCTCCCTGCCCAGTGACATGTGGACCCTGTCAGGCTGCCAAGTGGGCTCCGTCCCCACCAGGCTCCTCCTGACCTTTGTCCTCCTGGAGCCTCCACCCTCTGCACCCCAGAGAACAGGTCCCCTGCTCTGGCCCAGAAGCAAACGGCCACCCACATAACCAACAACATGGCCAAATGGAAGGAAATCGTTCAAATCATTTATTTGACTCGCAGCCGATGCACACGCTCTATCGTACAAAAGGTGGAAGCTGCAACAAATCGAGTGCTGCAGGCGGTGCGTGATGACGTGTAAACAAGGACAAGATAAAAATGCCACTTCTGTGCGATTCGGGAGCAAATCAGGGTGGGCCAGGCCCAATATTACATTCACAGCGAGGGGTAAGTGCAAATGAACGGAATGTCCGGATGGAGGGGAAGAGGGTGCGGGGGTCCCTACTGCTCAGTCAGGAGGCTGCTCCCTCTGGGCACTGGTCTTGGAGGTGCCCGCGGGTCCTGTGGCCTGGGGACCTGGCCCCGAGATGATGAGCCACACCCAGCATCACCCCTCATCCCCTCCCCTGGTGTGCCCGCCCTCTCACCCCTGGGACGCCTTTCCCATTGGGGCAGAGGGACTGAGGTGTGAGGAGCCCACCCTCTAACTCCAGGGTATGGAGAGCCAGGACGGGGAGTCTGTTTCTCCTGCAGGTCTCAACCTGGAAAGGGACAGAACCTCAAAATAAAGTGTTAAGGCAATAAATAAAACTTCCCAACTCGGGGAGAAAACCCTCTAAGAGTGAGTCTGCAGGGCTGATGGGAACCCTGCGGGGTGGGGACATGGCTGCAGGGACAAATGCTAACTAGACTCTGTCAGCAGGACCAGCAGAGGCTCCACACCCCTCCATGGTTCCGAGAGCATTTGTGTGTTGAAGGCAAAGTGCCAGGCAAAGTTTCTTGTCCTCCTGAGGGGCGGGGAGCTGGTCCAGCCACATACATCCTCTGACCTCTCCAATGTGGTCCCTGGCCTGGGTGACCCCTGGTCAGAGCCCCCAGCTCAGAGCCTAGCACCGCCCAGGGAGTTCCGGGCTCACGGAGGGAGGTGGAGGGGGATGGACCTGTCCACCCCACCTCCTCTCATCTTTGGTGGTGGCAGAGGTGGGAGAGGAAATGACAGTCTTTGGCAGGGTAAGGGAATGTTTGAAGGTCCTGGTTTGGTGCTTGGGTTTGTCAAGGGCCCAGTCCCAGAGGAGACATGAGCACAGGGAGAAGGCCCACCTCTGTCCCACCTCAGGATGGCCCAGGCCCGCTGCCCACCAAAGCACTCCCACTCTGCCTCTCTGGATTTGCAAACTCTCTAGGGAGGTGGCCGGGGTGCAGAGGCCACCAAGACTGGTGAGCCGGGTGCCTGGATTCTGAGGCTGTGCAGCCGCGGGTGGCTTCTAGCTCAGGACACCATGGCCTTCACCACAGAGCTCTGGCCCCATCCTTCACCTCCACCCTCCCAGGCCCCTCATAGCAGCCCTCAGGTGATGGGAGCCAATGAGTTGGGTCCCAAACCCAGGGCATCCCAGCTCTGCCTGCCTCGACTCTCCACAACACCTTCCTCTCCCTCAGGCCCTGCTGGCCACTGGTCGGGCCTCTGCTTCCCCCAGGGACCTCTGAGGGCAGTCAGGTGGGCCTCTAGGGGCTCTGTGCCTCTCAACAGAAATTCGTCCCCTGGGCCTTGGCGCTTCCCAGATGATGGGGGTCAGGGCAAGGTCAGAACAAGTGCCCTTGGTCACTGCAGCTGGATGCCAGCCCAAAAGAAGGGAGGCGGCCTTCTCTGTGCCCCTCTACTGCAGCTCCCCCAGGGGCCCGTTCTCTCGGGGCAGCTCCCCATTCAGGCCAATACTGCTGGCCACCGGGGCCCCCAAGTAGCCCAGCAGGATCTCACTGCGGCGCCGGGACAGCTGCAGGATGTCGTCTGCCAGTGCCAGCACCGACGTGTAGCGCACGTTGTCCAGGTCGAACATGTCCCTCAGGTACTGCACAATCTGGTGCTGGGGGTGCAGGGCTGGCATTGGGCCTGGCCCAAGCCCCTGTTGCCCCATAAAGTCCCTGAGACCCTCAGAGCCCCACTCCATCCTCGGGTTCCTCCCCTCCTGGGGCTTCCCCTGGACCCACCTGGGCCCCCACTGCACTCCTGGCATCTGCCAGGGCTCCCGTGCCTGGGACAGGGCAGGGCCGGGAAGAATGGGAGCCACCGAGTTTACCTTGAAGAAAGCACAGACTTCAGCGAGCTGGGGCTTGGGTCCAAGGAAGCCAAAGGCTAGGACAGGGCTCACATGCTCCGATACGGAGTAGAAATGGGAGATGAAGCCATCGGGCACCTGTGGTGGGTGGCAAGGCTAAGGGACCAGCTGCAGCCAGGGGAGGCCGAGGGCCACCAGGCTCTGGGGGTCATACAAACCAGAGGCTTTGGAGGTAGACCCTGCTGGTTCATGTTCTTGCTAGATGACCCTAGGCAATGACGCAATTCAAAGGCCCTGTTTTCACATCTACAGACAGGGTAACCGCAGGGCTGTAGTGACAACCATGAGACCATGGTGGGCTCAGCAGGAAGTGCCAGGAGCACAGGGCAGCGGCAGCAGCTGCACAGCCCAGATAGTGCAGCCACGGCTGCCTGGGAGCGCAGATAGCAGTGACCGGAAGGGCAAACGGCGGGAGGGGTGGTCTCTGCCTGCCCAGGGGCATCCTGCCACCCAGCCAGACGCCTCCACCCCATGGCAGTGCCCCTCCTCCCTCGGAGGATGCCCTTTCCCCTATTCTGACTCCTCAGACATTTCCCGACAGCCCCCTCCTGTGCCGGGCATGGAGGGAGCTCCTGGCTGAGGGAGAGGCAGGTCAGGCGGCCCTGCCGTGAGTGATGGAAGGTGCCGGGGGCCGGGGCTGAGCAAGGCCACTCACCATCAGCAGCCTCCTCTTGGCTTTCAGGACCGACCAGCAAGCAGTGGCCAGGGCCTAAAACAAAGATGGGCCCCCACCCTGGTGTCAGCACAGGCTAGGCCCACAGCCCCTCCCCGCCACCAGCCCAGGACCAAGCCCTTCTCCCCAGCTCAGCCCCCAGCAGGAAGATGGTGCTGGTGCCGGAGCTCTGCTGCTTCCCTCCCCCAAATTTGAATCTTGACTCTAACTCTCACTGCTGTGTGTCCCTAGCCATGGATCTTCTCTGAGCCTCAGTTTCCTCCTCTGTAAAATGGCCACGACACAGCACTCCCACCTCATTTGGAGGTTGTGGAGCGCAGTGCGTACCACCTGTACACTCCCCAGCAGAAGCCCTGCCCTGGGCAGCTGCTGAGTATCCCTGTGCTGGGCTCTCTCCTGCTTTGTGCCTGATTTTTTGTTCTGTGTATTTTAACTTGACTTAATAGGATGCATTAAAATTGAATAGAATTAATACCAGCACAGGATGAGCAGAAACCCTCTTCCTGGGGAGGAAGAAAATGCAAACCATTGTGTTGGTTCTAAACCAGGGCTGAGGGCAGCAAAGGAGCACCCTGGTGGCCTGTCCAGAGCAGGAGCCCATCCCCCAGGCCCAGCAGCCCCAGAGCTGGGGCGGGGGATGGGCTGTGGGGCAGCCCTGGTGCCAGAGCTAGGGATGGGGGAGCGGGGCCAGGTGAGCATGCAGGGTTACATGTGCGTGCGCGTCTGGGATCAGGGCGGTGACCCACCGTCTCCTTGAAGCTATCCGACAGCCAGCGGTTCCTCAGAACAGCAAGCACCGAGGACGGGGGATTCTCCAGGTCCTCGAAGGCATCCATGAGGATGAAGTCAAGCACGATGTCAAAGAAGCTCATGCACACGACCTGCAAGAGATGGGACGCTTGTGCTGTGGGGCCACTATGGGGCGGGGGTGGAGCATTTCCCCAGCCTGGCCCTGGGCCAGGGCAGGAACCAGGTGACTTGAGCAGCAATAGAGCCCTCTCGGCTGCTCAGAACTGAGGTAGAGCTCAGCACGGGAGCCCCCCCCCCGCCCCCCCGACAATCTCATGTGCAAGGGAGCACAGGACGCCAGGGTTCTGCATAAACCAACTCACCCCTCGGCCCTCCAGCTCCAGCCGCGTGGTAGCCCAGGTCTCGGGCCGCAGGGCGTAGCTCAGCATCTCCTCATAGCTCTCCAGGAAGCCCTTGGGGCTCTGTGGGGAGAAACAGCCCGTGCTGGTCACAGGAGAGGCCCTAAGATCCACAAGGACAGGCTGGCCTGCGGGTGGGGGTCACGCAACACACAGCTGGGCCCTATCCCAGCAGCCACAGAGAAAACGAGGCAAGCAAGCGTCTCCTGCCCACCACAATGAGCTTCCGCAGAGAGCCAGGGCACTCAGCCACGTCCCAGGCTGCGTACGTATAGAGCACCTACTGTCTTCCAGAACATCTCACTTTGGAGGGATGCATTATGAGAATGTGAGGTTTAGAGTCACATAGAAGCAGCCAAAGATTCAAATCTCTATGACCTTGGGCCTCAGTGGAGATATGGAAGAAGCTACGGCCCCAGCCTCATAAGGCCATTCTGGGGGCGCTGATGAGCTCACGAATGTAACGCAATCAGTCCAGTCCTTGCACCTGAGCATTCAACAGGGCATGAGGGCCGGGTGCACTGGCTCACACCTGTAATCCCAGCACTTCGGGAGGCTGAGGCAGAGGATCATGTGAGCCCAGGAGTTCAAGACCAGCCTGGGCAACAAAGCAAGGCCCCCCCCCCCCCCCATCTCCAGAAAGAATTAAAAAAATTAACCAGGTGTGGTGGCATATGCCTGTAGTCCCAGCTATTTGGGAGGTTGAGACAGGAGGATTGCCTGGGCCCAGGAGTTGGAGGGTACAGTGAGCCGTGATCACGCCACTGTACCCCAGCCTGGGCAACAGAGTGAGGCCCTGTCTCAAAAAAAAAAAAAAAAAAAAAATGCATGTGACTGTTTGACTGCTGCTGCTAAGCCAGACTCTGCATAGTTCTTCACTCAGTGGGACCCTGAGAAACAGCTGGGGCTCATGACACAGTTTGCAGACATGGGTCTGCATTCATGGACGTGGAAAAGCCTCAAGTGTCAGAATCTGTGCTGAGCACGCATCGACTCACTGGATTCTTACAGTCCCGTGATGGAGTTCTGTTATTATGCCCACTCCACAGGTAGAAATACGGAGGCTCTGGGAGATCAGTGATGTTCCCGAGAGCCGGGCAGGGTGGAGCTGACACAGAACAGCACGGGAAGGTTGATGCCTTTTATGAAGCACTAGAGGCAGAGGAGATGTCAAATGGATATTCACCAAAATGCGAACAGGGTGGCAACAGGGACTACTTTTGTTTTTTGTTCTTTAGGCTTTTTTGTATGGTCTTAGTTTTTTCTACAATGAGTATGCATCATTTTATAATCTTTTTTTAAAAATTATTTTCATTAAGGTGTTTTCCTGTTTTTTTCTCTCTCTCTCTTTTTTTTTTTTTTTTTGAGACAGGGTCTCACTCTGTTGCCAGGTGCAGTGGTGCGTCATAATAGCTCACAGCAACCTCAAACTCCTGGGCTCAAATGATCCTCCTGTCTCAGCCTCCTGAGTAGCTGGGACTACAGGTGTGAACCACCACACCTGGTTAATTTTTTCTATTTTTTGTGGAGACAGGGTCTCACTCTTGCACAGGCTGGTCTCCAACTCCTGGCCTCAGGCGATCCTCCTGCCTCAGCCTCCCAAAATACTGGGATTAGAGGTGTCAGCTACCTCGCCTGGCCTATTTTCATTAAGTTTTAAAGAAAATTTACTGGGATGACTTGGGTTGTCCCTTTAACCTCCCTGAGCCTCTCTCCTCATCTGTAAACAGTGACAATCATGAAGACAAGGGCTGGCCCCTGACACCTGAGCCCATCTGACATCATCGCACAGCATCCCCGGGGCACACCCATTTACACAGAGAGAGTTGGAGAGCTTTCAGGAGGGGCCCAGTGACACAAAGTGAGAGAGTGACCCAATGCTACAGCCCCAGAGCCTGGTCACTTCCCATGGGGCCTACATCTTCCCAAACCACCTGCCTGGCAAGCCCTGCTGAGGCCACATCAGCTGCTGCTCCAGTCCCGGGGCTCAGGGCAGGCTCTGGCACTCGGGAGCTGCTACACAGCCTCCTTCATTTCTTAATGAAACAGTCCTACGCTGGGGCAGAGGCTGGAGAGAGGAGTACCCTGGAGAGTGGGCCCAACTTTTCAGCCCCTGGTACCACCTTCACCCTCCCTCCCTTGCTCACTCACTCATCCTACTGGGGAGGCCCACAGACGCCAGGCCAAGGGCCCAGGCTGGGTCAGGCCGACCTGGCTTCCAATTCCGGTTCCACCCGTCACTTGCTCAGTGACCCGGACGGCCCCTTTGCCTCGCCAGGCTTGGCTTCCTCATCTGCCAAGTGGAGACTGCAATGAGGCTCCAATGAGCTCCTGGAGGTAGAGAACCACGAGCAAAGCGCCGAGCTCACGGCTAGGGAAATGGCAGCGGCTGGGAGAATGTTTCTGGAGCACCCGCCCTGTGCTGGGCCCTGGATCGGCCACACACCTGTGCCAGGACAGTTCTGGCCCTGGCCCTCACGGAGCTCAGGAAGTGACAGGGCAACTCAGGCAGGGTGGGACGCAGGGTGAGCCCACGGGCTCTCAGGCCTCGGGGCATGAGTCAGGTGAAGATCTCCTGGGGAAAGCCACGGCCGGCCGCCGGGCACTCAGTGGACAAGTGACCGAGGAGGAGAGAGAAGAAGAGGCACTGGGGACCCTTTCAGATTCCGGTGTATGTGGGTGCTGGGGACACAGAGTTTGTCTTTTCGTTCATTAAATCCTACGGATAGTTTTTTATACTCTCTTCTATGTGTGTGTCACACTACAGCTGTCTTTAAAAAGAAAAAGGGATTGAGGAACAGTGTCGCAGGTGCCGAGACCAGCACACACAAAGGCCCAGATCGGCAGCAGGCCTGGTGTGCGCAAGAAGCCCCGGGTCCTTCAGTCGGATGGGCCAAAGCTCGGACTTTACACCAAGGGCAGCAAGAGGGAGGGAGGGTTTTAAGCAGCTGGATGGAGAGTCATATGTGGGTTTTACAACCGCTGCTCCAGCATGAGAAAAGAAAGGATCCAGAGGGGAAAGGATGTTCAAAAGCTTCACTCAAACTCATTTAAGAAAAAAAACACAAGTAGTCAAGAAACATGAAAAATTATTCAACCTCACCAACAATAAGAACCATAAAGCAGTGGATAAAATAAGAAAGATTCAAAAGGTTACTAATATCTGGTATTGGCCAAGATGTCAGGCAACATTCTCACGCCACTGGTGGGCCGTGCGTCGTTACGGCCTTGCAGAGGGCCAGCTGGCAAGACCCGCCACGTCCAGGCTCGGCCCACAGGAAACCTCATGAGGACCTAAAGAGCTGTGTGAAGGCCATTACAGCAGTGACGTCTGTGACGGTTAGAAATGAGACCCAGCCCAGATGTCCACCCATCGGGGAACTGGATAAATAACCTGACGTCTTCCACGCCATGGAATCCCGCGCAGTCGGTAAGAGCAACTCCTTGCACCGACGCGGACGGACGGATGAGATACACTGTCACGCCACAAAGCAAAGCGGCGGGACGGTAAGTAGGGCACAAAGGTTTGGACATTCAATAACAATGGTCAAGGGCCAGAGTCTACAGAACGGGGTAGGAGGAACACATATCGGACCACGGACAGCGGCCACCTCTGGCAGGTGGGGTTCAGGGGGACCGTCTGTGGTTTGCATTTCATAACTGGGCCCTACCCTGACCCCTGCTACCTTCTCAGCCTTGGTCATCAGGCCTGTCACCATCTGCCGGCCAACCTTCCCGAAGAAAAGCTGGTTACTCTTGTCTTCCAGAAGCCCCTAAGGAGTGAGGAAGGGAGGGGAATGAGCTGCCGGGCATGGCAGTCCCCCAGAGGCCATGGACAGGGCAGCACGATGAGCCGGGTAGGTGACCCCATCCACCACAGAGGGGCCCGGTGTGGAGCAGGCCTGGCTGGAGACAGGGAAGCCAAGTACACGTGCCACGGTTGTGGCCGCCCCTCAACCCCGGCTCCATCCGCCCCAAGGGGCTCCTGGACCACACCCACCTCAAAGGCCTGCCGCACACAGTGCAGCTTGGCCAGAAAGTCCTGGTCACTGTAGCAGCCCAGCAGCTCCGTCCTGAGGGAAGGACAGATAGCGTCACACCGCAGGTCCCTGCCCAGCGATGCCCTGTGGGGTCAGGTGGTGCCCTGGGTGGGGAAGTGGGAGGCTCTGGCTTCAGCCCCAGCCCTGCCTGCCCAGCAGTGTGACCTCTGGCTGGCGCCTGTCTCCCTCAAGGCCTCAGTCTCCCCTAAGCCAAAGGATGAGACCGACCGGATGCCCTGAGGACGTGCTGGCCTCCCTGGCACTGCGGGGGCAGGTCTGGTCATGGGGCAGGCCGACCAAGGGCTCCTTGAGGCCACGACCAGCCCTAAACCTTCACTGGCAAAGGACAAATGGCCAAATTGCTCCCGGATGACAGAGTACCCAGGCAGGGTTGCCACCCCCTCTGGTGCCTCTTTATCCAAATCACCACAGCTTCAACCAGAACTTTCAGGCATTTTTGGCCAGTGAACTTTTAAACACACATACTTAAATCTGCAAGCCAGGATCAAACAGCCAAGTTCTGAGTTTCGTACCGCACAGCAAGTTAACTGCAATGGCTAAGAGACCTGACCCAACCACAGTTTGGCGACTTGTTCAGGGCCACACACAACAAACTGGCAGAACCTGGAGAGAATCCAGGTCGTCTGTCCCGAGAGCCTGGGTTCTTGACCTTGGCTGTGACGGGGCTGTGTCCCGACACTGGGCTTGGGACCAGTGCCCGCGGTGTTGCTGTGTCTGGGCCCCTCTGCGAGCTTAGCACAGGTATTAACTATTGTTACTGTATTAACTATAGTCATTTGTTACTGTTATTATCGAGGGCCCTGCAGATCCTCCACGGCGGGGGTCAGCGCTGTCGCCGGCTCGCCACAGCCCTCAGGCCGCCTGGACTCACCCCAGCCAAGTCCTCACTGAGCCCCGCTGCTCCTCGACCTCCCCAGGGGGCCGGGGCTCACCCACTGCTTCCTGCGCCCCCACCGCTCACCTGAGGGTCCGGCAGGGCACTTTCCCCTCCTTCACCAGCTGCAGGGCCTCCTCATAGGCGGCAGCGGGTCTGGAGAGTGGGGTTGGGTAATCTCCCACCTGCAGGGACTCAAAGAGCTGGAGGAGGGTATAGAGGAACCTGTGTGAGCAGCGTCCCATGGGGTAGGGCACCTGCCATCAGTCCCTGGCAAGGGCCCCTCCCACAGGGAATGTCAGAGGGAACACTAGCCCAAGAGACAGGAAACCCAGGTGCGAGTCCAGCTCTGGCCCTCAGCATCCCCCTCTCCAGCGACCCTTCCCAAAGAGGCCATCTACTGGACACACGCCCATGTCCTCCCGTTCCAGAGAAGGACACCATGCCTGACACACGTGCTCACAGCAGGAGAGTAGTGGCAAGCAGCAGGCACAGCGCCTGCAGAAGGGAGCGGTCAGCGTGTGCTGCAGCCGTTAGGGCTGGGGCCTCCGCTCTCACCCACAGGATCCACAACCCCCCATTTCTCAGGCCTCCCACCCCCAGCAACCGCTCCAGGTCTCCAAGGAGCAGTACTCAGTAACTGCCACATTCTGCGACGATGGAAGGCAATGCCTTCGCTTTCCCATCACCTCGCACTTGCCCCCTGGGTCTCCACAGGAGCCCCGGCACCCACCCCACGCCCAGCTTGGTCCCCTACGTCACCTCAGTGGCAGAGAAGAAGGAATCCTCCGAGGTCAGGCTGTCTTCATCATCCGCCCGTAGCTGCAGCGAGCCCTCGGTCAAGGGCAGCATGAGGGTCCTCTCTGGGGAGAGTGGCAGGAGGGCAGAGCTGAGGCTCCGCACGGGGCTGCAGCCGCCGACGGAGGCTCCGTCTGGGGCCCATGGTGCCGACAGCGGCAAAGCTCCTACTTGCTGAGCACGTCTGCGTGAGACGCTGGGCTCACTGCCTCAAACAATCGCCTCCTGCAGTCCTCACAGCATCCTCAGGGGTGGGCAGCATTGGGTGTAGACACGAGGCCGGCAAGGGGACTCACCTAGGGTCACACCACCAGATCTGAAGAGTGATGGCCCCAGAGCTCTGCAGGGGGAGGACTGTCATGCCGTGTGGCCCTGAGCAAGTCACTTCTACTCCCTGACAAGCTGAAACTTAGCCACTGATACGAAGGGCTCAAGGGAGTCCATGGGCTACTCACTGGGTATTCCCATCCCACTGGCTCAAGGGCTGAGGGTTCCGGACCTTTGAGGACACTTACGAAAGGTCCGTCGGACAAATACGCAAAGGCCACAGATCTGTGACAAGCCCTGAAGGCCCTACCAGCCCGCTCTGCCATGTGGGGAGGCCAGAAGGGGCAGGATTCCTCTGACAGGCAAAGCCACGTTGAGGACACATGGGGAGGTCCCAGGGGATGTGTAGCCTTAGCCAAGCCTCTCTGGTTCCCAGTGTCCCACTGCTGGGGTCAGGGAGCCTGACATTTGGGAGTCTAGTAATGCCCCCAGCAAGGGCTGAGCGCGCCCAGGGAAGGGCCTGGGGGTGTCATTCGCCACAAGGGTCTGGCACACAGCAGGCCCGAAGAGGACACTGGTGTTTGGGTGGACAACTTGTGACTCCCTCTCAGTGATGTCACTTCACCTTGAGGGAGCCATAGCAGATGTCCATTCTTGGGCCTTTGGCCTGCTTTGGCTCAACTTCCACGTGAGTCATCCCACCCACCCACCGGACTGAGCCTGCAGGGAAGGGCTCAAAACAGAAGCCTGGAAGAGATGTCAGGGAGACGATGACACAGGAGCCCAAGTCCTACTCCCATGGGGATGGGACAAAGTGGGGCTGTGGACTCCTGGGGGCCCCATGCCAGCTCTGCTCCTGCCTGCCACATACAAGGGACTGCCTCAGTTTCCCCCCTGTGCACTGAGGTGCTAGACTGGAAGATTCTGGTTGTCTGACGCACTGTGGGAACCATGCCCTGGTTCTCTCATCTCTGCCCCACGTCTACTCCAGCCACCCTCGACCACCGCCCCGCCTGCTCCAGCCCCAGCTCACCAAGGTCCAGCAGCGCACCGTCAGGGGGGAAGGTGGAGCCGAACTCCTCCTGCAGGTGGTAGGCCCGGTGCAGCAGGGACTCCAGCTTCTCCGCAAACTCCCTTCGCTGCGACTCCGGCTACCGGAAACACAATGACCATCAACCCAGACCCTCCAAACTCCCCATACAGACGGCCCCTTTCCCCACCACTGACGGGGCCCCCAGGCCCTGCAGAAAGGGGAGAAGGCTCTGGGGCCCAGCAGCCAAGAGCACATGCTCCAGACCTTCACTGCCCAAGACAGGAACCACCAGCCACGTGTGCTGATTGAGCACCTGAAACCTGGCCAGTCCCAGCTGAGAGGTGCCATGAGCGTAAACACACAACAATTTCAAACACTTAGCATCAAAAGAAAATGTAAAAATATCTCAGGAATATTTTATGTCAATTACATGTTGAAATGGTCATATTTTGGATATATCAACTTACATAAAGTACAGCTGACTCTTGAAAAATGTATGGGTTAGGGGCACCAACCCCCCCACAGTTCGCTTCTGCATACAACTTCTGACTCCCCAAAAAACTTCACTACAAGTAGTCTACTGTTGACCAGAAGCCTTACTGATAACAAAAACTCAATAAACACATATTTTGTATATGTATTATATAATGCTTGCTTACAATAAAGCTAAAGAAAAGAAAATGTTATTAAGGGCTGGGCACAGTGGCTCACGCCTGTAATCCCAGCACTCTGGGAGGCTGAGGCAGGAGGACGGCTTGAGGTCAGGAGTTCAAGACCAGCCTGAGCAAGAGCGAGACCCTGTCTCTACTAAAGATAGAAGAAAAAATTAGCCAGTCAACTAAAAATAGAAACGGAAAATTAGCTGGGCATGGTGGCTCACGCCTGTAGTCCCAGCTACTTGGGAGGCTGAGGCAAGAGGATCCACTTGAGCCTAGGAGTTTGAGATTGCCGTGAGCTACGCTGATGCCACAGCACTCTAGCCCAGGCAACAGAGCGAGTCTCTGTATAGAAAAAGAAAAAAGAAAAAAAAAGAAATTATAGCAACAGAAAAATTCCTCAAAGAATACAAAGTAGTTACACATGGGCTGGCTCATACCAGTAATCCCAACACTTTAGGAGGGCAAAGTGGGAGGATCACTTGAGGCCAGGAATTCAAGACTAGCCTCGGAAACAAAGTGAGTCCCCATCTCTACAAAAAGTTAAAAAATTAGCCAGGCACAGTGGTGCACGCCTATAGTCCAGCTACTCGGGAGGCTGAGGCAGGAGAATCACTTGAGCCTGACAGTTCAAGGCTGTAGTGAGCTATGATTGTGCCACTATACTCTAGTCTGTAGGACAAGGTGAGACCCTATCTCTATAAACAAAAACCCAAAGTGGTTACGCCTGGATGAAGGGTTAAAGGCATCAATGATACTGATGACAGATCACTTACCGACTACCCACTACGAGCCAGGCCTGAATATCTGGTCCTGGAGCCCCACCCAGAGCACCAGCACTCCCGGAGCCTGAGGGCCCCTGCCCCCCACCCGGCACACAATCTTGAGCTCTTTGATCAAGACTCTGGGCTCTTCCCCCTCTTCTCTATTTCTGTAGTTTTCACTATTTTATAAGGAATATTTAATTGCTTTCACAATAAGGACAATAAGGAAAGTTCTGTAGTTTTTGGATATAGTTTTGGCAATAAAATGCACCTTGGGAAATAAGGCTGCCTCCCTCGGCACCCCTTCCCTAGCATGCTCCGGTAGGCGCCGCCTCTGTCCACACGCAGACAGAGCTTGGTGTAGCTGCAACCGCAGGCCCCGGGCGGGTTTGTAGCACGTGGGGTCCTGTACTTCACACCCCAGGGGTTTCCCCGACCTTCATGCCCCCACAGTTACAGCAGTCAAGCCTCTGAGCTCGCGTCCAGCTGCAGTGGAGGACGGGGCACCTTCAACTTGTTACTGGTTGTGCCAGGCACGTCTTCACCCTTGTTCTGCAAACTGCTTCCCAGGCGTCCGGCCACAGGGAGAAGCGGGCAGAGGAAGAAAGGCAGGTGGAGGGAGTGGGCAGAGAAATCCCCCCTTGTTCTGCCTCAGACTATATCCCACCCCTCAAAGTGGGCGCATCCCCTGCTGGTCAGCCCCCTGCCGTAGTTCTAGCTCCCACAAGACGGTGCTGGCCTGAGCTCTGGGCTCACTCCCTCCTCCGCTCCTCTCCAGCTCCTCCCTCACCTGTGCAACCAACTCCTGGATGCAAGTCCCTGTTTTTAACACCTGAAGTTGTTCCCATTTCCTGGCTAGGACCTGGCTGATTCTCCACATACTGTCAAGCAGCCAAAGAGGGGGCCCCCACCTGGCCTTGCACCAGCAGGGGTCAGGAGCTCAGGAGCTCAGGAGTTTGGGCTTATTTTCTACTTTTTCCCAATACAGAAAAGCATCAAGAATAAAACAAAAACAGTCCACAATACTGTCAACTACCTAAGCCCTACCCATAAGCAAATGCTCAAAATTATAAAAATCAAACAGAAAAGAACGGTACTGAAAAGTAGAGAAAAGTTAAATAAAAGCCTTTTCCACCTTTCCCTCCAGACCTTCTCCCCATAGACACCTGTTAAGTCCTGTGTCCATCCAGAGAAAAATAATAATAATGTAGGTATACACCAGCACTATCTACTAAGTGAACCCACGTGTCTCTAAAATTTAAACCCAAGGGGCGGGGCTGTACACACTGCTCTCCCCCTGCTTCTCTCACTCAGTTACACAGCCTAGCGATGACCCCGCAGCCCCGACAGCTTTCCTCCCTCCTCCTAATAGCTGCCGAGGATGCCAAACCCCAACTGACGGGCATTTAGTTCCCAGTTTCCTATGTTTTTATGTTTTTTTAACTGTTGTACAACAATGCTTCAATAAGCATCCATCCTAGGACATACATTTGGTGTGCTCTTTAAAAAAATTTATAATCTTGGCTGAGCACGGTGGCTCACGCCTGTAATCTTAGCACTCTGGGAAGTGGAGGCGGGAGGATCACTTGAGGCCAGGAGTTCAAAACCAGCCTGAGCAAGAGTGAGACCCCGTCTCTACTAAAAATAGAAAAATTAGCCGGGCGTACTGGTGTGTTCCTGTAGTCCCTGCTACTAGGGAGGCTGAGGCAGGAGAATCGCTTGAGCGCAGCAGTTTGAGGCTGCTGTGAGCTATGATGACACCACTGCACCCTAGCCAGGGTGACAGAGCAAGACTGTCTCCAAAAAAATAAAATTTTAATTTTAGCTTTTTAACTTTATTTTTCTTTCCTGATATTGAAATAATAAATATTCAGTTGGATGGTGCCCAAAACAAAGTATACAGAAAAATCAAAGGCCCCACCATCCAATCCGCTCTGCACAGGTCCTCCTCCCTGCAGTCTTTCAGGAATGCACGTGTCCTTCCAGAGTCGACATGAGGGCGTCACTATCCTCACACCTTTGTTTACTGAGGAATTCCCAAGTGCCAGGCACTGTGCTAAGCATGCGACACAAATCGTTGTATTTAATTTGGGGGTTTTTTTTGTTTTTTAAAAGACAGGGTTTCACTCTGTCACCCAGGCTGGAGTGCAGTGGCGTCATTACAGCTCACGGCAGCCTCTAACTCCTGGGCTCAAGCAATTCTCCTGCCTCAGCCTCCAGGGTAGCTGGGACTGTAGGTGTGCACCACCACACCTGGCTAATTTTTTCTATTTTTAGTAGAGACAGGGTCTCGCTCTTGCTCAGCCTGGTCTCGAACTCCTGACCTCAATCAAGCAGTCCTCCCCACTCAGCCTCCCAAAGTGCTAGGATTACAGGTGTGAGCCATCTCGCCTGCCCTGTTTTACTTAATTTAAATAATAGCCTTATAGAGGGAAACATGACAGTTCCAGGGGATAAGACGCTTGCTAGTAGCAGCAAGGGCTGGCCGCCCCCTCTTTCAAGCTACCAACCTTCTCCCACGGCGTGGGGGGTGGGGCAGGAAACACAGGGGAAGACCACCTACCTCAGAGAATGGCTCTGAAGCAGTCTCCGGGTTCCTGAGGCTGTCCCCCGGGGTAGGTGTGCTGTCCCCTCTCTGGCCCACGCTCAGCGCCTGTTCCCACTTCTGCAGAGCCTCCTCGAACAGCTCCATGCCTGAACACAGGTGGAGAGAGAAGAGAGAGTCAGGCCCCCCCAGTCTCACTCAAGAGAGGGGCTTAGAATGCGAGGAGGCAGGAGGGCCCTGAAGGACAAGAACGGGACAGGACCGTGTAGCAGGGGCTGGATCACTTTTTCAGGGCTGGTCAGTTTTCAGGCCTTCATTCAGACCAGATTTGTTCCTGGACACTGTCCGCTGTCCAGAAATGGCTAAAAACCACTGAATAAGGGGTTTAGGGCAGAACAGGGGGCGGGGGGCAAAGCAGCATCCGGAGAAGTCACCTGAGCTCAGGCTCCCGGGAGGAAGCCATTCCTGCCGCCCACCCTGCCCGAGGCCAGGGCGCCTCCTGTCCGCACCTTGCATGTAGAGGCTCTCAGCGTTGCCCTCGCTGGTGGTCAGAGACTCCTCCATCCCTCTGGCATCCCACGGTCCTGAGCATGCAGCCGTGGGGCTGGATGAGTTCGCAGCCACCATCTGGGCACGGATCAGTGCAGGGACAAAGAGTGAAGCTGTCCCAGATTCTCTGCAGGACCCCCTGAGACCTCCCCACTGCCTGATCATATGCCTGGCGCCCTCTCCACATGCCATCCCTGAGCTAGCCCTGGCCATAGAGGCCACACCCTAAGAACCACCTGGACCCACAAACTCCAAGTAAGTGCCCATGCCTCACGGAAGAAAGACCAAAGCCAATGCCAGGCCAGGAAGCAGCAGCCTCCTGCAAACCCGCCCTGAGCCCCTCTCCTGGCCAGTCTTCTCTGCTCCCGGCTGTGAGGCTCCCTACTGTTCAGGCAAGGGAGACAGACAGTTCTCGTTATGTGCGGGCCAGGCAGGGCCCTGGCTGTCCCCCACGCCTCTCATCCACCATCGACCACGCTGTGGGCTCTCATAGGACAAGAACCATCTCTTGCTTGTCCCTGTGTCCCCAGGGCAGGGCCTGGTTCAGAGCTGGGACTCGGTGCTTGCCGAATGAACTAATAACTACATGAGTGAATGAACCGAAAACCACTCCCCAGGAAAAGACAATCTTCTCTGCATCACAGTTATCTCCACGTCCCCAGCGCCCGGCAGAGGCCCTGACACAACCCAGGAGTGTCGAGCAAATGAATATGTCCTTTCACAGACACGTAACTTCCCCAAGAGACCAGCAGTGAGTGTCTCTCTTCTGCCCCATCCACCTTGTTCCCCCCAGTGCCTGGCACAGGAAGGAATCAGTGACAGTCTCTGAGAGCCTGCGCGGATAGATGAGTGAAGGAGAATGAAGGAATGAATGAAACCTCTTCTCCGCTCTCCCTACCAGTCCATAAGCTTCCCAAGGGCAGGGTCCTCAGGAAGGGCTGGGCCCAGTGCCCCGCTCCCCGCTGCTCACCGAGGCCACGCTGTGGGAGGAGCCTGAGTGCTTGCTGGGCTCGATGGAGGAAATGCCGCTGAGTGTGTCATTGCTCTTGCTGCTGGGGCTCTGCACCCTCCGGCTGGCGTAGCCTGTGGGGACAATGGAGGGCAGGGTCACACAGATGTCTCATCTGGCCATTGTACAGATGCCCCAGCCACCCTCCCTTCCTCCTTATCTGGGAACCTGTCCTAAGTTGGGGTAATGGCAGAGCCCCCCGAGTAGGTGCATGGAGCCCCTCCTTACTGTCCTGCTCACTGCCACATCTCTGTCACCCAACACAGGGCCGAGTCCAGAAGAGGGACCCAGATCTGCCAGATAGGCCGAGAATGAGGTCCGGCTACTTCCTTGCCTCCTTAGCCTCCCTGGGCTGTTGACTGAGGAGCTGGTTTCGGATTCTCCTTCCAAAAGAGATTTGAGGCAACAACTTTTTAAAATACACAAAAGAAAGCCAGGCAAGGTAGCTCATGCCTGTAATCCCAGCACTTTGGGAGGCTGAGGTGGGAGGATCACTTGAGGCCAGGAGTTTGAGACCAGTCTTGGCAACATAGTGAGACCTCATCTCTACAAAAAATAATTTAAAACATTGGCCAGGCATGGTGGCACAGGCCAGTAGTCCTAGCTACTTGGGAGGTTGGGGTGGGAGGATTCCTTGAGCCCAGGAGTTTGAGGTTACAGTGAGCTATGATCACACCACTGCACTCCAGCCTGGGCAACACAGTGAGACCCTATTTCTAAAAAAATACATTAATTATGGCCAGATGTGGTAGCTCACACTTTGTAATCTGAGCATATTGAGGAGGGAAGATTGCTTCAGGCCAGGAGTTCGAGACCAGCCTGGGTAACATAACGAGACCCTGGCTCTACACAAAAAAAAATTTTTTTAAATACACAAAAGATTTTTTTTTAAGTGAGAAAAGCAGGGAAGAGAAAATAGGTGACACGAGAGATATGGGGGGAGAACCGCGCACACAGCTGGAGGCTGGGCAGAATGGCTCCGGGTTTCCCAGGGGCCAACTCAGTGGCAAAGTCAGCTGCCTGAGCATTGCCCAGCCTTATTCCACATTCATCTTCTTTTCTACCTTTTTTTTTTTTAACAAAGCACTGATGGAGTGACCACTTCAGTCTAAAGACTTCTTTTTCTAAGTGTAAAGATAAAACTTCCCTTTTGCAATGATAATTCACAATTAGAATTTATTTTCACAGGAGACTTTGCTTCTTTTTTTTTTTTGAGACAGAGTCTCACTCTGTTGCCCAGGCTAGACTGCCATGGCATCAGTCTAGCTCACAGCAACCTCAAACTCCTGGGCTCAAGCGACCCTCTTGCCTCAGCCTCCCAAGTAACTGGGACTATAGGCATGCACCACCATGCCTGGCTAATTTTTTTCCTATATATTTTTAGTTGTCCAGCTAATTTCTTCCTTTTTTTTTTTTTTTTTAAGACAGAGTGTCGCTTTGTTGCCCTGGCTAGAGTGAGTGCCGTGGTGTCAGCCTAGCTCACAGCAACCTCAAACTCCTGGGCTTAAGCGATCCTACTGCCTCAGCCCCCCGAGTAACTGGGACTACAGGCATGAGCCACCATGCCCGGCTAATTTTTTTCTATATATATTTTAGTTGGCCAGATAATTTCTTTCTATTTTTAGTAGAGACAGGGTCTCACTCTTGCTCAGACTGGTCTCGAACTCCTGAACTCAAACAATCCACCCGCCTCGGCCTCCCAGAGTGCTAGGATTACAGGCGTGAGCCACCACGCCCGGCCTAATTTCTTCCTATCTTTAGTAGAGACGGGGTCTCGCTCTTGCTCAGGCTGGTCTCGAACTCCTGAGCTCAAACAATCCTCCCACCCTAGCCTCCCAGAGTGTTAGGATTACAGGTGTGAGCCAGACTTTTGCTTCTTAAAACAAATTTCTCCCAAGATGAGAGCCCGGGAAGGTAAGAACTCCTTGCCTTGGAAAGAAATTGAGACAACATCCAATGTGGCACACACTGGGTGTCTGCATCGCAAGATTAACAGGAGCTGTAAGAGTTTTTTAAAACCACACCAGCAGCCACAAAACAGATCAGTGGTGACCAGGAGTGGGGGCAGAAGAGACAGGTGATAGAACGGTTCCTGATTATGGGGGTGGTTACATGACTACATGTGTGTCAAAGCTCATAGAACTGTACATTAAAAAGCATGACTCTTACTGCACGCAAATTAAACCTCAATTTCTAAAAGAGAAGGGGATAAAAGGAATGCTGTGTGGTTCAAGAACTACATGGCCCTTCCATTTCTTAGCCTAGGAGAACGTCCTTCCCCAGAACAAGGAGCCTCCCCTACCAGCCCCCCGAGGACCTGGATACCCCCAAAGGGTGCTCAGATGATGAGAACAACCAGAACCACCACCACCCCCTGGACATCCAGCTGCATCACCCACCAAATCCTTACAACGACTCAAGGAAGGGGGTTGCACTGTCATCCTGCTCCCAGATGTGGGGAACTTGGCTCTGATACAGGAAGTCACTAGCCCAAGATCCCATAGTTAATAGTGGCCCAGCTGCACATGACCCCAGGTAAGGCCCATCCCCCCAACCTCACACCTACCTTTCTTCACCGAAGGGACCTTCCTGGCCATGAGGATAGGGAGGGGTACTGTGCCCAGCTGCTCACCTCCCCTCTCGGGGCCAACCTGCTTCTTCCTCCGCCGACGCCTCTTCAGCTGGTGGGCAGCCAGGGCCAATGCCACGGTCCCCAGAGCTGTGGCAAAGAGGACCTTGCGCAGGCCTGGTGTCAACCGCAGCTGCGAGAATGCAGACTGCAGGAAAGAGGAAGGCAGCCAGGTCACATCTCCCTAGGGAAGGACCGAGGCAGCAGAGCTGCCCCGAGAGCACCCAGGATGCAGGACACACACTGGGTGCTCAGAGTACACTTGCTGACCAGAGGCGTGACTGAGAGGCAGCCATCTCTAGAGACAGAATCTGACCAGCCTCTCTGAAACTCGGACCACAGAGACACAAAGACGGCAAAATGCCTACGCCCAGGAGATAAGCTGGGGTCCAGCAGGTGTCCCTAGCACCGCTGCTCTTGATTATAATAGCTGCAGTGAGTGAGCGCCTGCTGTGCCAGGCGCTGCGCTAGGACTTGACCTGTGGTACCTGCCTCAATCCACATCCTTTCCCAGATGCGGAACCTGAGGCTCACACAGGTTAAGACACATGCTCAAGGTGACAGAAAGAAATTGAACCCAGGTCTGCTGACCCCCATTTATTAACAACTCCTCGAGGACGATGACATTCACTCCACCCAACCACCCCCTCTGCCCACGGGACTGGGTGCCCCTTGGGTGGGACTGCATCCCACAGGGCAGAGCTTTAGGAAGCATCAAGAGTCCCAGTCAGCTGCAAACATTTGAGGTTGTCAGGGAAGGCATTACTGACCCCTTTTACAGACTGAGAAACTAAGGTCAAGAGTTCACATAGTCTTAGGGCAAAGACCAGGTTGAGGCCCCAGACTCCTAAACCAGTCCTTACTCTGCTCAAAGAAACACCAGATGCCTGGGACAGCAATAACGAGGACACAGCTTTCCTGGACGATGACAGACCCTGCGTGGAGTGTCTCAGTGTTTCATGGACCAGACGGGTAAAGAACAGGACCACAGTCCATCCCAATCCTCACCTGCCCAAACGTTGTATATAGGAACACAGGGATCTCAGCCACTGTCATGGCCAAGGCCTGGATCATGGACATGCCCTCGGTCCTCCTGAACGCCATGGCAGGGCCAGCACCCCAGGCAAGATCCCCGGGGCCAAGAGCTTCCAAGAAGAATGTCTTCAACTGGTTGCTGGCTGGGTCTCGGGCACCGTCCACAACCCAGAAGGACAGGGACACACATACCAGATAGTCCCTCCACGGAGCTAAAAGACAGATACAGACACAGAACATGAGCATGTAAGTGCACAGAAATGCGCACAAGAGTGCCCTTGGGTGATAAGGCAGGAGCAACGTCTACCTCAGGAATACTAGGCCTGGAATCAGGCCCCGCCCTCCACACCTGCCAGCAGGCAGGCGCCCGAATGCCCCACAGACAGTCTACCTGCCATGAGCCCTGGGAGTGGAAACAGTTCTGGCTTGCTGGCCCAAGAAGATGCAGGGCTTGGGAGATAGATAGGTCACTCTCAAACTTGGGGCTTTATGTCACATTTTCTTAACCTTTTTAAACCAATGGGCCATTTGCTAAATAAAAATCTCAGGCCCCAAACTAAGAATCTTTTTTTTTCCACCTCCCACAAAGCCAAGAATGTTGTATTTCCTGTGGACTGTATTATGAAAACAGCAGTGCATTTCCCCAGATAATAATAGCTACTATGCTTTATCTGTGTATTTCGTGTTGAGTTCTTTACATACATTTTCTCACTGAATCATTACAACTCTGTAAAGTAGCTGCCGTCCTCCCTAGCCCTACTCCCAATTTCCAGTGAGGAAACTGAGTCTCAGGGAGGCTGTCAGGAGTCCACAGTGACACAGCTGGTATGTGGTGGGGTGAGGATTTGGACCAAAGTTTATCGGACTCTAGACTCTGTGCTCAATGCAACCCTTTGGCGCCATTTGACATGGAGCAAGAAACAGCAGCCCCAGCAGAACCAAGGGCAGCATACCACTCCCATACTCCATTGCCCCATTCCAAGGCCAGGGAATAAGTGGCTTGATCACACATAGCCCAGACCCCAAGACCCTGCAAGGTGCTCCCCAACTGCCAGCACCAAGCCTAAGGATGCCTTCAAGGTCCCCTGGGACCTCAAGTGGAAGGAACACGCAGGCCAGGACAGACCCTGACTTTCTGGGATGGCAGCCAAAGTTGCTGAGCCAGCACAAGAAACAGCTTATCCCCAGTGAGTGGGAAGGACAGACGATCCTATCAGTCTAGCTCTAGGGCTGGGGAGGGAGGTGTGAGAGGAGGGGCAGGCAGAATAATGATCTAGGGCTAAGAGAATTGCCATGTTGCCAGGACTAGGAGACATCCTGCCAGGAGGCTAGGAATTGAGCTACATGACCTCCAGTGGTCAGGGCCTGAGTTAATACTGTAAGTCACTCTTCCGACCTCCCATCCCCACCACTCCCCCAACCCCAGCCCAGCTCAGGCCTCAGAATGAGGGAAGACAAGAACTTTAGAGGATCAGCAGCTACTATTTCCCAAGCACTTACTCCAGGCCAGACTTGGAAGGGGCTCTCCCCTAAAGGCTTTCAGTCTAGCCACTCACAGAACCCTCACGATGACCCATGTTTATCTCAAGGATGGGGAAACTATATGGCCCTGAGAGTGGAGCAACTTGCCCAAGGTCACTGTGCAAGTGGCCAAGCTGGGATGTGACCCCACCTCTGGGGGATTCCCAAGGCTGTAGTGGTGTTTCCCAGCTGCTGCCTACAACTGCCACTGCTCCCTCCCGGCCACACCTGCAGGACTTCTGGGCCCCCACGTGGAGTTACAAAGATGAGCCTGGACACATGCTCCAAGGGAGAGACAGGGCTGGGAGAGGGGTACTGAGGCCTGGTGTTCACAGGAGAGTCCAAGGCATCCCCTGCTGTCTTCACTGAGAGGAAGAGTGGCAGGGGCGAGGTAACACCACCAGCCCCCAAGACTGTTACACTCCAAAGATGGATCCAAATCCAGCCCACCCACACCCTGTCCGTCCTCCTGGTGCGACCCAGGGTCTCCACCTCTTCTCCACAATAAAAGCCTATGGCAATTCCTCCCACCAAGCAGACGCTTCTAATGCAGTGCAGGGCCTGGCCCCACCTGGGCAGCCACTTCTCCTGCCCTACAACCTCAAGTGGACACCTCATTGCATCCCCACCACAGCATTTACAACCTGTGCATTTACAATTCTCAGCCTGGATTCTCAGGCTTTCCAACCCAGGCAATCCTCCCCGCCCCCGGACGACCCAACTTATGACTGTGGCCTGAGCACCGGCTCATTTCGCCTTGATCCCAGCAGTATCCCCAGCCAGGCACTTCCCTGGGCCTTCGCTGCCCGGTCGCCTGTTCTTCCTATCCTGGACACCTCTCCCGTCCCACTCGCCGGGCATTGGGCATTCCCGCAAGTTACTCATTCCACCCCGGACGTCTTCTTGCGCAGCCCCGGGTCAAGCCCCTTGCTTTCTTGCCCCGACCCCATAGCATCCTTGAGGATCACCCAAGTACCCTCTGACATTGCCCACAGTCGGCACACCTTCTCCTTCCATCCCGGGTACTTTCCCAGCCCGGGTTCCAGTACCTGCACCCCTGCTCCAAGCCTCGCAACGTTCCAGGCCGGGGCAACTCCTCCCGGATCCACATACCTTCTCATTCCACCCCTAAGAAAGGCATCCTCGCGCGCCGCCCTCAGCCCGGGCAGCTACTCATTACAACCTAGGCACTTTCCGGGTCCAGCTGGCCCGGACACCTGCAACCGCCCAGTCCCCTGCGCAAACCTCAGTCTCAGGCCCCGCCGCCTGAGGGGCTCAGCCCGGGCCGCCACTCACCCGGGATCCCATCGCTGCGGAAGGACAGCGTCTCCTTCCCCCGCGGCCGCGCAACCAAACCCTTGGCCGCCGGAGGGCGGGACCTCGCGCCGGGCCTACCCTTCTCTGGCCAATGAACGTCGCCGAACTTCTCCGAGCCTCTACCCCCTCTGGCCGATCGAGCTGGTCACGTGACCAAGATGTCCCGCCCCCTAGTGCGGTTGAGGCGCGGAAGTGGTCTCTCGTCTTCTACGATTGGCCATGGGGATTAAATTGACACGAGCGGCTGAGTGAGGCGGGGCCGCTCTTAAACAGGCTGAGGCGGAGCAGTCAGGCTTCCAAAGGGCTTTCTGAAAGGAAGCTCGGCGGTGTGAGCTGTCCTCTTTGCCTCCCCTGCCCCTCACGGTCCCCACACGGACAAATCCTTCCCGCTCTCCAAGCGCCCATTTTCAGATGCCTCCGCCTCTGACTTCCCACAGCATCCTCTCAAACAGTTGCCATTCTCCTCCGTGTTCTGGAGTTGGCGAAAGCGCGCGGTCGCCCCTACGAGACATTGTTTCCCGGAGAGCCCGAGTCCAGAGCGTTCGATTCTCACCACCGAGCTGTGCCGACACCAAGTACTGGGCTTGGAATCGGGGAGACCCGAGGTGGAATCAAGTTCTGCCACTTCAGCTCTCTGGAACTCACCCTCCTGCAAGGTGAAGGTGGAACGGTGTGGCAGCCCTTTCGTAACTGCAAAGGGCTGGGCACAACTCCGTTTTAAAATTATACTTATCGTAAAGTCACTGAGAAAAGAAAAATAGCTCAGAGCAGTCTGAGCTATGTGAGGTATGCAAAACTTATCATGCCCAGAGAGACAGGGCAATGGGACTTCAGTCACGCTCCCGTGCCAAGGGACAATAGTTTAAAGGCATTTTGTTCCTGGCTAGCTGCCTCGCCCCTTATGTTCATGTTCCTGGAATTTGTTGTTTTTGTTTTTTAATTAGAGACAGGGTCTTGCTCTGTTGCCCTGCCTGTCATGGGCTCAGGACATTTTGGCTGTTGCTTTTATTTCTTTTTTATTTTTTTTCCTATGGAGTATATTGAATATTGATGGCTGTTGTTTTTAGAAAAACTGCAATAGCCAAGTGGAAAAGTAGCTAAATAGGTGAATATTTGAACTGGTATAGCTATTAGATCAGTGCTACCTAGCACCTACTGTTGCACTCTGTGTCCCCTTTATCCTGGGACTCATCACCTGATATGTTATATATTTGTCTGTCCATGAGGGGAGGACCCCTTGCTTTGTTAACTGGTGCATCCCTGGTGCCTATCACAGTGCCTGGCACATACGAGGTACTCAGTGTGGGTTACTGAATTAATGAATGACTGAAAATAGAACTATATTGATATACGGTTGTTGGAAAGGATATGGCTGGATGCTGGCTAAATGAATGATATGGTCAGCTATAGATAGGTACTGGTAAATAAGTCAATGATCAATACAGACAAATAGAAACACATAATGAACACATAGAAACACAAAGAGAAACACAGAGTTGATGGATTTCAGGTGTGAGAATGACATGAAAGTCGATGGCTCCATAAACATCATAAATCACCAGTGGTTCCGAACTGGTTGGTTGTTCTGACATTAAATCACCTGGGAGCTTTCAAAACCCCACCTGCCTGGCCACTACCTGCACTGAGAGAACCAGGGCTGGGAGGGGGACCAGACTCTGGATTTTGAACAAGCCCCCAGTGACTTGAAGCTCACCCTGCACAGAAGGCTGGGGTGGGTGATGGAGAACTGGGGTACGTATAGGGAGATGAACAAAGTCAGGGAGGAGCAGGTACCAGCTCAGGAGCAGAGCTCTCCACTGGGTTAAAAGAGGAAGGCCAGAGGTGGAGAGCAAGGAGAAGTGAAAACTAGTAAAAAAAAAGTCCCCTCCCAAGCCAGAAGGGAAGGTGGTGGAGGCCAGAAGTATCTACAGATCGTCCCTAGCATGTTTAGGGCTCTGAAGAGCTGGGTTCAAGGTCATCACATGTCTATACCCCCAGGGCAGCTCATTCCCTCCACTCTGGCACCAACCTGACCTTTGACCTCCTCTGCCCAGACCCAGAGCTCCCTTCCTTCCCCTGACCCCTCTGCATACCCTCCCCCAACTTTGAGAAGTCAGAGGGCTTCCCAGGATGACAAAGAGCCCTTCCAGTGGGGGAGGGTGCATCCCCAGCTGACCTGTCTCAGGCTCAGTTGTGTCACCAGGGTCAGGGGCAGAAGTAGAGGGAGAGAGGTCAGGGAGGGAGCCCCAGGGAAATAGAGGCAGAGAAGCAGGGAGAAGAGGAAGGAGGGTGCAGATAAAGGGAGAAGGAGCTGAAGTGGCACAAACAGGGAGAGGCAGGGGGACATGGGCCAGGGAGGAGCAGGCCAGAGAGGCCATGTAGAGACCTCCACAGCAGGGCCACTATAGTTAGCAGTAATGTATATTTCAAAATTGCTGAGAGGGTAGATTTGAAATGTTCTTACTGCTAGGCGTGGTGGCTCATGCCTGTAATCCTAGCACTCTGGGAGGCTGAGGCGGGAGGATCATTTGAGCTCAGGAGTTCGAGACTAGCCTGAGCAAGAGCGAGACCTCCGTCTCTACTAAAAAAATAGAAAGAAATTAGCTGGACAACTAAAAATATATAGAAAAAAATTAGCTGGGCATGGTGGTATGTGCCTGTAGTCCCAGCTACTTGGAAGGCTGAGGCAAGAAGATCGCTTGAGCCCAGGGTTGCTGTGAGCTAAGCTGACGCCATGGCACTCTAGCCCAGGCAACAGAGTGAGATTCTGTCTCAAAAAAAAAAAAAAAAAAAAAAGAAATGTTCTCACCACAAAAACATTGATAAGTAGGTGAGGTGATGAATATGTTAATTAGCTTGCTTTCTTCCGTGATAATGTAAACATATATCAAAACATCACCTTGTACCCCATAAATATATACAATTCTTAATTGTCGATTAAAAATAAAAATTTATAACCAGACACAGTGGCGCATGCCTGTGGTCCCAGCTACTCTGGAGGCAGAGGTTGGAGGATCCCTTGAGCACAGGAGTTCAAGACCAGCCTGGGCAAACCAGCAAGACCCCTGTCTCAAAAAAAAATCTTTTAACAAATAAAAAATAAAAATTTGAAAAAGCATTAGCAAGATGTCAAATAATATGTAATTATGGTGTGTACCTACAATAATTTAAGAGGACGTGTTTTCAGTTTCAATAACTTCAGTAAAAGAAAAAAAAGAGAGGCCCGTCCACAGTCCCGGGCGCAGGGGGCAGCAGAGAGCGCCTGCAGGACCGCCCCCGCCCACGAGCTCCGCCCCACCCCGCCCACGAGCTCCGCCCCCGCCGCGTCGGTCCCGCCGCGCCCCGCGAGCTCCTCCCGCCCCCCCGCGCCGGCCCCGCCCCCGCTCCACGAGCTCCGCCCCGTCGCCGCCGCGCCCCGCCCTGCGCGCTCGGGGTAGCTCGGCAGCTGCGGGCGGCGGACGAGCGGAGAGCCGTCGCCCGGCAGCAGGTGGGCGGGGTGCGGGCGGGTGGCGGCGGCCGGGCCTGGGGCTGCCGGCTGCGCTCGGGCCGGGCGTGGCGGCCGTGCAGGCGCGCCATGGACTTCAACATGAAGAAGCTGGCGTCGGACGCGGGCATCTTCTTCACCCGGGCCGTGCAGGTGAGGCCTGGCGCTGCGCCTTGCGCCCGGGGCCCGGATGTGGGGCGGGCTGGGAGCACCCTGCGGCAGAAGCCCGGGGGAGCGGGGAAGCCCTTCCCGTGCCGCTGCCACCCAGGTCAGCCCCACTGAGCCTCTGCTCCTTATGCGCTGTCCGGAAAGAGAAAGCTCGGGCGGCCCAGAGCCGGGGTCGAGCGAGGCCTTGGCCCTGTTGCCTGGGGCGAGGTACCAGTGCTCACCGTATGGACTGGCTGGGTTACCCCGCCGCCCTGGCGCCTGCCCAGCTGAGGGAAGGAGAGGGCACCGGGTGGCTCCTGCCTCCCTGCCCTTGTCCAACCGTGATTCTGACTCCTGGAGGGGCATCTGGAGGCCTGGGTCCCAGGCCCAGGATTCATGCATCCGCCACAACCCCTTCTTCGAGCCTCAGTCTCTGCACCTGTGCAATGGGCAGGTGGTACTGTGATCCTTCAGGTCCATTTTACCCGCTGGATAATCGGGCTGGAAGCCAGGAACTATTTCTTTTCGGCTCCATGGGAGTTTGTTTCCTCTTATTCCCTGGGCTTGGGGGATGGGGAGAGGGGTGGGGTCTGGCTGGGTGCCCTCCTTGGGAAGCTGTCCAGGACAATAATGCTAAGATTGGAATAAGTCCTATCCATTTGGGGGCAGGGAGAGAAACTGAGGCAGCTTAATGTCATGGGGAAGACTTAGAGTCAGGTATGGGTGGGAACTCACCCTCCTCGTCACCTTGCTGGGCCTCAGTTTCTCAATCTGCAAAATGGGATCAGTATCCTTCCCTCCCAGGATGGATGTGAAGATTCTGTGGCACTCTGCATGTACGTGCTCACTGAAGGCAAGCTCATTATTGGTGGATAATGTGGTTAATATTGCACCTGTGCAGCCTGTGACCTTGGGCAAGTCACTTGTCTCTGAGCTTCAGTCTCCCCGTCTGTAAATCAGGTGTGACACTGTGCCTGCCTTCAAGGGTGGCTGTGGGATTCAGCGAGATTCTGCAGACCCAGAACTGGCCCATCTCAGTGCTCTGGGAACAGGTCCTGCTGTGTTGTCCTTGTCCACCGTTGTTGTTGGCTCTGCTGAGCACGGTCCTCCCTCCACAGAGGAGCCCAGCCCCAGCCAGTCTCTTGGAAGCCCATGTGGCCATGTTTACTAGAAAGCGCTGTGTCCTGTTGAGGATTAGTGTCCCAGTGAGAATTGGCTGCTCTGTGTTCCAAGCCTGGTGTGCATCCCCAGCCCTAGTGGGGCTGCCAGCACCCCAGAGCCCCTTGGATAGCCCCAGTCCGTCTGGGAAGTGGTATGGCAGTCCCCAGGGTTGGTATGGCAACGGCACTATCTCCCACATCTGGGAAGAACCTGATCTGCCAGTTTCCTGCTACCACTGGGGCCCTGCCGCCTGACCTGGCCAGGGCCCGCAGAGCCTAGGTGTGGGGAGGCTTGGGCTCAGGGCTGGGCGCAAGGGGGGCATTGCCCTGCCTGGTGGGGGCCCAGCCCGCAGGGTCACTCATACCAGAGTGGGAGCCAGCACCCAGGCCCCAGCCTCCACAGTGGAGGAGGGAGGTGGGTTGGGAGCTTTATAAATAGAGGCTTTCTCTACTCTGCACGCCCACCCCTCTGCTGCTGTCATCTTGCAGGGAGCAGTCTCAGACTCAAGCACCAAGCCCCTTGCCCTTGGCAGGAGTGGACAGGATGGCAGGCCAGAGAGGAGAGGGGCCTGCAATGTGACCTGGCAGGAAAGGCCACAGAGGGAACCTGCCTGAAGACAGGCTGCTTGGGGTGGGAGTCCGTCAGGAGGGATGGGACAGGGGTTCTTTATTATTAATACGTGTGTGTAGATGCCACCTCACCAGGTACCAGGACGTGCTGGCTAAGCTCTCAGCCCCTGCATGTGTTAAGGACAACTTGAAGAGCCTCTCCCCACCCCCATCTGGCAGGGAGTGAGGCCTTGGCCCTGAGATGAGACTCCAGAGGGCAGGATCTCTTTTGCTTGGAGGATTCTGGGATGCTTCCTGCATGGAGGGCCCCTGACTGTGCCTGAAAGTAAGGAGGGGCTTGTGACGTTGGTCCAGGTGGCAAGAATAGCCCAGATAAGGGCACCGGGGCAGGAAAACCTCAGGCGTATTTGGACAAGATGCCAGAGGGTGTGGGAGTTGCTAGCACTGATACCATTAGTAGTAATAGCAGAGTAGAGTAATAATCATACAAGCCAGAGAGGTGATGGCACCGCCATCATCCAAGCCAGGCAGGCCGTAGTGGATGCGGAGAGATGCCCAGGAGATTAGGAAAGCCTGGTGGAACTTTGAACCTGCATGGATGTGGGGTGCCAGGCCGCAGGGTGGGGGGTGCTGCTCTCAGCCTTGGTGAGAAGGGGAGGGGCTGAGGTGCACATTTACGGTGACACCCTGGTGCCTTCAGGGCAGCCTCTGACAGCTGAGGCTACATTATTGTTAATATAGCATGAGGCCATATTATTGTTAATGATGACGGTGATAAGACCAGCTAACATCAGCCCCATACTGCGTGCCAGCCAAATCTTCTGTGAAATGGATCCAGTTACCCACATTCTCCAGGGGGCACAGAGGCCCAGAGAGGTGACTTTGACTCTCTGATCCTTGGTTTCCCTATCTCGAAAATGGGGTAAATGCCACCCTGCTCAAAGGGCTGGGTGAGGCGAGGCCTGTTCAGGGCCTGGCTGCCAGTGTGCCATAGAGCCACAGCCACAGGAAAGTGGTGCAGGGAGGGGGACAAGCCTGAGGCCCACCCTGGAAGGCCTCAGTTTGGGGAACGTGAGGAGGAAGAGGAGGCTGGGCCGGCCAGGGTGGGGGAGGGAGGAGGAAGCCGGGAGCAGCGGCCCCAGGTGGGAGCTGGAGACTATAGCCTCGCCTGGCCCCCCAGCCCTGTGGGGAGAAACCCAAGCCCTGCTACATAATTGATGGCTGCTGAGCCGCCTGGTGGCTCCTGGCAGCCTCCCGCTCCTCACCCCGTAGCTGGAGCAGTCTGAGGCCTCTGGGTGATTCATTACTACCAAGTGGTTCTGGGAAGGGCCTCCAAGCCCCTGCCCTGGACCATGCTGACGCTGACTCCAGCACAGGCCTGCCCTTGGCTCAGCCTCAGCGGTAGCATCTGCAAAATGGGCAACTTGACTGTACCCGCGCTGGAGGTCATGGGTGTAAAGCCCCTAGGGCAGGGTTGGTCAGCAATATCTGTTCCTCGTCTTACTCCTGCAGGGCTTCACTCTTTTGCTGTTTGGCTATGACCTTGGGCAAGTCCTTTCCGATAGCTGGAGAAGGCCTTGGTGTCCCCGTTCGGAAAATGGGGACATGTGTTCCAGGGCTCTTCTAGATCAGAGGGGGCAGGACTTGGGCCAGTTTCTGGTTGTTCATAGGCGGCCCCCATGACTCCTGCCAGCTCTGTTGGGGGACGCATGTGATATCCTAGGCCCTGGAGAGGCTCTGGCGGGCTGGCAGTGCTCCTGTGCACCACGCCAGGCAGCCAGAGGCAAAGCTTTGTCTGTCCTCCCTCCCTCCCTCCCTCCCCAGGCGGCTCTGCACCCGCGAGCTCTTAGCAGCTCCTCATGCGGGACAGCAGCTCTGCGCCAACCCCGGCCTCCATGCGAACCCGCATCACAACCCGAGAGGAGGTGCCATGATTACTCCCATTTTTCAGCTCAGGAAACTGATACTCAGTAAGGTAGAGCCCCTCGCCCAAGGTCACACAGCTCAACACTGGCAGAACTAGCACTTGAATCGGGTCCCTCTGGTCCTGGAACCTGAGTTCTTCCCACCCTCCCACCCGCCTCCATGGCGGCTCCCAGCTGCCCGTGGAGCCCCCTGGTGACCCAGACCATGCTCTGTGCCCTGTTGGTTCCCTGAGCACTTTCTACCAAGTGCTCTCCTTCAGAGTCAGGCTCAAAGGACCCTAGAGATGGCCTCCCAAGGGCTCCTCGTCCTTCTAAGTTGTGTGCCAGATTGTGTACGAGCATGCGTTTTTGTGGGCAGCGTTCCGTAGCTTTCACTAGATTTCCAAGAGAAGCTGTGATCCCAGACTCTGCCTCGCTTCACAAAGGGGCCAACTGAGGCCTAGGCCAGGCCAAGGCCAAGGCCAGCTCCACTGAGGCCAGACCTTCAAAGCCTTGCAAGGTCACAGAGCCTCACCTGTGGGGTGACGTCCTTGACCCTGGGGCTGGGTTTCAGCCAGGGGGAGCTTCCGTCCCACCCCCACTTCCTTCTGAGCCCTCCCCGCCTTGGTCCTCCCCGCCACAGTTCACAGAGGAGAAATTTGGCCAGGCCGAGAAGACCGAGCTTGATGCCCACTTTGAAAACCTTCTGGCCCGAGCAGACAGCACGAAGAACTGGACGGAGAAGATCCTGAGGCAGACGGAGGTGCTGCTGCAGCCCAACCCCAGTGAGTGGCCGGGCGGGGAAGCAGCTGGCAGGAAGCCGGCCCTGCCGAGGCCGGGGCCGTGCAGGTGGCACAGGGCTGTGGGCGGGCTTCAGCTGGACTCTTGGGGCTCAAGGCTGTTGTGGGGGGATCTCCGTTGAAAGAAAACAGGGGACTCAGTGTTGGGTTCCAAGACGTTCTCTGGAACAGCAGAAATGCTAAATTTTGCACAGAGCAGTTGAAGAACTGCCTGGAAATGAAAGCAGAGGCAGGCAAAACACAGACCTGGTCATTGTCAAGAGGTCAGCAAGGCCAGAGGTGGAAAGGGCTTGGCCAAAGTCACACTGTGAGCAAAGAACAAGAGGCGCTAACTGCAGGAGGACCTGCAGGAAGAGAAGCGCCTTGCAGTCTGAGATCTGCTGTGTGGCTCATCGAGTGGCCCGAGAGCCTTCGGGGCGAGGACCAGGGGATTGCTCAAATGTGTATTACGTTCTGGAAATCATATTAATGGGGGAGAAGCAGGCGGGCTTTGACTTCAGCCCTGTCACCCCCAACTGTGTGACCCCAGGCAGACGCTTTGTGTCTCTGAGGCTTCCTCCTCTGTGGAGTGAGGGGTGAATAGTGCCAGTCTCACAGGGCTGAGGGGGGCAAAGCAAGAGATTATTCTGGAATTCACTAGGCTAGATGCTTCTGTGGGCGGGGCCTGGTCTGTGTCTGTCACCATGGCTGCTGTCTTTGGGCTTGGACTGCAGAGCCCTGTGGCTTTGGCTGCTGTCTCCCCACAGGTGCCCGAGTGGAGGAGTTCCTGTATGAGAAGCTGGACAGGAAGGTCCCCTCACGGGTCACCAATGGGGAGCTGCTGGCTCAGTACATGGCAGAGGCGGCCAACGAACTGGGGCCCACCACTCCGTACGGTGAGCGGGCCTCATAGCCCGGGATTGGGGGTCCCAGTCTCTCATGCCCTGATCTTTCCTCCCCCTTTCCTTACCTCCTTTGTTTTCTTTCTTTTTAATTATGCAAATAATACCTGAATTCATTCTAAATGTAAAAACCTCAATCAATGCAGAAGAAAATAGAGTAAAAACGGAATCTTCCCCTAACCAGTAACCAGTTTAGATTTATGTGTTTTTTTTTTTTTTTTTTTTTTTGAGACAGAGTCTCGCTTTGTTGCCCGGGCTAGAGTGAGTGCCGTGGCGTCAGCCTAGCTCACAGCAACCTCAAACTCCTGGGCATAAGCAATCCTACTGCCTCAGCCTCCCGAGTAGCTGGGACTACAGGCATGCGCCACAATGCCTGGCTAATTTTTTCTATATATATTTTAGTTGGCCAGATACTTTCTTTCTATTTTTAGTAGAGACAGGGTCTCGCTCTTGCTCAGGCTGGTCTCGAACTCCTGACCTCGAGCGATCCACCCGCCTCGGCCTCCCAGAGTGCTAGGATTACAGGCGTGAGCCACCGCGCCCGGCCTTACGTGTATTTGTTAATGGGATCATACTATGTGTACTGTTCTGCAACTTGACTTTTTAACTTGGCATCATATTACAGGTATCTGTTCACTGTAGCACTTACAGAGCCATGTTTATCTTTTTTTATTTTTAAATTTTATTGACGTATAATTTATATATCATAAAATATACTTGTTTTAAGTGTGTAATTTAGTAATTTTTAGCAAATTGAGAGTTGTACAAACATCTCCAATTTAAAGAACATTTCCATCACCCCCAAAGTCCCTCGTGTCTGTTTATTGTCAAGCTCCATTCCTACCCCCAGCCAACTACTAATGTGCTTTTTGTCTCTATAAATTTGCCTTTTCTGAACATTTTACATAAATGGAATCGTATATATTGCTTTTTGCACCTAGCTTCTTTCACCTAGCACAGCGTTTCTGAGGGTCATCCGTGTTGCAGCCTGTTTTGGGACGTCATTCCTTTTTATAGCGGAATAGTATTCCACTGCATGGGTGTGCCGCAGTTCCTTGAGCCAGTCACCATTTGAAAGACACTTAGGTTGTTTCTCCATGGACGTTCACAGACCAATTTTTGTGGGGACATGTGTTTTCACATCTCCTGGGTATATACTTAGGAGTAGAATTGCTGGGTCATATGGTAAATTTAGTTTAACGTTTTAAAAAATTGGCAAACTGTTTTCCAAAGTAGCTGTATGATTTTACATTCCTATCAGTGATGTATTGTTTCATTTTCAGATATTGGTGGATTTTCCAGGTTTCCTTCTGTTGTTGATTTTAATTTAACTCCAGTGAGGTCAGAGAATGTATTTTGTATGACTTTAAGCCTTTTAAATGTGTTGAGACTTGTTTCATGGCCCAGTACATGGTCTATCTGGAGAATGTTTCATGTACACTAGAGAAGATCATGTACTGTGTTGCTGTAGGGCGTTGCATAAGATGTCAGGCCCAATTGGTTGATATTGTCAAGTCTTTTATATCTGCTGATTTTGTCTTGCTGTCCTATTTATTATTAAGAGTAGAGTATTGAAGCCTCCAAGTATTGTGTTGTCTGTTTCTCTTTTTAGTTTATCAGTTTTGCTTTGCATATTTTGGAGTTCTATATGCTATGTCTAAATGTTTATAATTGTATATCTTCCTGATGAATTGACTCATCATCGTAAAATACCACTCTTTGTTTCTAGGAAAATTTGTTGTTTTCCAGTGCATTTTGTCTTACAGTAGTACAGCCACTTCAGGTCTCTTCTGGTTACTGCTTGCATGGTATACCTTTCTCCATCCTTTTACTTTCAACCTATTTATGTCTTTAACTCTAAAGTGTGTCTCTTATAGACATCATATATTTGGATGTTTTTGAAAAATCCAGTCTGATAATCTTTCTTTGGATTAGAGTGTTTAATCTATTTACATTTAATGCAATTATTGATGTGTTTGGATTTACATAGGCCATTTTGCTGTGGTGTCTCAGGTCATTTTTTTCCCTCTCTTCCTCCTTTACTGCCTTGTTTTGTGTTAAAGATATTTTCTTGTGTGACATTTAAATTTCTTTGTTGATTTTTTTTAACTTTAAAAAGTTTTCTTAGTCTTATTCTAAGGGTTACAATATGCCTTTAAACTCATCACAATCTACTTCTGAGTAATATTAATTCCAGGAAAATATGGAAACTTTGCTCCAGTATAACTTCCATTCCCTCCTCCTTTCTTTGTGCTATTGTTGTCGTGTATATTACATCTCTATATGTTATAAGCCCAACAGTAGTTTTATAGTTGTTGTTTTATATAATTATCTTAAATCAGGAGAAGAAAGGAGAAAAAAATATATTTTATATTTACCTATGTGATTACCTTTACTAGTACTCTTTATTTCTTTACGTGGATTCAGATTACCTTTTGGTGTCGCTTCCTTTGAACCTGAAGTTTTTCTTGTATGGCAGGTGTGCTGTCATTCTTTCAGTCTTTGTTTGTCTGGGAATGTCTTTATTTTGCCTTCGTGTTTGGAGGATTGTTTTGATGTATATAGAATTCTTGGATGAGATTTTTTTCCCCCCTTCACTTTTAACATATCTCACTGCTGTCTGGCCTCCAGTGTTTCTGATGAGAATTCTGATTGTTAATCTTATTGAGGCTCTCTTGTACGTAAAGAATTATTTTTCTCCTGCTGCTTTCAGCAGTTTGACTATAATGTCCTTGCTGTGGACCTCCTTGTGTTTATCCTACTTGGAGTTTCTTGGATATATAGATTAACAGTTTTCATCAAATTGAGGATATTTTCAGCTGTTATTTCTTCAAATATTTTTTCTTCCTTATTTTCTTGCCTTTTGGGATTCTTATTACTCAATATTTTGGTTCACTTGATGGTGTCCCATAGGTCTCTGAGACTGTTCATTTTTCTTTCATCATTTTTTTCTTCCTGTTTTTCACACTGGGTAACCTCTGTTGATCTATCTTTAGGGTTGCTGATTTTTCCTTCTGCCAGTTCAAATCTGTTGTTTAGCCCTTCTAGTGAATTTTTCATTTCAGTTATTGTACTTTTCAACTCCAGAATTTTCATTTGGTTCTTTTTTTATAATTTTTATCTCTTTATTGATATTTTTTACTTGATGAGTCATTGCCATCATACTTTCCTTTAATTCTTTCAACATGGTTTCTATTAGTTTTTTGAACATACTTGTAATAGCTGCTTAGAAGTCCTTTATCTGCCAAGTGTAACATCTGTGCCTTCTTGGAGACAGTGTTTATTGATTGCTTTTTTCTGTGTGTAGACCATACTTTCCTACTTCTTTGTATGTCTCATAATTTTTTTGTCAAAATCTGGATATTTTAGGTAATATATTATAGCAGCTTTGTATTCCGATCCCTCCAGGGCTTGTTATTGCTGTTTGTTTAGAGACTTGCCTGGGCTAATTGTTTAGAGTCTGTGTCCTCTGCAGTGTGCAGCCACTGATGTCTCTGCCTTCGCCCCGCCCCCCCCCCCCCCCCCGCCACCCCTTTTTAAATTATTCTTTTTATTTTTAAGCTTAGCTTAAGGTTAGCAACCTAGGGGTTGCTCCTGGGTGAGCATATGTTAGTGATCAGCCAGTGATTGGTCAGAGGTTGTGCTTAAACATTTTGAGCTATTAAAGCTTTACCAGTAAATTTGTTCAGTGAGTTGGGGAACACATTCCAAGTTCAGGCAGCTTGTAAGTCTGCCCCGGCTTTAACTCTGTGAGTGGACAAAGCTTCCTGCTCAGCCAAGCATAAGCAGATAGCTGGGGTTCTCTCCAGTCTCTCCTGAGCATGCTGCGCAGATGCACAGCCTTCCAGACCACCAGAGGTGTCTGGGAGCTTACCAAGGCCCACTCTGTGTTTCCTGGATCACCTGTTCTGGCAGGTGTGTTATGTGTCTGACCAGTATTCCGACTTCAGGTTAGCTGCAATATTGGTCTTTCCCTCTTATTTGCCATTGAAGTTACTGTTGATTCCAACGTTGTCCCACGGGTTTTTGTGTGCTTTGGCTCCAAGTCAAGTCAGCTCTCTCCAGCAGCAGGACTGCCGGCCTCACAGCCTGCCCTGCCTGGTAGAGCTACAGAGCCACAGAGCAGGAGGAGGTGGGAGCACCCGCACGCTAAAACGCCACTCCCATTGTTCCTACCAAGGTCTCTCGTTTGTCTTGAATAAATATTTCTCAGTTTGGTTTTTTGCCTTTGGACGATTTCCAGAGTCTGGAAAGGGATGTTTTTGACAGGTGTGTCTAGTTTTATTATTAGTTTTTTAGGGAGAAGATTTGTTGAGCTGCTTCTTCTCTGTCATTCTGGAAGTCCCAGTCCAATCCCCCACCCCAATCTTTTTTTATTTATTTTTTCAGAGACAGGGTCTTGTTCTGTTGCCCAAGCTGTCCTCAAACTCCTGGGCTCTGGCAGTCCTTCTGCCTCAGCCTCCCGAGTAGCTGTGACTACAGGCATGCACCACCATGCCTGGCTAAGCTTTTTATTTTTTGTAGAGACAGGGTCTTGCTATGTTGCCCAAGCTGGTCTTGAACTCCTGGCCTCTAGCAATCCTCCCGCCTCAGCCTCCCAAAGTACTGGGACTACAGGCGTGAGCCACTGTGCCCTGCCTAACCCCCCAGTCTTTTTAATGGCTACACGGCCATTAAATAGTTTGGCAGCCTCACTGTTTATTTATTGGTCCCCGGCTGATGGCCACGTAGATTGCTTTCACTGTTGCCAGATGCACCATCGGCACCGAACGCCCCTGCTCTGTCCTTCTCAGCGTGTCTTCTCCTGAGCTCTCCCTGCTGCCTGCGGGTCAGAGCAGCCTGAGCACAACCCTCTTCCTCACGTCAGCTCTGCTTTCTCAGGGAAGACACTGATCAAGGTGTCCGAAGCTGAAAAGCGCCTGGGAGCTGCAGAAAGAGATTTCATCCACACGGCCTCCGTCAGTTTCCTCACTCCCCTGCGAAACTTCCTGGAAGGGGACTGGAAGACGATCTCGGTGAGGGACCTGGGACCGCTGTGCCTCCTGGTAACCATGACAGCCCCCTCCTCAGATCCTTTGAGCACTCTCCTCAAAGGTCCCCAGCTCTCCTCCCATGCTGGGGACCCAGAACTCCTGGGGCCTTTCCAGAAGTGGCTCCTGTGTACTAATGACTGGAGTGACTTCCTATCTCTGGGCTTTGGTTTCCCTGCCTTGACCAGAGATCCCCGTGGGCCAGTCTTGCCACAGCTGAGGGTCTCCCAGGGCTGCCCAGGGTCTCACTGCTCCTCCTGCCCCACCCTCCAGAAGGAAAGGCGGCTCCTCCAAAACCGGCGTTTGGACTTGGATGCCTGCAAAGCACGGCTGAAGAGGGCCAAGGCCGCGGAAGCCAAAGCCACGGTAGGTGTCCCCTCTGGCCTCCTGGCCGCAGGCTCTGGTTGGAGCCCAGGGGCAGGGAATGTGAAGGGACCTGGTGTTTGGCATGATCTCTTTTCCCTCTCCCTGGCTGGAGAGGCATGGCTGGCGGGTGCTGGGCTGGCCTGGCCACTTGAGGCCACGCCTCTCTGCTTCCACCCCACAGGGAACCCTGGTGGCCCCAGAACTCTGGGTCCCAGGGCAGACATATATGGGGTGGGTGGACCAGCAGCACCCCCACCTGGGTGTAGGGCACCCCACACCCTTCCGGACAGCCAGCTGGAGTCTCTCGCATGCCCCTGCCCTGCCCTCCTGGATGCTCAGCTCTGTCCCTGGCTCTGCCTAGCCATGGCTCCCCTTACTAACACCCCACCTGCTGCTTGAACGCTGGGCCCGGGGTGCCCTATGCTCAGGCACGCCCACGGTGGTGAGAACCCTGGAACGGGATTGCCCACCTGCTCAGGGGCAAGTCTGAAGGGCCCTAATCAGGCAGCCCCGTGAGACTGGGGGGGGCCGGGACCATCCCAGGTCCCCCTTCTCTCCCAGCTCATTGAGGCCTGTTCAGCCTGGCCGGGCCAGCGGGACACAGCAAGGGATGATTTGACCAGGGCTAGGCCGGGATTCGGGGAGCTGGGCCTGAGGGTGAGCCTACTCCTGGCATGCCAGGCCGCTTGGGGGTGCAGGGGCCTAAAGGCCACCTCATGCCGGGCAGAAGGAACTCCCAGGCCCACAGCATGCTAGGGAGACTGCCACCCATGCCTGCCCAGGCTCTGAGCCCAGCTCCCAGCTCCCAGCTGCCCGTGACAGCCCTGGCCCCAAACCTTCCTTGCATTCCCCTCCCACAGTGTGGCCCCAGAGCCCCAGGGCCACGACTGGGCCTGCACTACCCCTGGCAAGAGCCATGGGCAATCTCTCAGCTCACTCAGGCGTGTGGGGTCTAGACTGGAGGGTAGCGCTCAGCCGGTTGGGGTTGGCTAGGGTGACCTGTGGCTATTGGCATGGCCTCTTCTAAGTCACCTAGACAGGACAGTCTCCCCAGTCACTCAGGGCTGGACAACCTCTCTCAAGTAACTCGGCCAGAACGAACTCTCCTCCGTCAGCCAGGCCAGGGGGCCTTTCTGTAGTCACTGCAGTGGTGTGACTTCTTCACTTGCTGGGCCTGGACATCCTCGTGCCTCAGGCTTGAGCCAGGCCACCCTCTCCAGAGCTAGGACCCGGCAGTACCAGGAACAGCATCCCAGAGGACTCAAGGCTCCCAACACACACACACACACACACACACACACACACACCCCACACCACCCGTCCCCCGCCCAGTACTTCAGAGGGCGGCCGTGCATCCTGCGCCTGTCCGCCCCGCCTTCCCTCCTCCCGCCGGGGCCTGGGGGGCCTGCTCCCGCCTGCGCTGTGGACTCACTAACTCTTTGTTTTTGTTCCTTTCTGTTCTGCTTTGGGTAACTTGGCTCAGTGTGAGGGAGATGTGAGTATACCTGTCCACGTGCTGTGCTGCTTCTGGTCTGCCCGTCGCACCCGGGGGCCCACAGTGTTGTGGCCGGCCCGCGTCCCTGGGCATTTTGCAAACAGCTGGTCTCCCCACCAGAGCCTCTACCGTGCGGAGCCTCTGGTTTCGGGGGGATGCCAGGCGCTGGAGCCTGTGAGTCAGCTTTTTGCAAATGTTGAAGGCCTGTCACCCTGTCCGTCCATGCATCCATCTGTCCACCCTCATTGTGGGGGAGGGGCCTGGCCCTCGAGGCAGGAGCGAGAGATGTGGTGTGCGGGGGTTCTGGGATGGAGGGAGCTATGGTGGGGACAGGATGGGCTTTGTGCAGGGGACTGTGGAGCTAACGGGGCGTCTGAGTGTGACTGGACCAGGGAGGAAGGGACAGGGCGGTGCCGGTCTGTGGCTTGCCCAGAAGCAAGGGCTGTGGCAGCAGCCATGAGCTGTCTCCTTGTGACATCTGCTCTCGGGCCACCCTCTGGCGTGCACCCACTTGGTCTTTGTCTGGACTCTCCTTCTCTCCAGGCGGTAGGAATCCGGAGAAGGGGCTTTGTGTTGTATTTGTCTGTTGTCCTCCTGTCCCTGGGGCCGGGGCCTCCTGACATCTCCTTGTGGGAGACTCTGGGGCAGCCTCCTGGCTCTGGCCCTGGCCCTGGCCCTGGCCCAGGGTGACCCCTCCCCCCATGAACTCTGTTCCCCGCCAGACGGTGCCTGACTTTCAGGAGACTAGACCTCGTAATTACATTCTCTCCGCCAGCGCCTCCGCGGTAAGCGCCCCACCCCCCCGGGCCGCCTCCCCCACCCCTGCGCCACTGGCCCCAAGCGCTCTGGAGCTGGAGCGGGCGGTAAGGCAGGGGCGCTGCACACCAGCCGGCCCCCACCTCTCCACCGGCCTGGCTCCCAGCCCCTGTGACCATGTGGAGGGACTTGCTTCTCCCTGCTGGTGATAGTGGCTCCGCAAGCTAAACTGAGGAGCGTGGTGGACTTAGGACAGCAGCTGTCCCCTCTCCAGGGGCCCTGAGAGTCTTGCTGTCCCTACCCCCACCCCCTCACCACCTCTGAATGCTAGGCCCTGGGTGGGCCCCGAGGGCACAGGAGGAGTTCACAGACCCCTAAAAGATAGGCGGCGAGGATATCTGCTAGGTGTGTGAGGCAGAGGAGAGGGAGTGGGAGGGCAGAGGGCCCGTGGCTGTGCCAAGGCCAGAGGCTGGGGGGCAGGGCCTGTCCTACGGAGGCGGGCAGGGGATGGGCCAGGAAGTCTCCGTATGTCTTGATGTCTGTTGTTTTTACAGCTTTGTAGAGATGTTTGGTATTTACTGTTTAGTTTGGGAACTAGGCCGGTCGCACCTCTCCCTCGTGCCTATCGAAACCACTGCTGTGCCTTTTCTGCCCCCTCTGTCCCTTCCATCTCCCTGAGGGGGAGACCCACTGGCCCTCGCCCATCGTGAGCATGCTGCCAGGTGTCACTGGTGCAGTTGTTCTGCGGCTGGGTAACTGTCCCTGGACGCACCAGCCCTGTGTGCTCTCGCAGGCCCGTTGCGGGTGTCGGTGCTGTGCAGGCGGCGGCTGCTCCTGCTGTGGGCTTCCACGGGGACTGTCCCCACGTTCTAGGTTATTGTCTTAGATTGGATCTCCAGAAGTGGGCAGGAGTCATGGTGGGGAGGGGGGTCTTTCCTTTTACACCTTGGATGACTCTTCCCGCCCTCCTCGCCGGGCTGCATGGAAGGAGAAACATCCTGGAGGGTGGAGACTGCCCTGTCTTTTCCTTCTGCCACTGAGCCCCAGTGTGACTCAGGCACGAGGCTGCCTTTCTCTGCCGGAGGACAGAAAGTGTCAGTGACTGTCCCAGGGTCACACCGCCCTGCCTCCCAGCCCACTGGCCTTAGCCAAGAGTCAGGGTGGGGTGGGGGACAGTCTCTCTTGAGACCCCACTCAGAGACTGGGGCTGACACTGTAGGAGAAACACAGGCAGGACTTCCCGGCTGGCTGTCCCCCTCCCTGCACGTGGCACCCTGCTCTCACACTGGGCCTCACCCTGGCCTCAGCTCCTGGTTGGCGGGGGTGGAGGGGCAGGGTGGGCAGACTAGGGCCTCTGAGAGCTGGGACAGGGCGCAGGCTCTGGGGTCTGGCTGTCCTCCCCTCCCCTGCTGACCGATCCTGTTGTGGTCTCCGCAGCTCTGGAATGATGAGGTGGACAAGGTGAGTTGAGGCCTGAGGGGCTTGGGGGAAGCGGGGGTGGGATGGGCCCGGGCATCCCTCCTGGCAGGGCCCTGCCCCACACCCACTGGGGCTGCTGTCGGGGGCGAGGGGTGACTGCTTTCCCTCCCGGTAGTAGCCCTTGGGAGGCATTTGCTAGTGGGTTTTCCTGACGGGTGGCAGAGGGAAGGTCTGCCACTGCACCTGCCCATGGGGGTCCTGCAAGGGGCTCGAGCTGAGCAAGGGTCAGGGCTCCAGGTATGCAGTCAGGTAGACCCAGATGTCTCTCTGCGTCCCTGGGGAAGTGACAGGCTGCTCTTCAGGGCACAGGGGAAAGCAGAGGGGAGGGAGGCTGGGCAGGCCACGTGGGCACTCACATCTGCCCTGCCCTGTCCAGGCCGAGCAGGAGCTTCGAGTGGCCCAGACAGAGTTTGACCGGCAGGCAGAAGTGACCCGTCTCCTGCTGGAGGGCATCAGTAGCACTCACGTGAGTCCTGTCCTTGACCGCCCCCTCCAGTAAAACCCATCCCCAGGTAGGAGTGAACCTGAAGCTCAGGAGGCGAGCAGGGCAGTGCTGTCCCTGAGTCCCCAAGGGTGGCTTTTAGCGTGACCAGAGGGGCTTTCACAGAGCAAGTCCCACAGGGTTGGGTGTCACTCTCTGCCCCCAGCGGAGCAGGCAGCTGGGACAGAACACACGGGAATGCTGGGCCGGGGTCTGGCAGAGGACTAGGGTAGAGATGGAATTTTTTGTCCAAGGCTCTGCTCACTCCCCGGGGCAGGAGGTTGGAACTCAGCACTGGCCTCTTCCCCACAGGTGAACCATCTTCGCTGCCTGCACGAGTTCGTCAAGTCTCAGACAACGTACTACGCGCAGTGCTACCGCCACATGCTGGACTTGCAGAAGCAGCTGGGCAGGTGTGGGACGGGCACTGGGGTCCCCCAGCTCCCAGACCCAGTGGGCAGTGGGAGCTCCTCCGGGCAAGGCCCTTCTCCCTGGGAGCTGAGGGTCCCTACACACAGCCGGACTGGAGGGCTCTGCCCGGAACCTGCTCTGGGCTTGGGCACCCCACGTGTATGAGGCTAAGGTGGCTGGCCTTGGTGACCACTGAGTCCCCTGGAGCTCTGAGAGCAATTTCTAGAGAATGCTTGGGGCCGGGACCATCTCACTCTTGCTTTGCTCTTCCCTTTGTGCTGCCAGCTCCCAGGGTGCCATGTGAGTAAGGAGGGCATCTCCTGAGACTGGGGAGGGGCCCTTGCCTTTGGGGTATCTGGGTGGGGGGGGCCTATGGGACTCCCTCAGGGGCACGACTCCTGCCTGCTGAAGTGCTCCCTCCTCTCCAGATTCCCAGGCACCTTCGTGGGCACCACAGAGCCCGCCTCCCCACCCCTGAGCAGCACCTCACCTACCACCACCGCGGCCACTATGCCTGTGGTGCCCTCTGTGGCCAGCCTGGCCCCTCCAGGGGAGGCTGCACTCTGCCTGGAGGAGGTGGCCCCCCCTGCCAGCGGGACCCGCAAGGCCCGGGTGCTCTATGACTATGAGGCTGCTGACAGCAGTGAGCTGGCCCTGCTGGCTGATGAGGTGGGCCTGGTGCCATGTGGGGGGCAGGAGCAGGCTGGATGAGGAGCCACCGGGGAACCAGGACTGGGTGCATGGGACCTGGGGGGATGCTGGGTGGCGGTAGTGAGGGGGGTCTAGCTCTGAGGAAGCAATCCTCCCTCTGCCAGGTCTCAGCAGAGTGGCCGAGGTGGTGAACACCTGCCACTGAAGGTATAGACACCTTCATCATGGGGAGGTAGCGGCTCTGTCCCCCCTTAGACCTGGGGCCAGCTCTGCCTTTGGCCAGGGCATGACCTTCCCTTTTCTGCCATCCTCTGCAGCTCATCACCGTCTACAGCCTGCCTGGCATGGACCCTGACTGGCTTATCGGCGAGAGAGGCAACAAGAAGGGCAAGGTCCCTGTCACCTACTTGGAACTGCTCAGCTAGGCAGGTCCCCTCCTGGGCCCCTGCCCATTCTGGCCTGGGCAGGAGAGGACAGGCACAGCCCTGCCACTTACCTTGTCTGCTGGCGATGCAGCTGCTCGGGATGGGGAGACTAATTCATCCCATTCTGCCCATGCCCCGGTTATCAGCTGTGAGGGAGCCCAGGAGGCTGAATGGCCCCAGCCCTCACCTGGCCCTGCTTCTGCCCTGTGGTTCTGGAGCCCCCAACCCTGCCTGCACCTCCTGAGCACCCCAACCCTCCCGGCTCCTGCTAAGGAGGGAGGGGCTGCCTGCAGCAGCTGCACGTGGCACCTGGGCCAGGGTGGGGGCAGCCACAGACGGGCCTCGGAAGCCCTGGGGCACCCTTGGCAAGAAGAGAGCCCCTGCCGTTTAGTTGCCAAAAGCAGCAAAGGGGAAATTGGCGACAGGCAGGGCTCTGGCAGGGAGGGGAGAGCCTGGCAGGAGCCAGGGTTGAGCCTGGAGCAGCATCTTCCGGTGCTACCCTGCCCCTCCCACCCCTCACAGCTCAAGCCAAGTCTGGTGGCTGCAGCCTTCACCTCTCCACACTCAGTTTTTAACTGGTATTTCTACTTCTGCCTGTCGCTTGCTCTCTAGCCAATGACGAATAAACCCTCCTCTTGCGTGAGTTGCCTGGGCTCCTGTCAGGGGCTGGCCCTGCAGGTGGACAAGGGAAGGGCAGACTTCCGCTTCGCCCCACTCTCTCTGGGTGGAGTGCCCTGCAGCTGGCCCCGCAAGACACTAGTGCATGGGAGGCGCGGCCTGCCTTCCTCATGTGGGGGCTGTGCTCAGAGCGCACTGCTGTTCCCAGACGTGAAGCTGCACAAGAAACATTTCATTCCTAAGAAAAACATTCCTAAATTTAGGTTGTGGAGTGGACTGTAGAACCTGCCTGACAGTTTAAGCTCCAGTCATTGGTGGCTGTCAGCACTTTCTGCTGGTCACTGAGCCCAGCATGTGGCCCACATGTTCTCACACTGTCCTCAGCGACCACGTTTTACAGATATGTAAAGACAAGACAGTCACCTCCTCTAGGGACAACCGCCAAGTGGCTGAGCAGATACTCAAGCCCAGGTCAGCCTGATTCTAGAAACCTCTAGACAGCCCTTAGCGGGGCCTCGCACTCTGACTTCAGTCCTAAGGACAGCAGCTGTTGGGCTTCTGGAGGGGGGACGGGAAAGGGAGAGCAGAGCTGTAAGTAGGAGCCACAGAGCTTGAAGAAAGGCCACACCCACAGATGAGCTCAGCCAGCTGGGCAGGTGGACGAGGGTGGTCAGGGACAGGACAACAAAAGGAATATATGACAGTGTCCACCCCGCATGCCCCTCTGCCTGAGGACACTAGCAGAGGCGTGCCGGTGAGTCAACCACGATGAGTAGCCTGCCTTCCCAAGCCACTGCCTGGGGCCCTGGCCGAGGGAGACTCCTGTTCAAGGTTCTGAGAGTGGGCTTGTCATTCCCAGGCCTTGAAGTCACGTATGACACAGTTGTCTATAAACAGTATTTTAATATTTGTATAAATAGACCACAGTATTACCAAAAAACTGCAAGTACAGATCATGGAAAACAGATTTTCAAGCCCGTGCGTAGAGCCTCTCCTGGACTGACACACTAGCTCCCGCCTCTCCCCTGGGCCGGCCAAGTGCTGTGGGGAATGCTCGAAGGACAGGAATTCACCTCTTTGGGGCATTTTTGAATGTGAGGGCCTGAGCACAAGGGGCGCTTGGCTCCCTGCCCCTGCTGTTGACCTCTTAATCTATTACAAAAATAATGTCAGCAGATGGGTGGTTGGAGTCGTGGCCACTTTGGGGAGAGGGTGACAGGATCTGCCCTCTGTCGCAGACTGGCCTCAGCAGCCACGGCACCCCCACTGTCCAGGGCCACGGTGCTGGAGAGTGGTGGGTGGGCAGCATGCCACTGCTCTATCTTTGCACGTGACGGACAAAGGCCTGCACCAGCTGGATCAGAGGCTCCTGGCTCTCGGGGCTGGCTTTGGAGAGAGAGCTGGACTTGGCCTGTGGTGAGGGGAGGACGCCAGCAGCAGGGGAGCTGGGGGCTCCCCGGCGGAAGTAGCGCGAGAGGCTGGAAAGCAGTGTGCTCTACAAGAAAAAAAGCAGCTCTATGAGGCCTAGCACCTCTGGGTCACCATCCCCACCCCTCAGGAGCTGGCCAGGCAGGACCCCATGGGGCTCTGGCCCTGCTGGTCCAGACCCCTCCAATCAGAGCCCTCTATCCATCCATACCAACTCTGAGCTGAGCTCCTGCTTCATCCTCTGCTTGTCCCGGGGGTGCACAGCCGGGTCCCTAAGGTACCGCATTGCCTGGGAGATGAGCAGGTAGAAGCAGTTTTCCATGGTAAACATCAGGAGAGACCTGGAGGGAAGGGCAGGCTTTTGGCACTGTTGAAGGGCATTCAACCAAGAGAACAGTGGGCCCGTGACTGCCCCAGCCCCTTGTCAGATCCCAGGAGGAGGTCTCACTTCAATGTCCTGGTCCCTTCTGCCTGCGTGCTGAGCCCCACGGCCTGGGTGAGAGGCTCCTTTTTCTTGTCCAGCTGGAAGAAGAGAAACAAGCAGCAAAAAAAAAAAAAAAGCCAACAGTAACAGCTCCCACTTGCTGAAACTTTCCTGCTTATCAGTGACCTCATTTAATCCTCACAATGATGCTCACAGGCAGGTTCTATCCCCAGCAAGGTCAGATGACAGGCCCGGTAGGCTAGGAGGCGGCAGACTGGAGGAAGAATGGGGGGAGGGCAAGTCTGACAGTTCCCAACTTACCTCTCCAAGCATGTTGAGGGCCACATTGACTGTGGCCAGAAGGGTTCCAAAGGAGGGGGCTACTTCAGAATCAAAGGTGGGGGTAGTAAAGCTCAGGGCAAACAGGAAGTTGTATTCAGCAAGATCCAGCGACTACAAGGCAAGACAAGGGTGATCTAGGACCCAGCTAGGACGCCAGGTGGCTCTCAGTACACAGCAGCGGGGAGGCAGAGCACAAAACAACACAGCCTTAACTGCTCCAGGAAGCTGGCAGAGCCGCACAGGTGGCAACTGGTACCTGATCCAGCAGGATCTGGCAGACATCTGGGGTGAAGTGGCGCAGGGCTGCCAGGGTCCTGCTAAGGATCTTGAGAAGGCCGTACTGGACTGTGTGCAAGGCCCGCTGCTCTGAGGCCTCTGTGTCAGCAGTGGGCTGCTTGGAAGAGGAGCAGCAGGCGGAGGCAGCAGGTGTAGCCATAGCAGCGGTGGGCGGTCGCTGGACTCGGGGGGTGACAGCTGAGGGGAGGCCATCTCCATTTTTGTTCTGGGGAGTCAGAAAATGAAGCTGGAGCCCAGGGAAACCAGGGTGAGGCATTCTAGGCACTCAGGGGTATTCGGGGCCTCAGTTACCTGTAAGTAGTGCTGCAGCATCTTGCGGCTGTGCAGCAGGGACGTGCAGGCCTGGCACAAGTAACCCAGGTTGACCTGGGACAGACATGGGAGGGAGAGGAAGATTCTCGTGGGCAGCAGCCCCAGTCATCTGACTAGACAGACCCAACAAGTCTCTATGTGATAGCAATGTGCTTCCCTCACTCCCTGACACTCTTCTCCTATCTCCTAATGCTCACTTGGCCACACTCCAGCCACTAAATATGTAGCACTGCAAACTTGGGGTCAGCAGGACTCAGGCCTGTACTGTTTACCTAGGACCTAGCTAAATGCCTGGCACGTTACAAGGTCCAAAGTAAGTAAAGAAGATGAGGATATGACTGATTCCCATTTTACAGGAAAAGAATACAGACCTAGAAATAGAGGTGAGGCTGGGTGCAATACCTCATGCCTGTAATCCCAGCATTTTGGGAGGCCAAGGCAGGAGGATCACTTGAGCCCAAGAGTTTAAGACCAGTATGGGCAACATAGTGAGACCCTGTCTCTACAAAAACAAAAGGAAAAGAAAAACAGAGGTGAAGTGACTTGGCCAAGGTCACAAAATCAGCAAATGACAAAAGCCTTTCTGGCTCCAGAGCCTGTGTTCTTTCCCTGCCCCCCTCTCCAGCTGGTTCCCAGCTCCAGGTCTGTCCTTAAGGGATCTGAATAAGGTCTATCTGATAGAGCCCAGGTTCTTAATCTACATGGCTGCCCTTCATGGTGGAGGGAAAACTTTAGCCAGAGTAAGCAAAATGAAACCAAGCCCTGTGCTCCCCAAGCAAAAAGCCCATGTTCAGGAATAGCCTGCAATAAACTGGAGGTGCCCCAAAGAGTGCCCACAGCCTCCCTGTCCCCAAGCATTTCCCCAGACTCCTCCAAGACACAATGTCTGAAGCCCCCACCTGAACATCACGCATGAGCTGAGGCAGGTGGAAGTGCCATTCCTTCATGAAGTTAGACAGCTGCAGAATAAAGCCCACGGTGTGGTCCGCCTCCTCCAGGCAGGCCAGACTCTGCACTGTCCTTACCGCATTGAGGCACTGAGAAGAGAGGGGACAGCAGGGAAGGATGGGGATGGCTCCGGGACCTCAGACACAACCATGCCTGCCCTCCTGTGGAGAGGATTGGTCCTGGGCCCACAAACACCGAGGTGGCAACACAACAGGTGGCAGCACAACCAAGTTTCTGTCGAGCTGACCTGAGACCATTCCTGTCACTCAGCAGACTTTGGCTGGTCAGTGAGCCAACAGTCCTCAGCACATCGCAGAAATGAGGGCATCAACATGCCTCCACTGCCAAGGCCCAAGCTCCATACCCACTTGCCCCCTGAATGGCCCAGATGCCTTTTTACCCTGAGGCCCCGTCTCTTGTGATGCTGGCAGGCCCTCACCTGTAAGGTCCGCTCCTGGTGGACACCCACAAAGTCCAGGGCCTCGGTCAGGAAGTTGTACCGCAGAGTTTTGAGCAGCTGCTCCATCAAGGACATGGACAGGCGGTAGACACCTGGCCAAGAGGGGGCATCCACGGACTTCCGAGAGGCACTAGATGTCTAAAGAAAAACAGTAGACAAGCTCAGGACACAATGCCACAGGAACCCAGCTGACAGGGAGGGCAGGGCCTCCTTACAGTGCAGCCGCTAAGGCAACTGGCTGCTGGGAGGATAAACGTACCAGGGTGGGCACAGCCACTGCCTGGCAACCAGCAAGGCCAGCAAAGGGGCCATGGCCAGCCGACGCAAGGAAAGAGCACTAGGCAGAGATTCAAAATCCTGGGTTCCAGACTCAGGTCTGGGACTAACCAGCTGTGTGAATTTGGACATATCACTGCCCTGCTCTGGCCCTCATGTGCTTCCCCTAAAACGCCTCTGGGCTAGATGCCCAACTACTGAACAATTCTCACAAGAGTGAGAGGTTCAAGTGAAGACTACTCTTTTGGGATTAAGAGACATCTGTTAAACTGTAAGTAACCAAGGTACACAGAGGGCAGGGTGCTGAGGCCGCATCAAGCCCTCATACCACCCACTTCCATTTTCCTGGTCCTATGGGACAGGGGTGGAGTCACAGTGACACACTGCCTTTCAGAGGGCGAGACGAGAGAACAGCTGTGCTGGCTGCAGGCTCAACCTCGGGGATGCATTCTTTGGGCTTCCTTATGCTTGTAACAGGAAGAATCCATCCCATCTCCCAAAGGTGGTGCACAGAGATAGGTGGTACCTTTTAGTAGCAAGTTTGTTAGAGATCAGCCTGGGCGTGAGGAAGATTCCTAACCATCAGTGCATTAAGCAAGCCATGAAGAGGAGAGCAACTTCCAGGGCCAGGTGGGAAGGGTACTTTTCACCTGGAACTGCAGGTTGGCCATGCTGGGCCTCCCGGCAAACTCCTGGCACTCACCTGCACTGTGCCATTGGTGCTGAGCTGGTACACGCTCAGGAGGGGCAAACAAATGCTCTGAGTGATGCCAGCTCCAGCCACTGCTGTGGCTCCCTGGGAGGGAAGGACATAGAATGAGACAGACCTGCTCCTGCCCCACCACAACCAGAGCCTAAGCCTGCAGCCCTCTGCCCAGGGGCAGATAGGGCTCTTGAGCTAGACCACAGCTTCTGGAATGTCAGAACCCACACAGCACAAGCAAGGAGGTCCCCTCCTGCCCTCGGCTGGCCTCCTACCTGCTGGGTACGAGCCAGGGTGAGGAGCAGGTGCAATGAAGCCTCCGTGAAGTGCAGGTTCTGCTTCATGCGAAGACTCACCTCCAGGGTGGTGAGGAGGGTGGGCAGAATGGGGAGCCTGCGGGTCACCTGCAACCACGAGTCACCATCCTCATCTACTTCACACAGCTCCTTGGCCAGGTGCAAGCCCAGGACACACACCTGCTGGAGCCCAGGAGCAAAGATGAGTAGAAGAAGAGGGAGGAAGCAGTCCAGGGGAAGGAAGAGGAGGATGATAGCCAGCCGTGGGCCTGGACGCTCAAGACCTGTCTGGTCACACTCTTCCAATGTAAGCTTGACTATCAGAACTCAAGCTATCTCCCTATCCTGCCCCTCTTGGGTCCAGCTCTCAGTGAACAGCAACTCCCCCTACTCTAATGCGTAACTCTCCTAAACCTATGGGCTCTACATCTGCTTCCTCCCTGCGCCTTCACCTACACTGTCACCAAGCCTTGTCAGGGCCACCTCCTGTCCCCAGTCTGGATGCTCCACCCAACTCCACCACTAGGGGCTGGAGAGACCTCACCGCCTCTTGCTGCACTAATGCAGCTGCCTCCTAAATGGTCTTTCTCCAGCGCCTCTCACTGCCTGCCTCTACCAATCCATGTCATCTTCGAAAAGGCACTTTCACTCCGACTCATGGATCAGGGTGGAACCCAGGCTGTAAGTTCTCCCTGCACTTCTCCCCTGCATTGCCTGTCACAATGGGACTCCTCTGCTTCTCTGCACAGTGTCTAATCTATTAACTCTTCCTCCCAGGCTGTGAACTCTAGAAGTGCAGCAACTATCTGTCTTGCTCACTAGTCACCCCAGGGTCAAACACAGAGCTGGCAGGCAGTGGGAAGGACAGACGGCTTGCTAGGGCACTCCCTCACCCCATCACGCTGGTCCTTGTGCCGGGGCCGAGAGCAGTCATCGGTCTCCATGCTATCCTTGTCCTCCGTGGCACTGCCTGATACCAGACTGTGGCGAGTTTGGTCAAACAGTGCAATCACCTCTTCTTGGAGGGCCTCACAGACATTCAGCACCAGCTGGGAGTACTGGGGTATGTCACTTACTGCAGAGCAGACAGAGAGGGGACACCGTCATGCTCACCAGGCCAACTCTCACTGATTCCTTCCCAGGCAGGGGGCTGGGAATGTGGTAGAGTGCTAAGAGGGAAAGTGTCTGTCTGGTGGGAAGGGAGGAAAGACAGGTCAGGAAGAAAAAGTGTTCTTGGGGTAAAATTCCAAAACTGAAAGCTCAAAAGTCACGAGAGAACTGTGCGGCCCTAAACTGGAGGAAGGCCCACCCAGGATGGCTGCCAGCAGGGGCGGGCAGACTGCTGCTGCTACTCCCACTGCCCCTGCCCCTCACCTTTCATCTCTTTCATCTGTAACACTGTGATGAACGCTGAGAACACCTTGGCTTTGGTCTTCTCCATGAGTTGCTGGTCTGCCTGCAGCACTCCCTCCAGGATCTCCGTCAAGGGTCCGAGGATTTCATCCACAGAACCTAACTCTCTAGAAAGAACATAGCGGTGGAGGGGGGATAACACACCTCACAGAAGGCCATACTCTACCCACATTCCACATTCAGGATGCCCCCCAGGCAGTCTGCCTCACCCCTTCTGCCATGTCACGCCCACTCCCTATGAGGGAAAGCCAGGGCAGTTCAGACCCACTTTCTCCCCTTCGTGAAGGCGAAAGGCCAGTAAGCAGAGTGAGCAGGCACTGCCAGCCACAGAGGCTCTGGCCTCAGCCCGCCTCTCCTGGCACAGCGCTCACCTCTTCCACTGCCGGAGGAGGATGAGCAGCAGAGTGCACATCATGGAGCCGAGGCGGAGGCAGTTCACTGAGGCCGGAACTAGGAGCTGAGGGGAGACAGCACACCAGTGAGAAGCCTGACTTCCTATGAGCAGACACAGTGAGAGGATTCACACTTTATCCACAGGGCACGTCCTGGACACATGCCTTTCTTCCCTGGCAGCAAGTTCACAGGGGTGGACCAGAGTGGGAGAAGCCAGTGCTGGCATAGCAGCGGCAGATCCCTGCTGACGCACTGCCGCCTCCGGGGCCCCCCAGGCCCATGTGAGCCCTCTGACCTGACCCCCGTGCGGCCGGCTGCAGATACACGAGCTCTGCTATTTGACTTTGGCGACTCTCTCCCTGGGAGGAATGGGAAACCTTCCAGACACACTTACTAACGCTTTGGTCCCATCAAGTACATCAAGAAAGAGCTGTCGACGCACTGCAGAGTCGGTCAGGTGCATTATATCTGCCTGCAAAGGAATAGAAAAAGATTTCAGCTGGGAAAATTTCCCAGACTTTAGAGCCAAGAAATGTGGGGTCCTCCATCAGGCAATTAGCCATTGATAAGTCACTGCAGCCCTGATTTAAAATGGGGCCTAAGGGCCTTGCTGGTTCTGTTGACTCTTAGCTACGCTCAGAGTCAAGTCCAGGTTCACTGCCTCTTCATGACTGCACCCTTCCTCTGCTTAGAACCCTTCAAAGGCTTCCCAGTGCCCGGGAAATGCAAACCAAACGCTTCAACCTGCAGGCCCCACAAGATCTGGTCCAACTGATTCTGGTATCACGCCCACTGTGCCCACTCCAGTCCAGCCCTACTCGCCTCCTGCCTCCTTCTTGGACACACCAAGCTCCTTTCCATTTCTGCACCTTGGTACCTGCGAGCCCCTCTGCCCAGACCGCTCCTCCACAGGCGTTCCACCTGGAAGGCTTCTTCACACACTCAGGTCTCAGCTGGGACATCACCTTCTCAGCGTGGGCCTCCCTGACTACTTCTGTCACATGTTCACTACCATAGCACCTTATTTCCTTCACTGTCATCACTATCTGAAACCACATTTTTTATTGGCAAATTTGTTTACAATTTACCTCCCTCATAGATCACCCTCTGCGAGACTGAAGATCTTATCTGCCTTACTGCCGTATCCTGAGGCCTGGCACATGGCAAGCATTCCACTACTGGCCATTAACTGAACGAACGAATGAATGAATGATCAACATCCTGGACTTAGCCAGACAGGTCTCCTAGTGGGAAAGAGGATGGTGGGGTTTTCAGAGCTACAACTCAAGAACTGCATCCTAAACTGGGGCCTAAAAGGCAAGTGACGCAGAGGTTGTACCCTGGGGAATCAACCACTCCCAAAGATGGCTGAGCCTTTCAGTGTGTCTGGGGTCTTAGGGGTCCATAGCCACTGTGCCAAGGCAAGAGTGTTTATACACCCACTCTTTCTAGGCTCAAAGTTCCAAGCATGTTGGCAGTCTGGAACTAGGGAACAAATTTCACAGAAGATGTAAGAGACGCTTGGAACAAGGAGACATCCATCAAGCTGAAGCTGTTAATGAAGTCAAGATATTTTGTCTGCATACCCTAGGGAAAAAGAGTTCACCACCAACACCTTACGATACAGCATGATGGCATCAAACCACAAAAATGCCACAAACAATGCAAACTCTCTCTTTCAAAACCTACTCTGAGTAGCATACAATGCAAAGACAATGGCCTCTGTTTTTTCTAAGGCCAGGAAATGTGATTTCTAGAACCAATGAAAATAAACTGCTCTTTAGACGGGGTGCTGCTACAGCTGTCAGAGCTACCTGCTGACAAGCCTACAAATATTTACCTAGTATCTACAGGGCACACAGCACAAGAAGGCAATTATACACTTGCACAAGAGGTAGATGCAGGAAGGGAACACCTTAGACTTAGTCAAGGCACAAAGGGAGCTACACAAGGCTTTAAGAATGTCTGAAAGGATTTCAAATCACTTCTTTACACTCTTCTTAAGAGTCCCTTGGACCCAACACCCTCAAATACTCCACATTTGCCCCAATCTCTCAGCACACAATCTGTTAATTTTAGTTCTCAGGGATAAATCCATCCTGATTCGTTTTTCATCCCAAGGACCTGTATCTGCTAGGCATCTCAAAGGGTCATTGTTGACATCAAAGGGCACACTTGACCCAGGAAGTTCTTACGTGACTGGTGGCGATGATGAGAAGCATCCTCCAGGCGGAGACCAGCATCTGATACTCTAACAAGGAGGTACAGCTGCTGCCCTCTGTTTCAGCTGTGTGAACTGCCAAGGACTTGACATACCCTGACCAGTAGGCAAAGCGTTTCTCGCTGGAAAATTTCTTGAGTGTATCTTTTAATGACTTGTCTAACGAACCCCTAATGGTATCAAGAAAAAACAAAACCCACAGTTAGGTTTTAAAAGCAGATGGGAATGTGATGGGCACAGACCCTTGCTGAGGCAGAGAAAACAACCTCACATGGGCATAAAGGCAGACGGCTCCAGGATCACCTCCAAAGTGTGGGGCTCATACTTCTTGCTCAACATAATGGGTTAGGCTGAGGCCTTTCCAGGATTCCTCCTCCATAAAATCCCGGTCACATGGAGTTTGCTTCATAATAACTTTCTGATAATCATAAACGCCATCAATGGATTGGCCAGGGACACAGCTCATTGGCCCTCCATAAATGGTTCCAAACCAGCTCTGTCCTCTGCCTTGGCTCATACCGCCATGCACCCAGTGGTAGGCCACCACAATCTCCCTCTCCTCCCAACCTTCAATTAAAATCTCAAAAGGGGAAAGGACTCACTTAACTACATAGTATATCTCCAAGCAAATTATCTTCATGATTAGGGCACAGGTTTCCAGGATACTGGGCTGTGAAGAGGGAACAGAACAGACTCTGATCACGTGGAGGAACATCTCCCCCAGTGCCCCCAGAAGTGAACAGAGGAGGACCCAATACTTGGAGAACAAGCAAGTACACTCCCTCTCAATTGTGAATGGCCACCTGACTTGTAAAAGCAGAAGTGTCAGGTACACAACATCTGCAAGTGAGTGGACAAGACCACAGAACCATTAACAAGAAGAGGCAGGGCAAGCCACTGTCCTTCGCAAAGCAAGATACCAAAGGGAGAGGAAGCAGGCACTTCTCTAAGACAGAAGTTTCCAGTGAAGAGAACATTCTGTTGTTTAGTTAGGGGAGGTATTACTTTCTACACCCCCATCTCACAGCCCAGCCTTTTCTGCCAGGGACTGCAGCTGCTGTCCTGCCCTCCGCCACAGCTTACCTCAGATGTTTCTGAGGGAGGAGAAAGGGTTCCAAACAGCGGACTAGTTAAATTCTCCCAAAACTTGGGTCTAGAAAGGAAACACATGTTGGAAATCACACTTTTCTCTCCCACAGTCCTTTTCTCCTCTCTCCAGCTCCCCCTTTGGTGGTGGTCACTTCTCCCTATTTTACCAGTCCTAATCCTAACATCTGTCTCATAAGTCAGTTGCTCCTACATAAATATAGAGTAGATAAAATTACATTTTTCTCTTAAGAAACACAATTGTGCAGTACAGAGTTGATCAATAAAAACTCTTAATGATTCCTTCCATTGTACATTTCCAAAAGCTTCAAAAAGAGAGGGAAATAAGACAGCTGACTTCCAAATTCTGACTTTTTAATGCTCATTCCTTTGTGCCAACGGGATCCAAGAGAATACAATATTTGTTCCATTTGGTCCAATGGCTTAAACAAGCCATTCTCATCTGAATCTACTGTTTCTCAAGAATATTGGGTTTTGATAGAGTTAGCAGAAGGCAGGAACACAAAAGTAGTTGAACCTTAAAGATGCTTAATGCTTAAAGATCCTTAATTGCTACTGACAGCAGTACAAAGAGTAAGTGTAAAACTCCCATCTACTGAAGCAGGCACTAAGCATGTTTTATGCTCACTCCCAGGGAACTGTCACAAAAAACCTCTGAGACAACAACTACTTTTACTCCTATTATACAGACAAGGACAATGAGACTACTGGCAGAGTCAGACTCACTTGGTTCGGAGGACCAACATGGCACTGTCCCGACGGTCTTGCCACAAGGCATGCAGAAAGGCAATGGCTGCACGATGCAGCAGAGGTGGACACCAGTATCGATCTTGTTGTTGGAAATCAATCAGCTCCAGCACTGCATGGAGGCAGCTCCATACCCCAAGGCTGAATTCCTGTTAGAGGGTACGGGTGAGTTCAGTCTCACAGCCACTACTAGCAGCCACACCTGCAGAGCCCAGCACCACATCTTAGGAAGCCACCTCCCAGCTCATCCCAAGTACAGGCTCACCTTGGAGCCATCACTCCCATCCTTCACCTCCAGATTCAGAAACAGTTCAATAAGGCCTGGCTGGGTCTCTACTGCAACCGTGAGGAATTCCAGAATCATGACTTTGATGCGCATGTCCTCAATCTTGCTCTGCAGTCGGGTCAGGAAGGCATCACGTATGGCTGCTGCATCGTTGCCCAGGCAAGCATACACTGACATTGGGGCCACCTGACGAAGACCAGGACACACAGGCTTAGAGCTCTGCTTCCCGAAAAACCTCAGTGGGCTCCTGCAGAAGGGCTCTGGAGAACTCCCAAAAAATTGGCAGAAAGGGAAGCACCTAGACATAAAGTTCTAGGACAAATGGGACATCATGCCAAGCAATAGCATGAGATGCCCAAAAATTCACAGGAGAAATCAACATAAAAAGACACTCAACCTCTCTCACAGTTAAATAAATATAAAGTGGAAAATTACATAACATTTTTTTTTGCCTATTAGATTGGCAAAGGTTAAAAAACTAATGAAGGCATCGTGGCAAGGATACAAGACTTGGTATTAGAGGAGTATAAACTATTACAATCTTTTCTGGAGGGCAATCTGGAAATATCTATTAAAAATTAAAATGTTCATTTATGCCTACTAATTTTTAGGAACTATAAACAAACATTTATAAGGTTCTAGGGACAATAATGTTCACTGCAGCACTGTTTGTAACAGTGAGATACAAAATAGCCCAAATAAATTAGATGTCCAATCCAGGGTATGATATACAGCACTAAAGAGAATGAAGTGGGTCCACATGTGCGCATGTGGAACGACTGCACAATACGGTGCTACATGAAAAGAGCCAGTCATAAAACAGTACGTGTAGTGGAATTCTACTTTTATAAAGCACAAAAATGTACGTTCTTTTTTTTTTTTTAAACAGATTCATCTGACTAAAGCACCAAACACTTTTACTTAACACATAAACAGAGATAAAAAGAAATCTGGAGCAATGCATATCAACCTGCCCACAGGGATTCTTGAAACAAGGGGATCACAGGGTACCTTAACTTTCTACGTTATATCTATTTGTAACATTTAAAGAAATATTTCACAATGAGCATGTATATTTTTTGTAATCAGGGAAAAAAACCACCCTAATATAAACACATATTTTGTGTGTGTGTGTGTATGTGTGTGTGTATGGCTATTACACTTTAAAAGTCAGAGAAGTCCTAGTTAGCTGCTTCTTTTGGGAGATGGCAAGAGTGGTCTCAAGTAGAAAGAGTCAGTTTCCTGAGGCTCTAGTTGGTTGAGAGGGATCCTACCGTGGCCAGACGTTTCAGCAGCTGAATGGCAAGACGTGGCAAAGCAGGGTCATGTTTGTGGTAGATGTACTTGGCTAGAACAGCAATGAGGTTGTTCCCATGAGCACCTGAAGAAGCACAGGAAACAGTTTAGATATCAAGTGTGCCTCCTTCAAGTTCTTAGAGAAGCTGCAGTTCTAAAAGGCTCATGTCGTATATGTGAGGGAATTTGCCCTCAAGTTCTTGGAGGGCCAGAGCGAACCCAGGTGGTGGCATCCTTCTCTTTTATTCAGGAGCAAAGGAATACCCAGGATTTAGGGGTAAACAGTTGAATCCAATTCATTAATAGCAAAGATATATTTCAAAGAAAATACATACTTTTATCAAATAGGTTAGAAAAAGGCATTGCACTGATATGCAAAAAATCATAAAAATCCCAAAATTATACAGCTCAACAGGGTCTTAGACATATCCAAACACTTACTTAAAAATAAGGAAACTGGGTCCTAAAGAGATTAAACAATTAGTTTAAGGTCACAGAGTAACAGCCAATATTTAATGGGTACCAAAACCATCTCTACATATTTTACATAGTAATTTATCTAATCTTCATTGTAATCTTTCTTATAAGGTAGACACTACAGGTTGTGTATCCCTACTCCAAAAATCCAAAATCTGAAATGCTCCAAAATCTGAAACTGCAGCTTAAAGGAAATGCTCACTGGAGCTTTCTGGATTTTAGGTTTTAGGACTAGAGATGCTGAGCCAGTAAGAATAATTCAAATATTCCAAAATCTAAAAAAATCTGAATCTTTTTTCTGGGCCCCAAGCATTTCAGATAAGGGATATTCAACCTGTACTATTATCACCATTTTACAAATGAGAAACCCAAGGGAGAATTGTTTAATAATGTGCCCAAGGTCACAGTGGTTGAGGCCAAAATTTGAACCAAGGCAGGCTGATTTTGAACCTGTGTTCTTAACTATTATTCTATCATCAACAGGAGGCAGAAATAAAGTATGACACAGTCCTCTTGTTTCCAAAACCAGGGAAGGGGCTGGTAATCATTCCCAAATTTCTTCAAGAAGTTAATCAGAAAATAGTTTGACACTGCCTAAAACATGTTTCATAGACGAAAATGTTGCTGATTGGAAGAGAAATACATACCATGTTGTGTGAGAGCCTGTTCCAGGGGGGACACCACATTAGAAGGAGGTTTCAGCCGAATAACATTGTTGGTGACGGAGAATGCCAGTTTCACTGTCTTGATCAGCAGCTGGCCCTGCCCCTGGCCCTCTGCCCCATCACTACGGTGCCAAATGGAAACCAAAGTTGACTCAGACAATATGACTTCATTTGTAACATATGTGCTCTCATGAATTAGATTCCAACAATAATCCCAGAGTTCAACAGCTTCTGTTAGAGGCCCCAGTCCAAACTAGGAGAGAGGAGGAGTAATCAACTCCCTTTGCTATGTGCCAGTCTATTTAGTAGCCACTAGGTTAGATAACAGCTACGTCCTAAGAAGAACAAGGTTGTCTTAAAAACCTACTGCAAGTTAACCTCAACTAGATTTCTTAGAACATACAGGCACAATAAAGACAAACGGAGGGAAGGAGGAGGAGGAGCCCTACCTTCGGGGCTGAGCAGCCATCACCATGTCAATGGTGTCCACACCAATGCCCATGATATTAATAACTGTCTGTCCTGCTTCTGTGTAGGCCAGACTGCAGATGCAGAGAGACTGCAGGCTAGGAGTGTGGCTGGAAGACAGAGATGTTCTGAGTTACTGGGGAGCTGCCAAGTTCGTCACTGGAAGGAAAAGGCACTGTGTAGCTGCCTACGGTGGCAAACTTAATAAACTGGCCACTGGTGATACAGATCAGCTCTCTGCAAGATGAATGCACTCTGATCATTTTCCTGAAATAGACTTGATCCTGAAGACCACACTAAGAAGGAATTTAAATGTTCACCAATTAACAGATACTGGCTGGGCGCGGTGGCTCACGCCTATAATCCTAGCACACTGGGAGGCTGAGGTGGGAGGATCATTTGAGCTCAGGAGTTCGAGACCACCCTGAACAAGAACAAGACCCTGTCTCTACTAAAAATAGAAAGAAATTAGCTGGACAACTAAAAATATATAGAAAAAATTAGCTGGGCATTGTGGCACATGCCTGTAGTCCCAGCTACTCCAGAGGCTAAGGCAAGGAGCCCAGGAGTTTGAGGTTGCTGTGAGCTAGGCTGATGCCACAGCACTCTAGCCTGGGCAATAGAGCAAGACTTTGTCTCCAAAAAAAAAAAAAAAATTAACAGATAGTTAATGTAATGAATTATGATTAATCCATACAATGGATTCCATAGAACCATTAAAACAAGACAGATCTGTATGCAATGGCACAGAAAGAAAGTTACAGAGCAGTTAGTATAGGGAGTGGAAAAAACCTAGAAGAAACAGAAACTTGTTAACATCATCTATGGGAAGCAGATATATGAAGGGCATTTTGCACGGAATATTTTCCAATGAATATGCATAACTTTTGGAAAGATCATAAAAATGATTACTACATAAGTATACACAAACACACACACACACAATCTTGTTCCCACTTCATTTGCTCTTCTCTCTCCATAAGGAAAAATGATAAATAGGCCAGTGGAAAGCAGCTCATAATCTCAAGATTACTGAGCTCTGGGCTCAATCAAGGTGAGTTCTCTGGAAGAAATGAGACGGCTTTACACAGCAATAGCCCACGTGTCCCTTGGTGAGCACTGAGCTCTAGCAAGCGCCCTCATTACCTGCTGTGCAGCTCTGTCTCATGGCACAGGTTCAGTATCGCATGAATCAGCTCCAGGATCAGGCAACCTGGACTCCAAGAAAGACAAAAGAAATAATGTGGCCTTGTGTGATGACCCTAATCCCAAGAAAAGGAGAGAAAGCTCTCCAGAGACCAAGAAATTCCCAGGTCTTCCCCACCCACGCTGTCCTTACCGATCTGTTCCCTCACACCATGAGAGTTGTAGCGCCACTTGTGGTAGCTGGGAAGCATCTCCTTTAGCACAAACATCACACACGGCACAAGTCCTTGGCTCTGCGTACTACCGAGCTGACCCTACAAAAAACCATGCTGTGAAGCCTTCTGCCACTTAAAGAAAAGTCATCTAGTGATTAGAGACTTAACTCCAAAATCCACAGACAGGTCGGTCCAAAGGAATCCTGGGTAAGCTTTGGCCATCAGTGAAAAACCAAAACATCAGAACATCCTACTTTAATGGAGCCTAAGTTGTGGGTTTCTTTAGAATAGAAAGTGACTAAAAAGACAATGTGAAAATGTCACAAAAGGCGCCAACATGAAGAAGAGGGATGAAGGCTAAATGTGGACAGAAGGGAGGTACCTTAAACATAAAGGCTATAGGATTTTTGATAATGAAGAATGCCAGCTTCACTGTCACGATCACCAGCTGTCCCCCCTAACCTCAACCCCCTCACTGAAATATGAGAAAGGAGATCTGATACCCCAAATTCTTTGCCCTGATGGTACTTGTTAATTTCAGTTTTCTAAACTTATACCTGAATTTGTATCCCTACCTCTATACACAACTGCTTCTCTTTTTAAGCACTCATTGATTCCTGCAGGCAGGAACTGGGTCAAGTGCTTTCGACACATGACCCTCTCAACCCGACGAGGGAGACACCGTGTATCACTCTTATTTTACAGAGATTATGAGAAATTCTGTACTTGCCCCCAAGGTCATGACAGCTAGGAAGTGGTCAACCTGAAATGTAAACCGAATTCTATCTGACTCCAAAATCTATGCTCTCAACTCATACAGAGTATTTGTCAAACTAAGTTATGATCCATTAGTGGATTATGAAATCAGCATATGGTCACAACTCACTTTAAAAAAGAGGGGGGACTGAGTGAATCTTGTGTAATAACAGTAAATGCTGCGTTGTGAAATTTTGTTTCAGGAATATACATACACACATATATACTAGGAAATGACATACAATGTGCCTGTTACCCTGGGCTACCATCAAAATAGCTCGACGGACACTGCATTACCCACATGGTCTCTTCAGTTCTTTTTTTTTTTTTTTTTTTTTTGAGACAGAGTCTCACTCTGTTGCCCAGGCTAGAGTGAGTGCCGTGGCGTCAGCCTAGCTCACAGCAACCTCAAACTCCTGAACTCAAGCGATCCTCCTGTCTCAGCCTCCCGAGTAGCTGGGACTACAGGCATGCGCCACCATGCCCGGCTAATTTTTTCTATATATATTTTTAGCTGTCCATATAATTTCTTTCTATTTTTAGTAGAGATGGGGTCTCGCTCTTGCTCAGGCTGGTCTCGAACTCCTGAGCTCAAACGATCCGCCCACCTCGGCCTCCCAGAGTGCTAGGATTACAGGCGTGAGCCACCGCGCCCGGCCTCTCTTCAGTTCTAACTCATAAGCTTCCTATTAAATAAATTCACACAATTAATTCACACACTATAGACTGTACTGGTACATATACTCAATGTATTGAAACGGTAAACACCGTAACTTCAGGACAACTGTTCTGTCTACAGACAAGATGACTACAGTAGCCAGGGACAGGGAAACTATTTCAGAATCATCTGCCCAGAACGTACCTTGACAAGGGTGGTGATCAGGCGGAGAAAGGCAATAGTGACCCCATACTCGCCTTGGGGCTGTTCACTATTCATTAGGAGGTTTCCATACCCTCCAGCATTCATCCCCTCCGCACTGCGAAAAGACAGAGAGGTAAAGGGGAAAAAATGATGAAGAAACTTCAGGTTTCAAGAAACTAATCACAGAGCAGTCTTGTTATAGTCTAGATGGCTCAAGCATAAAACAGGAAAGCTCTGCAAGAGCATTAATCAAGCTTATGCCCAGGGTAAACATTAAGAACATGTTTTATTGATGTACAACATCAAGAGATTCAAAGTGAAAAATCAAATGAACATCGAGGAAACATTTTTGTCTTATAAGCAAGAGCCAGCAAGGTGAGAATGCTCAGGTAGTAAGATAGAGCCGGTGCATTAGTAAGTGGTCCCCTGAGCAAGCTCAAGCACCCATGAAAAAAGAAAAAGTACAGAGTTACTGTGGCTTAAGAATGGGATAAGTCCCTGGATCTAGACACCTCTGGATTCTCTAGGCTGGAAAGTAAACTCCCACATACCTACAATGGCAGCAGCTAGATGAGAATCTTTCTTGCTTTCCCACTCTCAGGCTTTAAAGACTATGAGCCATCAGTGCTGCCCTCAGAGGAGAGCAACTCTGGGCCCCATACCCCACCATTTCATTTACCCTGTCCTCACTCACCCTCCTACTTCTGGCCAGAGGGCTGAATAGGCAAGGACTGCACAGAGTAAGTAGACAGGCAAGCTTCCTTAAAACCCATAAAGCTAGGCTAGACCTGAAACATATATGGTTCTCTCTAAGAAATATGCTCTACCCACCGTAGGACCTGGCTCACCTGATCATCTGACTCATGTTGGAAACAGGGTGGGCCACAAATGGTAAAAAACCTGTGTGACGAAGATCAGTCCAGACCTGAGAAGGGAAAAGAAGAGTTAAATATCCACGTATCTTCAGGTATGTCAAGTGTTGCATTTTTTGGCTGTTGGAAAGATTCGATGTCTCACCTTTGCCGGATTCCGGGCAGCCAAAACAGTCAAGCAGTTGACACAAGAAGCAATGACATCTACAGGTGGGGAGATCACTGTTGTTAACCTGGTTGGAGAACAGTGCACTGCACTCAGTAAAATGAATAATACAATTGGTTCTATCACAAATATTTCCCAGTTCTCTCTTCCCAAGTCCTTCATCTCAGCAGGGACATAAAAACAGGAAAGCCCTCAGCTGGGAACAGATACTACACCAGGGCTTCCCACAGAGGAACGCGTGTGGACTTTAACCCAGTGGGTATGTGCCAGGCTCCTCAAAACCAAGAGAATGACTGCTGAGAGCTCTGCCAGGCAGCTCAGGCTTAGCCACAAGAGACTCACCGCTGCAGCAGCATGTAGATGCGGGACGTGATGGGCAGAAGACAGTCTGCTATTGACAAATCAGTACTGATGACCTTATGGACCAGATCAATGATGGGTTTGACTCGCTGGCAGTGCTGAATCACATCTGAGGGGAAAGACAGACTATGCAACCTCATGGCAAACAACTCCTTTAAAATCACAAAATAGAGGACGTTGGTACTTTCAGGGAATCTGCCAACCTCCTCATTTGCCGGCAAATTAATAAACTCCTCTTTCTTCCTCCTCAAACCACTTGTCCTTGTTCTTCTGATGCGGCCTCCAGGACAGGTGCCAAACTTTAGGCAACAGGCATAGGTTTTATCATTATCCTCTCTTGTAGGTAATAAGAAAACTGAGGCTCAGTGATGTTAAGTGTTGCTCCAAATAGATGGTTAGTAAGCGCTGAAGCTCAGATTTGAACCCAGGCAGTCCCACCCTAAATACCATTCTCCTTGTCTTTGTACTGCTAGCCTTGCTAAAAGAGCTTGCTTCTCTAGCTACCTTCTTCCCTGTCCCAGCTCCCCTTGCACCCTCCAAATATTCTTTTTAGCCTCTTCATGTTTTCTACTGGCCTTTCCGGTTCTGCTATGAGGATCTCCTGCTGCTCCCCTGCGGGACTTTCTTGCTGGTTAATAGCCTAAGCCTTGTGAGTAACACTTGCCTCCACATCGCACTGCAGCCAGGTAGCAGAAACCAAAATGGGCCCTGGCTTTCACCAACCAACTTTGCTCTCCTTGCAAATATTTTAGACCATGCTGATTCCTGCCTTTGTGGCTCTCCCTCTCTTCTCTACCATCTGACTACATGCTTAAGTAAGTATGACCTTGGAGTGAATACACTGTTTCCCAAATTTCATTCATTCCCATTTTGTCATGGTTTTTCTTATCTTTGTGTACCACCTAGGGCATTATTTACTCAAAATGTACTTGATTCACTTTTTAAATTCCAGTACATTTATCTTCAACTTTATATTTAGCTTCAATGAAAAAAGAGTACTACTTGTAATTAGAAGTTAAGCATAAAAACAAACATAAGAGAAAAAATAAAATAAAATCACAAGATAATGGCTGGGCATGGTGACTCATGCTAAGAGCTTATAGCACTTTGGGAGGCCAAGGCAGGAGGAGTGCTTGAGGCCAGGATTTTGAGACCAGCCTGAGCAACACAGTGAGATCCTGTCTCTACAAAAAATAGAAAAATTAGCTGGATATGGTGGCATGCGCCTATAGTCCCAGCTACTCAGGAGGCTAAGGCAGGAGGATCGCTTGAGCCCAGGAGTTAGAGGTTGCAGTGAGCTATGATGACACCACTGCACTCTACCCAGGGCAGTAAGAGTGAGACCTAGTCTCAAAAAAAAAGAAAAAAATCACAGAACAGTCTCTGAGACCCAGATAAACAAAACAGACAAATCACAATCTTGATGGTTCTGAATTTTATCTTGAAATTCCTTCAAATCCTCCAAGCATGTGCATCACCCCTACCCCTTCGTGATGTCTCCCAAAATTGACCTTACCTGCAGTTGAAACAACATGAAGCAGCATTTCAATCTCACAGGTAAAGAGGGTCCAGCTGCTATAGGAGTATTCCCAGCGCACCAGGTAAGCCCTGTCATCCAGCATTACTTGGCCCACGGTGCCTTGAGGTATGCGAAGGTTGGTCTGACCCCCTAGGGAGGGAGGAAGAACAACAGTCTAATATCTGAGGACAAATAGGAAGAGGTAACTCCTCTACCAGACACCAATATTTAAACACATCTTGGTGACCAACATTCCTACAGCTTTTTCTATTTAAAAAAAAACCCAAAACTCTCGTGATCTGAAGAAATGACTTTCCACATGTCTGAAAATCAGATGAGCGCAGAGAGTGGTTTTCTATTCAAATGATGGTTACAGAAAGCCCACAGATCACTGGGTGAATCAGTGGTAATACCAGGACTAGAACAGTAAGGCTGTTCCCTCTTTATTTTACTCCTTGAGAAGCTGGCATATACATGAACCTAAAAGCAGTAACTGGTCACTCTAACACACTCACTGCCAATAAGAAAAATTGTTGCAACCTTTCTCTACAACTTAATTGGGTACAATCTATCAAACATTAAAAAAAAATTTTTTTTTTTTTTTTTTTTTTTTTTGAGACAGAGTCTCGCTCTGTTGCCCAGGCTAGAGTGCCGTGGCGTCAGCCTAGCTCACAGCATCCTCAAACTCCTGGGCTCAAGCAATCCTTCTGCCTCAGCCTCCTGAGTAGCCGGGACTACAGGCACGTGCCACCCACCATGCCCGGCTAATTTTTTCTATATATTTTTAATTGTCTGCCTATTTTTAGTAGAGATGGGGTCTCACTCTTGCTCAGGCTGATCTCAAACTCCTGACTTCAAGCGATCCTCCTGCCTCGGGCTCCCAGAGTGCCAGGATTACAGGTGTGAGCCACTGCGGCCAGCCAAAAAATTTTTTTTAATTGTGGTAAAATAGACATGCCATAAAATTTATCATTTTGACCAAGGGTACAGTTCAGTGGCATTAAGTACATTTACATTGTTGTACACCACCACCACCATCTATCACAGGACTTTTTCCATCTTGCAAAACTAAAACTCTGTATCCATTAATCAATAATTTCCCCATTCTCTCAAACTCCCAGCCCTTGGCAACCACCGTTCTGTTTTCCGTCTCTATGAATTTGACTACTCTAAGTACCTTATATGAGTAGAATCATACAGTATTTGTCATTTTGTGACTAGCTTATTTCACTTAAGTAAAATATCAAGGTTCATCCATGTTGTAGTAGGCATCAAAATTTCCTTTCTTTTTAAAGGCTAAATATTATAATATTCCATTTTATGTATATACCACATTTTATTTATTCATTCATCTGTCAATGGGAATCTATTCAAAATTTCTACTGTCTATATAACCCTTTTGCTCAAAAATCCCACTTTGGGGATTCTATCTACTTAAAATAAAAGCACCAGTATATATATTGGGTATGCATGTACCCAATGCAGCAGTGTTATTTGTAGTGGCAAAACACAAATATCTTTCTCCTTTAGAAGGAGAAAGATAAAAAATTATGAAACATCAAGGATAATTCAGTAGTTACTAAAATGTATGCGTCAGAGTCATATGTAACAAAATCAACTTGCAGAATGAGTTGTCAGAGTATACAGAAATATGTGAAAGGACGTACACCAAATTCTTAACATCCATTATCTGGTGGAGAAAGGACTGAGAGATTAACTTTTTAAAATATATCTCTGCGTTATTTACCTTGTTACAATGAACATGCATTATTTTAGAAATCAATCTAATGATTTCTAAAGAGAAACTGACTCTAATTACTTATCAATGAATCAACATAATGGCTGGAGAGAAGAACTGCTTTAAAGGCACCTCATATGAAAGAATGAAAACAATAATGAGGTTTAAATATAGGCTGCCATACAAGGGGCTAATGCACCAAGGATCTCTTTATCTTACCAAGAGGGTAAAGTAGTTTGGGTGTTTGTCTCCGCCAAAGTGTTCCATCTTCATGGGAGATCACATCATGGGGCTTGTGCTTATAAAGCTCATTGTAGAAAGACATCTTATCTAAGAAACTATACACCTGCCGACACACAGAAAGAAACCATCACACATTCAGCTCTGGGACATGCAAGGAGGTCCCCATCTGCTCTTCTGCTCTTTCAGCCAGATTCTTAACTTCTTACAAGCCCACGACTATGATTACTCTTGGAATTGCCTTCTGTCCTCCTTGCCAAATCTTCACCATGCTTTAACACCCAACTCAAGTCCCCCTTACTTCACAGGGACAGTTGTCTCTCCTGAACAGTATGGTCTTTACTGCTCAAATGACATTTACTATATACTCTACCTGGTTATTAACTATTTATTTCTTATATATATAATTCTTGTCCAACTAGATATTAAGAAGCTTTATACTTGGTCTTACTCCTATAGTATCTATAATAGGTACTTAATAAAAAGATTTTTATTTAATTTTATAGAATTGAGACACTATCTTTGGCATCTCTCATTCAACTTCAGACTAACTCCTGTCGAGGAAGTGGAACTGCAACATGGAAAACAAAAAGAAATCCTTATGAATGGTGCAAAAAATATCTCCTATTCTCTTTAGGTATCTGACTGAACAGCTTACCTTTTTGGCAGTGGACTTCCCTGATACAAGGGCTCGGAGCAATTGCAGGAGTGGGGAAAGTAGATGGGGAAACATTCCACATACACTGTCCAGAATGATCCCAAGACCAGAGGTTGGCTCCTATGGTAGAAAGGCAGAAGTCACTGATCTTCACATTATCCACAAATTAACTTATCTTCAAATTGTCCAGCAATCGTAAGAAAAAAAACAGACTTATTCATCATCTGGACTTTGAGGTTTGAGGCTATGGCCAATGCTAAGACAATTACTGGTGAAAAATTGTTCTCTCCAAAGCCAAATTCTCATTAGAACCTATTACAGGCCGGGCGCGGTGGCTCATGCCTGTAATCCTAGCACTCTGGGAGGCCGAGGCGGGTGGATCGCTCAAGGTCAGGAGTTCGAGACCAGCCTGAGCAAGAGCAAGACCCCGTCTCTACTAAAAATAGAAAGAAATTATATGGACAACTAAAAATATATATATAGAAAAATTAGCCGGGCATAGTGGCGCATGCCTGTAGTCCCAGCTACTCAGGAGACTGAGGCAGGAGGATCACTTGAGCCCAGGAGTTTGAGGTTGCTGTGAGCTAGGCTGACGCCACGGCACTCACTCTAGCCTGGGCAACAAAATGAGACTCTGTCTCAAAAAAAAAAAAAAAAAAAAGAACCTATTACAACATTCTGGCAACTCCTAAGATATAGTTAAAATCCCCTAATAGAACTTTCAAGAGCTGCACAAACACTGGTGCCTAAGAGACTGCCAATGTGAAACAAGAATTGGTAGGTTGCTGGCTGGGTGCAGTGGCTCACGCCTGTAATTCTAGCACTCTGGGAGGCCGAAGTGGGAGGATCGCTCAAGGTCAGGAGTTCAAGACCAGCTTGAGCAAGAGTGAGACCCCCATCTCTACTAAAAATAGAAAGAAAATAGCTGGACAACTAAAAATATATAGAAAAAATTAGCCGGGCATGGTGGTGTATGCCCGTAGTACTAGCTACTCCAGAGGCTGAGGCAGAAAAATCGCTTCAGCCCAGGAGTTTGAGGTTGCTGTGAGATAGCCTGATGCCACGGCACTGTAGCCCAGGCAACAGAGTGAGACCATGTCTCAAAAAAAAAAAAAAAAGAAAAGATTAGTAGGTTGCAGAATGGGAGACAGAAAAAAAAAAAAAAAGACTTGGTGGTAGGACAGGTAACACACTAGTTAATGATTTGGGCTGCAGACTCAAGTCAGCCAAAACCCGTCTCTCTCTAGCTGTGTGACCCTGATAAGCATATCACTTCACATCTCTAAATATCACTTGTCATCATATAAAAATTGGTGACAGTAATAGTATCTACTTCACAGATTTTTATAAAGATTGAGAAAATATACATAAATGCTTAGTCTAAAACCTATCACAAAACAAGTGTTGGATAAATTCTTTTGCTCCAGAGAATGTCACACATTGACCCTCTCTCACATACTTACTGTTCCCCAGAATAGTTCTGGAAGAGAAGGGTCTGCCAGGACTTCACATGCTGTGTCAATTACATCCTGTTGGAGGAGGGGAGAAAACAGTTCATTTTCCCTAGTTGAACCAGTCTTTTTTTATTGTATTCTGTTGAAATAAAAACACCATAGACACCTTCATATACGCCTAAAAGAACTCTGGGTTTAAAAAGTAAGATTATACCCTGCCAAGGGGATGTTTTGTGTCTGACATATGATGTTAGACAAATTTACCTCTCTAAACTTCAAATGTTTTATTTGTAAAATAAGGACAATAATATCTGCTTCAGAGTATTGCAGTAAGGATTAAATGATAATGTATGGAGAAGTGGACTGTAAATTCAAAAATGCAACGTAAATGTAAGATGTTACCAGGCTCAACTAGATAGTCCTCCTAGAGGGTAAGAATAATGTCTTTTAAATTTTTTTGTCCTCAGCACCTAGCATAGAGCTTAGCACATACTGGAAACCTAATGAACGCTTACAGAATGATTTTTTTAAAAAAATCCAAGTACGAGAACTCCTAAAACCCCAATATGTTAATATCAATTCTCCAAGTGCAAGGTAAGGTCCAAATGTAACCAGAATTTACCCAGAGTACCCAAAGCTTATTCTATAACCCCTAGGATAGACCTTTGCAAATTGAGTCTTTAACACCAAACTCACTTCTTTCCAATAAGAAATTTTCATTTTTTATTAATCAATTTACAAAACAAGTCATTAAAAATTAACCCCATGGGCCAGGCACAGTGCCTCATGCCTATAACCCCAGCACTTCGGGAGGCAAAGGCAGGACAATTACTTGAGGCCAGGAGTTCAAGATCAGCCTAGGCAACATAGCAAGACCCCATCTCTAGAAAAAATTAAAAAATTAGCCAGGCATGTTGGCACACACCTGTACTCCCAGCTATAGGAGAAGGTGAGGCGGGAAGATGGTTTGAGCCTAGGAGTTCAAGCCTATAGTGAGCTGTGATTGTGCCACTGCACTATAGCCTGGGTGACAGAGTAAGACCCTGTCTGAACAAACAAAAAAAAAAAAAAAAGAAAAAAGAAAAGAAGAAATGTGGCAAGTGCAATTGAGGAACTGAGAATTTAATTTTAGTTAATTTAAATTTAAATGGCCACATGTGGCTTATGGCTACCATAATCGACAGCACAGTTACAGACTAAAAGAAACTTGAAAGACTTATCAACCTATTACAATGTGTGGACCTTATTTAGATCCTAATCCAAACAAGCAAACTTATGACAAATTTATAACATGTAAGCCAGGGGTGGTGGCTCTGCCTGTAATCCTAGCACTCTGGGAGGCCAAGGCGAGAGGATCGCTTGAGCTCAGGAATGCGAGACCAGCCTGAGCAAGAGTGAGACCCCGTCTCCACTAAAAATAGTAAAAATTAGCCAGGTGTGATGGTGCACGCCTATATTCCCAGCTATTCAGGAGGCTGGGGCAGGAGGATCCCTAGGAGTTTGAGGTTGCTGTGAGCTAGGCTGACTCCATGGCACTCTAGCCCAGACAACAGAGTAAGACTCTGTCTCAAAAAAGAAAAAATATATATATATAACATTTATAAGACAATTGGAAATTTGAACCTTGACTTGATATTTGAAGACCCTGGTTTTTTTGGCGTGATAATAGTTGTAAACTTAAGTTTTACTGAAATAGTCAATAGATTAAGTGATGTCTGGCATTTACTTCAAAATAATCAAGGAGGGAAAGGACAGAAATGAAATAAGATTAGTCATAAGTTATTAACTGTTGGAAGCTGGTGATGGGATACTGAGGGTTCGTCACACAATTCTGTGTTCTTTGGTGTAAATTGAAATGTTTCATTTTAAAAAACGTTGCAGGACATTTATTGGTACCAACACATATCTAGAACAGATGAACCACAGAGTAAAGAAACGATGACACAAAACAGTATATACATTGTGATTCCATTTTTAGAGAAGAATTAGTATATTTTCATGTATGTACATGTATAAAAACTGGAAAGGAACACATCAAAATGTTAAGAAGTTATCCTGTGTGATGAGATTATACTTTTTTCTTTTTTTTATCAGCATTTCCTCTTTTTCCTATAATTAACATGTACTATTTGTATAATGGTAAATGAAAACGAAGAGCAGAAAACCAATTAACACATGAGGTAAACTATATCAGATCTGACGTATTTTAGGGACTTGATTGCAAAGCTGAACAGTACTATAGTCAGCTTCATGAAAGCCCAACACCAACCTGCTGATTGCCCAGTGTGTGCAGCTCCAGCGAGGTGAGAACGAAAGAGAGGAGTCCATAGACACACATGCATGCAGTGCTGGTGGTACACTGGAATGGCAAAGGAGTCAGTGAATAATTCTCAATAACAACTCTTCCCCAGATTCAGCTAATCCTGTTGCATTAATATAGTCCTTGTAATACCAGGACATTATAATGAAAAAAAGATATATACAGTCCTTGTAAACAAATGGGAAGGGAATCTGAAGCTTCATAATTTTCCTAATTTAGTTACAAGATTAGGGATAAAAGAGGAAGCGGGAACCACAAATATTACAACACACTCAAGAATAAAGGCTGGTCACGGTGGCTCACGCCTGTAATCCTAGCACTCTGGGAGGCCAAGGCGGTGAACTGCTTGAGTTCAGGAGCTCAAGACCAACCTAAATCCTAGCACTCTGGGAGGCCGAGGTGGGCGGATCATTTGAGCTCAGGAGTTCGAGACCAGCCTGAGCAAGAGCGAGACCCCATCTCTACTAAAAATAGAAAGAAATTATATGGACAGCTAAAAATATATATAGAAAAAATTAGCCGGGCATGGTGGCGCGTGCCTGTAGTCCCAGCTACTCGGGAGGCTGAGACAGGAGGATCGCTTGAGCCCAGGAGTTTGAGGTTGCTGTGAGCTAGGCTGACGCCACGGCACTCACTCTAGCCTGGGCAACAGAGTGAGACTCTGTCTCAAAAAAAAAAAAAAAGAAAAGAAAAAGAGAAAAAAAAGACCAGCCTAAGCAAGAGCGAGACCTCGTCTCTACGAAAAATACAAAAAATTAGCCAGGTACATGCCTGTAGTCACAGCTACTTGGGAGGCTGAGACAGGAGGATCGCTTGAACCCAGGAGTTTGAGGTTGCTGTGAGCTAGGCTGACGCCACAGTACTCGCCCAGGCAACAGAGCAAGACTGTCTCAAAAAAAGAAAAGAAAAGAAAAGGAAAAAAAAAGGAACTATTTTTAAAATGATCAAAGTTTGTGTGGGGAAGAAGAAAACCATATCCAGCCTAGAGAAAGAATAAAGAGTCAATATGTCCTGATACAAACTGATATAGCACCTGAACTGCCACCAAGATAAACCCAACAGTGCTAATGAGGGGAGCCTGCTGGCTCAGGTTTCTTTTCTTTTTAAAATAGACTTTATTTTTTAGAGCAATTTTAGGTTCACAGCAAAACTGAGCAGAAAGTAGAGATTTCCAATACACCCACTGGCTCCACACATGAATAGCGCTCCCATTATCAACATCCCCCACCGAAGTGCTACAGAGTGTTACAACTAATGAACCTACATTGACATTATCATTACCATCCAAAGTTCATAGTTTACATAAGGGTTCGCTCTGGGTGTCGTACAATCTATGAGTTTGGACAAGTATAATGACGTGTATCCGCTATCATAGAATCATGCAGAGCAGTTTCATTGCCCTAAAAATTCTGTGTGCTCTATTCACCCTTCACTACCCTCTAACTCCTGACAAGCACTGATATTTTACTGTCTCCGTAGTTTTGCTTTCTTAAGAATGCCCTACAGTTGGAATCACACACTACAAAGGCTTTTCAGATTTGCCTGTTTCACTTAGTAATATGCATTTAAGTTTCTTCCATCTCTTTTCATGATTCAATAGCTCTTTTTTTTTTTCCAAGAGACCCAACAGAAAGAAATGAGAAAACAGCTCATTTCTTTTCAGCAATGACTAGAATATTCTACAATCTGGATGTACCACAGTTTATTTATACCTACACTGAAGGACATCTTAACTGCTTCCAAGTTCTGGCAATTATGAATAAAGCTGCTGTAAACATCTGTGTACAGGTTTTTATGTGGACATAAGTTTTTAACTCCTTTGCATAAATACCAAGGAGCACAATTACTGAATCTGAGGTTTCATTTTTCAGCACGTGAAAATAAGCTGACTAAACCATGCTGCTGAAATTAAACCCCTACACAAGACTCAAGAGAATTTCTAATTCATCTTGCTACAGTTGAATAAGTCCCCAGAAAAAGATTTCTCCAGTCAAAATGGCCAAAGCTATCTTCAGAAGATAAACTTCACTGGCAAAGAGTCAGACATAATGAGTTCAAACTATATCTACTACTTACTGGCTGTTACTGTTGCTTTGGGCAAATTTTATCTCCCTGAGTCTCAATTTCCTAATGTATAAAACAGGATTATAATCCTTAACACAAAGAAGTGTTATAAAGATTAAATAAGATAACGTTCAGAAAGTGCTGGGCAGTGTCTGTCTGGTCATAGCAAATGCTCTATAAAGGTTAGTTACGACATTATCTCCATTATCCACTTTACCACTGCAATTATTACACTATTATCATGCTCCTGCCTGCTCTTTGACAATTCTCACGCTCAACCACCAAGAGCCTTAGACTCACATCATTTCCCCCACTGGCAAGTGACCGGAGCAGTCGGGTCAAGTACTGAAATACATTCAGCTGGATGGCCGTACCACCTATCTTCCGGACCACACTGCTTGTCTCTTCTGGGTTCAGGGTATGACGGAGAAGAGCCCAGGCCAAAAGCACTGGGGCATGATGTGAAATGTCCCCGAAGGTCAACATCAAACGGTCCATATCCTAACGAGAGGAGAAAACACATCTGTCTCCAAACAGAAAGGGTCAAGATTCCTCAACCAGATTCTTCATCATGCTTAATAAACCCTTCAACCATCCAGAGTAGCCTCTCTCTCCCATTCTGATATCTCACTCTTCTCAAACCCCCAGCAACCTCACTAACAAACCCTTCAATTACTCTTTCCTTTACCCACAAATTTTTTCTACTGATTTTAAATAATCTAGGCCAGGCATGATGGTTCATGCCTATAATCCTAGCACTCTGGGAGGCCAAGGCAGGAGGATCACTGGAGGTCAGGAGTTCAAGACCAGCCTCATCAAAAGCGAGACCCCATCTCTACTAATAATAGAAAGAAAATTAGCTGGACAACTAAAAATAGAAAAAATTAGCTGGGCGTAGTGGTGCATGCCTGTAGTCCCAGCTACTAGGGAGGCTGAGGCAGCAGGATTGCTTGAGCCCAGGAGTCTGAGGTTGTTGTGAACTAGGCTAATACCACGGCACTGTAGCCCAGGCAACAGAGCAAGACTCTGTCTCAAAAAAAAAAAAAAAAAAAAAAAAAAAGTCTAATTTAAGATTATAAAATACATATTCAAACGCAGATTCGCTAGAAATTTTACCCTGATCCTTCTTGAACTTTCTGTGATCTCTCCTCATTTTCTCTCTTTCTAGCCATCCCATCTCAATGTTTTCCCCTCTTCTTTCACAGGCCCCATAAATGAAGACAATCCCCACGGTTTTGTCCAAAGGCCTCTTTTGTCCTTATACTATCCCCGTGAGTGACTCACTCTCAGAGATTCAATTATCACCTCTGTACAGATGACTGACAAATCTGAGATTTCTTCTGGACTCTATAATCCAGAACCTCCACAACACTGAACAATGTAGAATTATACATGACTGAAAATTTTATGCAGCAGGATAGTTCAGTGGTTAAAAATACACTATTAACTATAAACTGTCTGAAAAAAAGAAAAGATGCTATTCCAAGTTTACCTGACAAATAAGCCCATCTTGGGCAAACTGGTGCAGTTCTCTTCTGTCATCCAAAGCACACTTATGTAAAGACTCAATATCCATGCCTTCCACAAGGATTAGGGCACTGAAGTAGCTGGAAAGAAAAATGGTATTACAGTGTCACATATGCTGCTCTGAAACTCACTGGAGACTGAGTTGTAAGAAACTTCATTATCAAAAAAATTACTGAGTTACTAAACATTCTTTTTTCATGATAAGTCTTCTATATCTAACATGTATCTTTATACTTCCAGTATATCTCAATTTGACTGGTCACATTTCAAGTGGTCCATAGTCACATGTAGCTTGCACCTACCATACTGGGCAGTGTAGATCTAGTACTTAAGGTTTCTATGGCTACCAGTTTTACCTGACCCAGGTGAATTGCCTCATTTCTCAAGTGTATATCTTTGCTCATAGAGGGAACAGGCCCCCAAACGTGGATATATCCATAGATTTTCTCCATAGAGAAAAAATGAGAAATTTAAAATCCATAGACCATGACCTCAGAGAGGTCAGACAGCACATATGCCTTATTTATCACTATCTTCTTAGCATAGTGCCTGGCCTGCAATAGTTGTTCAACAAATTTCTACTGACTGGATGAACTCCTTAGATGAAGACTGTAACTAAAAAAGCAGAATACAATACTTATTTTCAGAGAAGAACATGTGCCTCTCAACCCCAGTTTTTATTCCCTACCTGAACAGGAACGTGGCAGTACAGCCACCTATTTCCCATCCATTAAATGAAAAGTACACCTACCCCCTCACCCTTTAAAGAACCACTACAGTATCAGTGCTCTACGCATCATACAAGTTCTATGACCTTTAATTCATTCAGACTTACCCGATTCGATCTACAAAAGGATCCATGGTCTCATCCACCAGGTGCCTATTGGTCTGCCTACTACCAAATCCTTGCTCTTTAAACATCTTCGTTAATATGAGCAGGTCACTAGGTGCCATCTCAAAGTATGCATAATAAAGGAAAATAATTTCTAGCAGCATGGACTGTTCCCGAAGGCACTGAATAAACCAGCGAGACACCTGGCGCTCAGTCTGTACGACCAGTTAAGAAAAAAATGGGAGAGGAATAAAGTGATATTAAAAACCATATTTAAAATTTTTTAAAGTTATTTTTACACTTGATCTTAGCCAAAAGTCTGAGAAATAATGAAGTTATTTTTATTAGCTAACACGGGCACATGACAGAAAATTCAAAAAGTATAAAAATAGAGTGAAAAAAGGTCTCCCGCCCTATAATTCCTATTGCTCAGTCATGCAAACCTCTCCCCAGAAGCAACCACTGTTAAGAGATATTTCTCTCTTTTCAGCAATATGCCATACATATTAAATCATTCATTCTATATGCTATCTATCTCTAAACCAAATCGACATATTATATAAACCATTCAGCACCTTATCTTTTTCACTTAACAATGTATGTTAAAGATTATTTCCTATAACAGTATATTGAGAATTTCCTTATTTCCCATCCCTTTTTATACGTGCAGAGTAATCCATTATGTGGATATGCCACAGATTATTCCATCAGTCCTCTCATTATTTTTAATATTGCATAGTACTCCATGTAAATGCCACAATTTATTTTAACTAGACCACCTGGATGGGCATTTAGGTTATTACCAATCTTTTGCTAATAAAATCATACTATACAATCGATAGAATAACCAGATAAAAAAATCAGCAAAGAAAATCTGAACAATCTTGACCTGACTGATATTTACAGAATACCACACTCAACTACTGCCAAACACACATTTTTTCAAGTGTACATGGTTCATTCATCAAGAAAGATCATATGGTGGGCTACAAACTATGAGTCAATAAATTTTAAAAGGCTAACACAATACAGAATGTGTTCTCTGATCATTAACAGCATAAAATAAAAAACTGATAAAATAAGATAGCTAAGAAAAATAGCCTATGTTTGAAAATTAAACTACATATTTGTAAATAACACAAGTCAATGAAAATCATAAGGAAAACTACAAACTATTTTGAAGTAAATGATAATGAAAATATAGTATTTCAAAATTTGAGGGATGCAGCTAAAATCAGTGCTTAAAGCAAAGTTTCAGTCTTTATAAAGCTCTATATATTACATTATACATGAGCCTTTTTATTCTATTCAATATTTAAATAGTTACTGCCTGTGTTTTTATTGACATGTTTTAATAAGAATGTATTATTTTCAAAATAAAAAGGTCATGCTATAATCTATAAATGCAAATTGGTTAGAATTTAGGATAAAATACTCAGACTAGTGTCCCACACTTAATAGAAAATGATAATAAAGAAGATGAAACCTTAGGTTTAGAGTTCCATTAACCACCAAGAGAGGCCGGGCGAGGTGGCTCACACCTGTAATCCCAGCACTTTGGGAGGCCGAGGCAGGAGGATTGCTTGAGGTCAGGAGTTCAAGACCACCCTCAGCAAGAGCGAGACCCTGTCTCTACAAAAAATTAAAAAATTAGCCTGGTGTGGTAGCGTATGCCTGTAGTCCCAGCTACCTGGGAGGCTGAGGCAGGAGGATTGCTTGAGCCCACAAGTTTGAGGTTGCTGTGAGCTAGGCTAACACCATGGCACTCTAGCCCGGGCAATAGAGCAAGACTTTGTCTCAAAAAAAGAAAAAAAAAAAAACCACTAAGAGATTATTTTACGAAGTGAAAGTAAAGTAACAGGATGAAGTCAAAGGAAAAGGCCAGAATTAAGTACCATTAATTAAAGTCATCAATGTTTTCATTTGTATGGCATATTTAAATTTTTCTGAAGAATGATAATCTATACATGTTTTATGTTAAAAAATGAGTAATTTAACCTGGAACTCTATGAGCAAGGGTATAAAATTCTCCTAAGAGTTACAGGAAAGCACAGTAACCACATACCATGAGATTTCCATGTGTCTCCCATGTTGGTGCTTCAGTTTTATAAAGCTCTTCAAACTGCTGTCTGTATTTTGAAACTAGTTCTTTTTCCAATTTGTCAACACAGTCTGCATATTCAACCTCAAAAAAAATCAAAACAGAGTAACTTATACCTAGACTGAACGGTAAATATTCAAATTAGTATGAATAAAATTATTTAAAAGGTTGGATAATACAGGGTAAAGAGAACCAAGACAACTAAACAAGCTTACTCTATAGGGGTGTCTTTCATCTTGGAAATAAGTGAGAAGGTGTAAGACACAACGAAGAATACATGTTCTTTCTTCGTAGTAATAATCTGCAATCTGAGAAAAATCCAAAGATTCAAAATCAGTTACTCATCTTTGTACAGAAGATATTCAATTTTAAATTTATTGATAATCAGATCATGTAAAGATGTGAATGAAAAAATTCAATCTATATAAATAAGCAACAAAGAAATACAAACATATTCAATTAGCCCAAAAGAAAGCAAAAGACCTTCATAAACCAGGATATAAGTTAAGTCATACAGGATGAATAGAATTATTACTTAATAATATAAACAAGTTTCAAAAAATGTTTTCTAGCACGATTTTTCAGAACATTCAAGTAAACACAGTGCTATAAACTGACAGGCCAAACACACAAAAACAAATAAAAAACACCACTGATATAGGTCCTAACTGCTTATAACTAATGTACTTCATTCTCACTAAATATCACGTAGGAAACTTCTGCAGAAGTCACAGTCAAATTCCATTTTAAAACGAGATCCTAAGTGAGAAGGTTGCTGGAGGAGGGCTGGGGAATAAAGAAATACAAATTAATCCTGTTGGATTTAGACCTAGAGAAAAAATAGTTCTCACTACCAGTAGCTGAAGAATCTCCTGGGGAAAAACTTCTTAGCTGGGTCCAGTGGACAAAAGCATCTTGTTTCACAAGTTAGTTAATAAACTTCTTCATTAAGATCTCAACGCTTACCCAACAGAAGAGTTTTAGCAATGCTCAGGAAAACAAGGTCAAGAAGCCGTCACCCAATTTTACATCAAAGAATAGAAATGGCGACTACTACTGACCTTCAGGATTAAGGCCTGGCTCTGTCTCTCATCTTGCAGTACCGTCTGAAGAAAAACAGAGTAGTCAAAAAGCCATCTTACAGGCAAAACTCAATTAACAAAGAAAAAGATACACATCTTCACTTCTTCCTTCAAGATTATAACTACACATTTGTTTCTGTAAATGTTTTTCACCTTTTTTACCTAAAGTGTATCCAAACTTGTGCTCAAATCCCTGCCCCTCTCCTCTGGCCTCAGTTTCCTCATACATAAAATGAGGGGCTGGGTAAGCTGGACATTCTCTCAAATCTTTTTCACCTTTGATATCCTAAGATTCTATGATTAACATGTCAATCTTTGACTTCTCCACCCCTCCAAATATGAGGACAGATTTCAGCTTAAGTCTATGTTCTTTTTCAAGCCTTTAGAAAGTCTTTCCTGAGAAAGGCTGTATCTGATCACCTACCTCTGTTAAAAGAATTGGTGCCACACCCTAAAGTATCTAAAACCAACAAGGAAAAAGGCTAAAGGCAGCAGAAAGGAGCTGGACACAACCACAAACCTTCAGTGAGTCCCGAGTACCCCTATAATCCTCTTGAAGGTAACACTGGAGTAACTGCACACTCTGTTCTTCATCAAGACCCTGAAATACAGAGGTTTTAAAGTGAAGAGCAGCCACCTCAGCTCAGAAACCACACATAGGATGCAAAGCATTCTAAAGATTTGTGCACTGGAATGAACACTGGATTTAAATTAAAAAAAAATTTCTTTTCAAAGATTTCATATAACAGCAATTTTGATCCCAATAGGAGAAAAAAAAGAGCCAGTCACTGACATGCAATTTGCATCACAATTAAATTTACATGCCAGAAACAACTGTGCTTATTTATCAAGCACATTAACACAGCAGTAGGCACAATCTGAGCTTCCAAAATTAAAAGGAAACAGGTATATACAAACTTGGTGAGCTTAAGGACCACCACATGCATGCTGAAATAAACTTGATGATATGTAGTAAACGGGTCAGGCAACTTTGATTTGTGACTTTTAGGGAAAAGAGTTTCATTTGGGTATTTCTGAAACACAGCATGTTCAATTTAATCCCAATACTAAAATAAAGTGAATTTTCACCATCATTAACCATACAACCATGCACATCCACACTAGAAGTAATAAACTGAGTGAGTTCTAATTTTTACTCACCAAAAACTTGCTGATTCTTAAACCCAGTTCCTTCAGTGGAGACGCTACATCTTTATTAGCTTTCACTTTCTCAGCTGAACTTGGGCTATGAAAAGAACAGTGAATCATTTCCTCATTCTCAATAACCCTCTATGGGTATAAAATAAAACTATCCAAAGATATTTTTACTACAGACTTTTTTTTCTTACCCTTTAGGTGCCTACAAAATACATACACACACACACACACACACACACACACACATTCACCTCTACAGACTTTGTAACAAAGAACTGTTTATGCTGAGTAATAAAAAATAGTATATGCCCGTTATAAACCATAGTTATAACAATATTCTTTATAAATTCATTAGGTTACATTAATTATATTTGATCCTTACAACTACTCTGAAAGGCAAATATTACTATTATCATTTTACAAATGGAATTATCAACACTTAGAAAGAATAACTAACTTACCAAAAATCCCACATTTAATAAAGGTGAGGTAAAATTTAAAACCAGGTCTGTTAGTATACATACTAACTATATTATCTAGCTCTATCCACTGAGAAAGCCTAGAAGTCACAACACCCCAGTAGCAGCAACTACAGCCAGCACCCAGATCTTGGTTTCTAAGACCACTGTCTAATGAAAAGTACCAAGACTCCTTGGAGAACTGGCTGATTCTAGCGCCGGGGCAGAGAAAATACAAGATAAGCCTGAAGCATCTTGTAATGCTGGAAAGTAAGAAAGTGCTTAAAAAACAAGAGGATGGGGATATGTCAAAAGGACACAGAAGCCAACCTGAAAGAAATCCCAATGGCCAAAGCTGGAACATAGTATACACAAAGTATAAAATAAATATACACAAGTCCATACTGATATAAATGAATGAATGACTGAATAAATAAATGGGAGAGGAGGGGAAAAATCTTCCTTACAGAAGAATTCCAAATAATATACATAGATGTTACCCTGACCCCAGGAAGTGGAGTTTAACTCCACTACCACCCCACACTGACAGTGGGCTATACTCAGTACTCACTTCCACAGAATAGATTGAGGAAAAGGGAAAAAAAGAACTTTACAAAGGAGAAACTTGGCAAAAGCTACCTTAACAAGTGACCAAGGTTAATACTACCAGTGATTTCACATGGATAACATGTACCTTCATATGATGTGATAAGAATGATACCTCACCTCTGTGTATTCTTCCCTAAAACCCCACAAATCCAGTCTAATAATTAGAAAAACATCAGACAAATCCAAATTGAGGGCATTCTACAAAATACTTGATCAGTCCTCCTCAAAATGCTCATCATGAAAATCAAGGAAAGACTGAGACACTGTCATAGGTAAAGGAGACCACAGAGATATGACAACTAAATGCAATGTGGTACTATGGATTGGATCCTGGAATAGGAGGAAATTAAAGAAAAAACAGGTTAAATTTCAATCAAGTATGGAGTATAGTTTTTTTTTTTTTTTTTGAGACAGAGTCTCACTCTGTTGCCCAGGCTAGAGTGAGTGCCGTGGCGTCAGCCTAGCTCACAGCAACCTCAAACTCCTGAGCTCAAGCGATCCTCCTGTCTCAGCCTCCCGAGTAGCTGGGACTACAGGCATGCACCACCATGCCCGGCTAATTTTTTCTATATATATTTTTTAGCTGTCCATATAATTTCTTTCTATTTTTAGTAGAGATGGGGTCTCGCTCTTGCTCAGGCTGGTCTCGAACTCCTGAGCTCAAACGATCCGCCCACCTCGGCCTCCCAGAGTGCTAGGATTACAGGCATGAGCCACCGCGCCCGGCCGGAGTATAGTTTTATTTTTCAAAAAAGTATCTGTCAGATTTCAAATCCCACGCTACTAAAAAAGGAATTTTTCTCTTTAAATGCCACAAATGTACATTCTGCGACCTATAGCATGACGTTGTGGTTGGATTTTTTTTTAATAGAGACTCTAACATTTCACAGAAAATCCACAACATAAAGGCTACTTACAGGGGTGGGAAACCTGCAGCCTTAAGGCCACATGTGGCTTTTAGGTCCTTAAGTGTGGCCTTTTGACTAAATCAAAACTTTACAGACCATACAGCATGATGTTGTGGTTGGATTTTTTTTTAAATAGAGACTCTCACATTTCACAGAAAATCCACAACATAAAGGTTACTTCCAGGGGTGGGGAACCTGCAGCCCTAAGGTCACATATGGCCTTCCAGGTCCCAATAAAGCCTTAAGGCTGCAGGTTTCCCAACCCTGGAGGGGTAAACAGTAAGTTATGAAAGAGGCAACACAGAATGATGATTAAGAACACACACAGTGGAATAAGACTGCCAGGTTTGAATCCTGGTTCTACCACTTACTATCTGTGTGACCTTGGGCAAGTTACTTAACCTCTTTGTGTCTCAGTTTCCCCATCTGTAAAATGGAAACGATAATAAAAGTACCTAAACGTGATAATACAATGATTATCTTCTTTTTTAAAGTCCATATATTTTAGATACATAGTAAAGTATTTACAGATAAAATTAACGATGTCTGGGAGTTACTTCAAAATAATTATGGAGGGAGGGAGAACTATAACAAAAAGTTATTTAACAGATGTACTAAAGTAGGAGAAATGAGGGTGACTTGGCACTATAATATGTAACAGAATGAGATCTGGACTAGGAATTAAGATAAATAAGCCTAGCTCTACAAGCTGTATTCTCTTCCTTTTTAACTACTTTATATTTTATTATTGTTGTTTCTACTGCCCAGTAAGAAAACCTACATATTCACCCCAAAAAATAAAAGTAGTAGCTATCTCAAAGGGATGTTGTGAGGCATAAATAACTTCTGATAAGTCAAGTGCTCAAAATAATAATTGGTACAGAGAAAACGCTACACAACTGTCAGCTGTTATTATCACCATTCACTGCTATATCTCAGCATTTAATGATCACACAAACACAATGGACCCCAAACATTAGAAATATTCAATAAATCCTCATCCACACATAGCCTTATACAATCGTATTCTACAATACTGTATTTCTACAAAGAATTTCCCTTTCTTTTAAAAAATGGAAAAAAAGTACCCCACTCTTTTACACTGGTAACCAAATTGTATTCTCAAATCTACCCAACCCAGCAATATCATAAAGGCATACATGAGAATGGTTTCATCTACGCCAGCTTCCACAGGGGAATCACTCTAGACAGACACATGGAATAACCATACCTGGGAGGTTTGTAGTAAGAAAGCCCCTCTAACAATCGCTGCCAATGTTTACTCAGTTCTGCCTCAATCTGATTCTGAAAAAGAACAAGGGCAATTATACAAGTGTAATTTTAATCAGACTCCAAGATTACACTGAGGATCACATATTCCTTCGGGTATTTCTAATATGCACTTTTCCCCACAGTTGAAGTCATTTTGAATATAGAATCCTATAACCTCCTTTTCTTTGCTTAACCTTATTATGAAAAGCTTGATAAACATATAATACTTTCTAGTTGTTGCATAATATTTTATCAAGTGACTAGATCATAATTTATTTATCATTCCTTTAATGTTAGATACACTAAAGCTGAATTTAATCTTTTAATAATATAAATAATCCTGTGGTGAAGAGCTTTGTGCACAAAACTTTTTCAGAATTTCTCTTAAGATACATTCCTAGAAGCGGAATTATCAGATAAGGCATATCAAAAAATATTAAGGCTCTAAAAAGTGTAACATTCATTATGTTAATTACGATAACAAAATTAATAAGAATTGAATGTCATCTTAACACTTTATCCTCACAGGGTCAGAACACCCAAGGATCAACATGAAGAACTGTGCCTTATTGATTACACACTTGGAAGTAGACTGGAAACCACAGCCTCCATGACCTAAAGGAGGTACCTATTTCAGTTTCCTTTTTTATTTTGGTTGAGACAGTCTCGCTCTGTTACCCTCAATAGAGTGCAGTGGCATCATCATGGCTCACTGCAACCTCAAACTCCTGGGCTCAAGGGATCCTCCTGCCTCAGCCTCCCGAGTAGCTGGTACTACAGACGTACACCACAACAACCAGCTAATTTTTCTTTTTTAGTAGAGACAGGGTCTCACTCTTGCTTAGGTTGGTCTTGAACTCCTGAGCTCAAGCAATCCTCCTGGCTCGGCCTCCCAGAGTGCTAGGATTACAGGCATGAGCCACTGAGCCCAGCCTAAAGGAGGTAACTAAATGGAAAAGGAAGAAAAGGCAAGTAGGGTATGAGAGAAAAGGCCTGAGACTCTTCCTTAGGCTGAGGAAGCTAAATGGCATTTGTATTTCTATTCTTAGCACCCAATCAATCAGCACTGGTATCTTGCTATCTTTTCAGAAAAGGAATCAATGAGGTACAAAGAACGATAGATTTAGAAAATTTCAGCAGCTAGTCTATAACATACATTCTCATTTCAGCAGAGAGAAGTAGGGAATGTTTATAAAGTTTAGGAATTAAAAATGTATTTACTTCCTATGTCAAAGAGGAGGCAGGTTTTCTGCTAACAAAAGCTACACAAAGAACCCAGAGAACTCACTCAAGAGCACCAACACTTACCAGCTCTCTCAGAGCTGACCTTCCAAGAAGAATTGTCCACAGTTCTCTACTGCTCCTACAAAATGAGAGAACAGAGAAAATTTTGCTCTTTTAAATTGCATGAACTTGACAAAGCTGCCTCATAGCTATTTTATCTCCTCTCTAAAAGCAAAAAAACTCAACATATAAAAAAGCTCACTGTAAAACTCAAAATTTTAACGATTAATTAAAATTTGGGAAAGTAATCCTGTTACCGTGTTTTTAGAAGTTTGATGTTTAAAATAAAAATTAAGAAACTAAAATATGGCCAGGCGCAGTGGCTCACACCTATAATTCTGGCACTCTGGGAGGCCACGGTGGGAGAATCACTTGAGGTCAGGAGTTCGAGACCAACCTGAGCAACAGCAAGACTCCATCTCTACCAAAAATAGAAAAAATTATTTCTGGGAAAGAAACTCAAAAGGAAAAAAAAAAGAGAGAGAAAAAATTAGCCACTACAGGTGGTGCACACCTGTAGTCCCGGGTAATCGGGAGGCTGAGGCAGGAGGATCGCTTGAGCCCAGAAGTTTGAGGTTGCAGTGAGCTACGATGATGCCACTGCATTCTAGCCAGGGCAACAGAGTCAGATTCTGTCTCAAAAAAAAGAAACTAAAATATGAGATGTTAACCTAAACCAAACAGGTAGTGTGTTTAAAAAAAAAATGAAGACAGTCACCATATTTCAACACATTTAAGATGCCATTAATTGTAAGACATATTATGCCCTATCAAGAAAATAATGTTACCGGCCGGGCGCGGTGGCTCACGCCTGTAATCCTAGCACTCTGGGAGGCCGAGGCGGGTGGATCGCTCAAGGTCAGGAGTTCGAGACCAGCCTGAGTGAGACCCCGTCTCTACTAAAAATAGAAAGACATTATATGGACAACTAAAAATCTATATAGAAAAAATTAGCCGGGCATGGTGGCGCATGCCTGTAGTCCCAGCTACTCGGGAGGCTGAGGCAGTAGGATCGCTTGAGCCCAGGAGTTTGAGGTTGCTGTGAGCTAGGCTGACGCCACGACACTCACTCTAGCCTGGGCAACAGAGTGAGACTCTGTCTCAACAAAAAAAAAAAAAAAAAAAAAGAAAATAATGTTACCAATAAACTATAAGTCATCAATAATAAAACACATCCCAATTAAAGAGGTATAAAAGTATGACAAAATATATCTTAGAATTAATGAAATATAGTAATTAATGAACTATATCTTATATAATAAGAAGATGGCTCAATTTAAAATTTCTATCTCTTCCCTTCTCATTATAATATAGCGACCAAGAAGGAAAAAGAACCTACAAAAGGACCATATATACGTTTCACGGCCCCTGTCACCTCCAGAAAATTTTATGCATGGTATTCACTTTCTCATCAAAGTCTAACAGTCATTATGAATAGTACTATGTTCACTCCTTTATTAATGAATTCCTACTAGGTGCCACATACAGAACTAGATACAAGATGAAAAAAACACTTATTAGATACAGTCCCTGAACCCAGTGAGTCTTCACTATGAGCTTACCCCAGCTCTTTCCCCCACCCATGCCTTTGCAATTTCACAAAACATGTTGTTGGGTTTTTTAAAGTCTAGAATTAAATCTCAAAATGTAACCATTAAGAAATTCTCTCAAGAGGTATTAAAAAGATAGGGATTACATTTTGTGTGATCCTAAATCACCACCTGAAATAATTAACTGCTTAGAAGGTCTATATACAGAGAGAAGATGAAAAGGTCCTAACAAAATATACTATACTAAACATTTAACAAAGAGAATGTAAGCTGTGTTAACTACAAAGAAAAAGTGAAAAATGTTTTCTCCGTTAAGACTAACAGAAAGCACTAGCTTTATTTAAAAATTGTCTTTCAGGATTTTCCCATCAAAAGAGGTTTAAACACACTTAAAAATTATAAATCTCTTTCCAAAGGGTTAATGCTTTTAAGAATACAACTTCAATTCTGTTCAATCAATAGCTACCAACTCCCACAAAGCACATTGGAATCACTAATCATTTTTCTGATAATAAGATAGCATTCACTGTTCAAAAATAATTAGGAGATTACAGCCAGTTAATAAAGCAAATGTGTCCTTTTATACTAATAATGCATGAGTAAAAAGGTATGAGTAAACCAAGCTCTAAGTAATTAAAAACAGAGGCAAATTCACTATCTAAAGAAATTTACAGCAAAATTTTAAACTAAGCATGCCATTTATAAAGGTAGTAATCACCCTCTAAGATGTTTGATAAATCAGAATTAGCAAAAAATAAAAGAAAGACTTTATTTAAAATGGCATATATTTTTACTTTACTAAGTGTAGCTTCTAGTTTCCACAAAACTGATTAGATAACTATTATATAACACTTATAGCTAATAACAAGGCTAATGGTACATCAAAATCAATGGGAAGAAATTTATCTTTAATTGAAGACTTCAGTATGCCTAAGCTAAATAACTTTCTTGATCATTCATCTTCCAATTCCAAAAACCTTGACTATCAATGAGCTTTAATTTATCCACATTTGCTTTCTGAACTTAGATCCCCAGTTAGCTAGCAGGGATCCCCATAAGAAACTGAGAAAACCACTATCCACACTCAAGGACCAGCCAAGATCCAGAATTCCTTGTTTTCCAAAATTACAGTTGTAGGTATTTCTCACATCAATACTTGCACAATTAAAAAGAAACACAGCATGCTAGAAGAGTGTTTCTCAAAATGTAGTTGGTCCTCAGACTACCTACAGCAAAATCACCTGGAAAAATATCAACACTACAGAATCCTGATTACCACTCAGAGCTACTCTGAGGATGGGCCTGGCAAACCTACATTTTAAACGGAGCACCCCAAATAAATTCCTAAATTAGCACTGCTCTAGGATATCAACTTGTCTCAGAAGAGCATGTAAAAGATTTGGTCAGAGACCCTCTCTGCCTTTTATGTTTGATACATTAGCTTTTTGGGGTTTTTTTGAGAAAAAGATTCTGCTACTAAACAAGACTAAAGATCAGTGCCCCAGAGCAATGCAAAAACGTTTATACTTTTTTTTTTTTTTTTTTTTTGAGATGCCCAGGCCAGAGTGCCCTGGTGTCAGCCTAGTTCACAGCAACCTCGAACTCCTGGGCTCAAGCAATCCTTCTGCCTCAGCCTCCTGAGTATCTGGGACTACAGGCATGCACCACCATGCCCGGCTAATTTTTTCTATATATTTTTAGTTGTCCAGCTAATTTCTTTCTATTTTTAGTAGAGACAGGGTCTCACTCTTGCTCAGGCTGGTCTCGAACTCCTGACCTTGAGCAATCCTTCCGCCTCGGCCTCCCAGAGTGCTAGGATTACAGGAGTGAGCTACCCAGCCTTTATATTTACTATTTAAAAGAAAAAAATTTCTTTAGAAATTAAAATTCTCATTGACAGATAAGTTAATTAGCTTGATTTAATCATTTTACAATGTACACATATATCAAAGCATCATGTTGTACACACTAAGTACATGCAATTTTTATTTGTCCTTAATAAAGCTGGGAGGAAAATAAAAAGAAATAAATAAAAAAGGATCGCTCTGCATTAGAGGTAAAGAAAAGGAAAACAAAAAAAAATTCTCATTAACCAAACTATGTCATGTTATGGTCTTTTTGTTCTAAGCTGTCAAAAACAAAGTTTATTGAAAATAAGTTTTTGATAATAAAAATAGCCAATATTTATTGAGCAGTTATATGTCAGGCACTGTGCTCCGTTTAACAATCTGTCTTACTGAACATTAATAGCTTACTTGGGAGACAGGAACAGTTATTATCCTCTTTATCACATCAAGAATCTGAGGAGTCAGAGTAGTTAAGTAACTCCCCTAAGGTCACAAAGATAATATCTAACTGAGCCAGAGTTTGAACCCAGGTCTGCACTGACTCCAGAGCTTAACCATTACATTACACTGCCTCAAGTTACACACAAGAATTCATCCTGCAAGTAAGCAAAGGTGTCCACTGAGGTGAAGCTTTCTGTTCTACAATGGCAGGCCATAGCCTTAACACAGTGACTGGCACATAGGAGGGGCTCAAAAGATACATGTTGAATGTATAAATATCAAAGGAAAATGACATGAGTGCCATTTAGACCTGCAATCTAATTAGAACAAAAAAAAAAAAATCAGAAAAAACAAGTAATATATGCAGAAGTGTCAAGAGAAGGCAAAATAAAAGAGAAAATGCAGTTTATTGGGAAGAGAATCCTTATGGAAATGTGTTATTGGATCCTCAATTACCACACATTTACAGGTGTAGGAATAATGCGGATACAAATAAATCTAAGATCTTCATGATGCTCATAAGCTTAGTGTTGGGAACAACAAAGGACCTTAAAGACATACTACACAATCGTCAAAAAGGAAGAAAGCACTAAGGGGCAAGATTCTAACAATTACAGACTACAAAGGAACATAACCATTTAGAACAGAGAGAGTCTAGGAACAGAGAGAGATCACTGGGAACTAGCCAGGGATGGAAGAAAGACTTCACCTCAAATTGGGACCTGAAGGTATGACCAGGTGATTCTCAAAACATACACAGATATGGCTGGAACAATGATATGTCCAATCTAAATCCTCAGGGAAATATCTTCTATATAGATTTTCAAGAAACTAAATATATGCTATAGTGTCTCATTTATTTGCACAATGAATAAATTTGAGCTAAGTATTTGGGAGACAAACTAAGGCACATAAATTAAATAACTTGCCTCAAAGGTAAAGTTTTAAAAACGTATTGCCTTCCAGGCCAATGTTCTAGCAGACAACATGGAACACCATTTCTAAAAGCTGGAGTTAATGGACACTAGAAATTATCTTCCTCAGAGAGATGTATCTGTTAGGAATCTTGGGCCAAAAGCTACTAGAAGGTTAGGAATAACAGTTTCTACAATCAAGTCCTTTTGGTAGAAAGTTGAGACACATGGTTTGGCATAGTGGCTCACACATGCAATCCCAGCATTTTGGGAGGCCAAGATTGGGGGATTGCTTGAAGCCAGGAGTTCAAGACCTGCCTCGCAATACAAGACCCAATCTCTACAAAAAGTACAAAAATTAACAATGCGTGGTGGCCTGCATCTATAGTTCTAGCTACTTAGGAAGCTGAGGTGGGAGGATGGCTTGAGCCCAGGCATTTGAGATTTGAGATTGCAGTGAGCTATGATCACAGCACTGCACTCCAACCTGGGCGACAGTGAGAGAGAGAGACCCTGTCTCCTTAAAAAAAAAAAGAAAGAAAGAAAGAAGGAAAGAAAGAAAGCTGAGACACAGTCAAGCTACTCTGATAAGAGAGTTCTGAAAAACTGTTATATTCCACATAGAGATAATAAATAAAAGCAGCCACTGTCCATGGATTCTGACTCCACAGATGCGATACCTCTCTTGTGTAAATTGAGGTTTAAGCTTAGCAGCAAAAGCTTTTCAAACTGCAGACATATTTTTTTTTTTTTTGCATACCCACACCAGACAGCTACAAACACATTAACTGAAGAACACAAGAGATACTCAAAATGCCAATATTCAAACTGACATTCTATTAAATCCTGAGTGACCATCCAAAAATAAGTGATTTAAGAGTATTATTCCATTCTTGACTAGTGCCAACTGTTATTAACATACACAATGAACTTCCTACGAGAACACCACACATCACAGCCATCTCAATATCCCTCTGAAAAGGATTATGGTTTGGAGAAACAGAGGCTCAAAATGATAAGGCCACCTGTCTGAGGTCAACCAGAAACCAACAAGCACCAGGAATGGAATTTAAACTGTCTCTTAGTCCAGATCTCTAAGCATTTCAAACAGAAGGCTGCAGCTATTATGGAACATGCCTTCCAGCAATAAAATAACAGATCACTCTCCTAACACAGACCATGAGCAAAGCAGTACCTAGAAATCATAGTGTCAGTTAAATTCTATCTTCAGGGATGAGTCTGGCTGGTTCTCCATCACGATCAAACCACGCCAGAGAACCAATGCTTTTCTTCTCTTGCTCTCTTTCATTAAAGAATGGGCTCTTTATCCGCAGGAGCTGAACTTTACCCAAGCTCCACAATTACTATAAAATAGGCCTGAGAAAAAGAAGGCATAGTAATGACAACTCTGCCAGAAATAAGGGCTGGCACGAAATGGCAGCGCAGGAAAAAAGCAAACTGATTCTCAGAAGGTTCAAATCTTGTCCAGTGGAAACGTCAAAGAAGTCTCACTTCCAGCTGAGAGGCGAAGGAAATGGTAGCAGAGAGGACAGGCAATATGTGTAATAAATATTTACTGAGAACCTATCACATGCTCTTCTGGGTGTTGAGAATACAGCGGAGAACAACATGCAAAGAAAGTGGGGAAACCACTGCCGGCACAAGAAACAAGCGACGGGGATGTTTAATTTTAGGAGGGAGCATGGTGGCAAGAATGAAGAGCTTCGAGGTGCAGTGTGCAAGATGGAGGTGTGGCGGGATAGTTATAGCGTCAGAGTCGCCCAGACTTCAGTTTGAATCCTCACTTCATTGCGTGGCTAGCTCTGAGCTGACTTCTGAGTCATCCGTAAAATAGAAAGCACCTCGCGGAGTTGTGAGAATTGAATGAGACAGCGCATAGGAAGCACTTTGCCAGGGTCTGGCGCTAGTAAGCACTCTATGAGTGAAAACTGTGCCTTTCATTTTTAATAGTTCCATCTCACTGTCCCTGAAGCCTAGTATTCCCTAAAGCCTGGAATCTCTTGGAGAACTTGGGCATGTCGGCTGACTGATTTCGATGCATTAAAAAAAAAAATGAACAGAGGAGCGGAAACGGAGGGCAGAAACTGCAGGGTAGCTCGGAGCAACACGAAACAATTCCTAATGAAAGCAAATGGGGATAAGGAGGGAATCCCGCAAGACACACCCGACGCCAGGGCAGGACACCAGGAAGCTACAGTGGGGACGGAGGTGGAGGGTCCTCCCGGCGACCGCGAAGGGCCCCATCGCCGCCTCCAGGGCGCGTCACGGCTGGACGGGGAAGAGCGGGTGGGGCGCCAAAGAATGGGCCGGTGAGGAGGGGAGGAAGGAAAAGGGACTTGGGTGAGGAGATCGGAGGCCCAGCGCGGAGGGAGGGAGTGAGGAGTGAGGAGTGAGGCGCCGGCCCCCTCCTGGAGAAATCTCTTCAGATCCTGGCGCGCGGGGACCGTTTGGACGTAACCGCCTCCCTTTTCGGCGCCCATCCACCCAGCGGAGGTTCGCCTGGTCACTACCGCCACATCCCGCCTCCAATTCCCGCCCTGCTTCCGCTCGGCTTCGACCCCGCGCCTCACAACCACGCCGGTCCACTGGGCCCGCATCGCACCTCACACACGGCCCGCCGGCGGCCGCCGCCATCTTCGCGCGCGCGCGCGCCCCAGCCCCGCCCCCAGACGCGGCGCCCACGTGACCGCCCCCTTCAGATCGGCCGGGGCGGGGGGGGGTCTATCACGTGACGGTGGTGTGGGCGGTGTCAAGATGGCGACGCCCGAGGAAGGGAAGATCCGGCGGCACGGGTGGCTGGGACTGTGAGGACGGCGGCGGAGTGGCGACTTATACGCTGTAGGTTGCAGGCTGTGGAGGGTGGCTGAACGCCATCTCCCAGGCTAGCGAGTGACCTGCAGTGGAGTTCCCTCCTTGCAGCTGGAGAACGGAGGGAGAAGGTTGCTGTCTGGGTAAAGGTGCCGCCCTCAGCTTGGCGGTGCTGAGGGGCCCAAAGTCAAAGGCCTCCCTAGGCGCCCCGGCTTCCCCGGAGCCCCACATTTAGAGACATGACCCGAGAGTGCTCACCCCCGGACCCCACGCCGACCGGGACACCGCTGAGTGGGTCGGTGCTGGCAGAGGCGGCAGTGGTGTTCGCAGTGGTGCTGAGCATCCACGCAGCCGTGTGGGACCGATACTCGTGGTGCGCCGTGGCGCTCGCGGTGCAGGCCTTCTACGTCCAATACAAGTGGGACCGGCTGCTACAGCAGGGAAGCGCCGTCTTCCAGTTTCGAATGTCCGCGAACAGTGGTCTACTGCCCGCCTCCATGGTCATGCCTCTGCTTGGACTAGTCATGAAGGAGCGTTGCCAGGCTGCGGGGAATCCGTTCTTCGAGCGTTTTGGCATTGTGGTGGCAGCCACTGGCATGGCAGTGGCCCTCTTCTCATCAGTGTTGGCGCTGGGCATCACTCGCCCGGTGCCAACCAACACTTGTGTCATCTCGGGTTTGGCCGGAGGTGTTATCATTTATATCATGAAACACTCCTTGAGCGTGGGCGAAGTGATTGAGGTCTTGGAAGTCCTGCTAATCTTTGTTTATCTCAACATGATCCTGCTGTACCTGCTGCCCCGCTGCTTCACTCCTGGTGAGGCGCTGCTAGTATTGGGTGGCATTAGCTTTGTTCTCAACCAGCTCATCAAGCGCTCTCTGACCGTGGTGGAAAGCCAGGGGGACCCAGTGGACTTTTTCCTACTGGTGGTCGTGGTAGGGATGGTGCTCATGGGCATCTTCTTCAGCACCCTCTTTGTCTTCATGGACTCGGGCACCTGGGCCTCCTCCATCTTTTTCCACCTCATGACCTGTGTACTGGGCCTTGGTGTGGTCCTGCCCTGGCTGCACCGGCTCATCCGCAGGAACCCCCTGCTTTGGCTTCTTCAATTCCTTTTCCAGACAGACACCCGCATCTACCTCCTAGCCTATTGGTCTCTGCTGGCCACCTTGGCCTGCCTGGTGGTGCTCTACCAGAATGCCAAGCGGTCATCTTCCGAGTCCAAGAAGCACCAAGCCCCTACCATTGCCCGAAAGTATTTCCATTTCATTGTTGTAGCCACCTACGTCCCAGGTATCATCTTTGACCGGCCACTGCTCTATGTGGCTGCCACTGTATGTCTAGCAGTCTTCATCTTCCTGGAGTACGTACGCTACTTCCGCATCAAGCCCCTGGGTCACACTCTGCGGAGCCTCCTGTCCCTCTTCCTGGATGAACGAGATAGCGGACCACTCATTCTGACACACATCTACCTGCTCCTGGGCATGTCTCTTCCAATTTGGCTGGTCCCTAGACCCTGCACACAGAAGGGTAGCCTTGGGGGAGCCAGGGCCCTCGTCCCCTATGCTGGTGTCCTGGCTGTGGGTGTGGGTGATACTGTGGCCTCCATCTTTGGCAGCACCATGGGGGAGATCCACTGGCCTGGAACCAAAAAGACTTTTGAGGGGACCATGACGTCTATATTTGCACAGATCATTTCTGTAGCATTAATTTTAATCTTTGACAGTGGAGTGGACCTAAACTACAGTTACGCTTGGATTTTGGGGTCCATCAGCACTGTGTCCCTTCTAGAAGCGTACACTACACAGATAGACAATCTCCTTTTGCCTCTCTACCTCCTGATATTGCTGATGGCCTAGCTGTTGAACAGCAGCAGTGATGGAAGAAGCAGGGACGTGGGACATTGGGAGGATGAATGGTCCCCACAGCAGCTAGCCACTTGGGCATGAAGAGCCAAGCGGTGAAAAGCAAATTTGATTTTTCAGTTGATTCAGATTTAAAATAAAAAAACAAACCTCTCCTGGTTCTAGTTTTGCTATTTAAAGAGAGAAAAGGCTTAAAGGATAGTACAACTCAAGTTTGCTGTAGACCTCCTTTTTCTCACCTTGCAGTCTCAGAGGGGGCCGCAGTGGACACTGGAGGCACTAAAGCATAATGGTTAATGCTTTAGTTTCTAGTGTCAAACTAATCTGGTAAGAATCCTGGCTGCACAACTTCTTACCTGTGTGACCTTGGGTGAGTCACTTAACCAGTCTGAGCCTCAGTTTTCCTGTCTGCAAGATAGAAATAATGACAGCCTGTACCTCATGGGGTGTTGTGAGAGTCAGTGAGGTAAGGTGTGTGAAGTGTCCAGCCTAGGGCCTGCCCATGATGAGCAGTCAGTAAGAGAAAGTGTCATTGTTACCCAAGCCCAGTCCTCATCTTAACAAAAGTCCAGGTGAACCAAGGGGTTTTGTGGTTTATACTTGGAAACCAGAGTGACCTTTACTCTCCTGGCTTTACTTGGGGGTGGAGAACACAAGAGTGGAATGTGTGTGGTTTCTCATTTGGGCCAGGAAGAGCTGAAGGGAGAGGTGGGATCAGCTTTTTGCATGTGTGGAAGGGCTAGGGAAGAGGATCAGATACTGGGCTGACGTCCTGTTTCAGCCAACCCCACTCCTGCCTGTGCTACCTGGCAAGTGGTGCTGATAGAGAAGAGTGGACTGAACAGCACTGGGTCTTTCTCAAAGGGTCCCTCCTGACCCTTTCACATTCCAGTCCTAACCAAGCCGCTGTTTGTCTCTTCCTGTGGCCTAGGAAGGATCCACAGGGGTTGGAGGAGTTTCTTGAGAGTTCAGGATGGCTCTACTTGGGGGCCCATGCTCCAGCCTTACTCTCTAGGCTCTGGGTCTGCCTGGTTCCCCACCACATCCTTGAAGGCTAGCACCGAGCCTGGCATGGAGCAGGATCTCAGTAGACTGTTATTGAATGGACAAAGACGTCCCACACGAAGGCTTGCTGAGAACATAGCACAGCAGGATTCCTGGGGCTGGACAATGTTCTCCCATTTCTTCCCAGCCTGGTGGGGAGGGGCATAGCAGGAAGCGGTGAGAAATTTTTCTTTTTGAGACAGGGTCTTGCTCTGTCTCCTGGGCTAGAGTTCAGTGGCCTCATCATAACTCACTGTAACCTCAAACTCCTGGGTTCAAATGATCCTCCTACTTCAGCCTCCCAAGTAGCTGGGACTGCAGGCATGCACTACTAGGCCCAACTAACTTTTCTATTTTTTTATAGAGATATGGTCGGTCTCTTGCTCAGGCTGGTCTCAAACTCTTGGCCTCAAGCGATCCTCCCACCTCAGCCTCCCAAAGGGTTGGGATCACAGGTGTGAGCCACCGCTCCTGGACAGAGGGGAGAACTTTGGCTCACCAAGGCAGAAGCCAGGAGCAAAGCTCTAGAGAGCTGGAATCACTGCCAAGTCCTTTCTCTCAGAGAAGAGTATTGAGACATTCATTTGGGGCTCAGTAGAAACCTGTTCTCTCACAGTCCCTTGTGCTGCTTGCCAAAGGAAGTGGCAAAATGTTGGTGAAGGAGCACCATCTTTGCACCACTGACTCCCTGGGTGGCCTTGGGAAAGGGCTCTATCCTCTGGGCCTTGGTCTGTCCATGTATACAGTAGTAGGAAGATGGACTAAATCAGGGTCACAAACTCAAACAGCTGCTGAGGCCAGGCAGGTGTCACAATGAGGACAGGAGACTACATGGCCTCTAAGGAGCCAGCTCCAGCCAGCAGCCGCCGTGCTGGAGTGCAGGCCCAGTGTGTCGATTAGGTGCTTGTTCAGGGAAGCTTAGAAACCTGGATTGCTATGTGAAATCTCCCAAGGTTTTTTTTTTTTTTTTCTTGAGACAGAGTCTCGCTTTGTTGCCTGGACTAGAGTGAGTGCCATGGTGTCAGCCTAGCTCACAGCAACCTCAAACTCCTGGGCTCAAGCGATCCTACTGCCTCAGCCTCCCAAGTAGCTGGGACTACAGGCATGTGCCACCATGCCCAGCTGATTTTTTCTATATATATTTTAGCTGGCCAGATAATTTCTTTCTATTCTTAGTAGAGTCGGGGGTCTCGCTCTTGCTCAGGCTGGTCTCGAACTCCTGACCTCGAGCGATCCACCTGCCTCGGCTTCCCAGAGTGCTAGGATTACAGGTGTGAGCCACCGTACCCAGCCTCTAAGTTTTAAAAAGTTTTTTGGTTTTTTTTTTAAAGTTTTTTCTGGGCTGCTAGAGCGCAGTTCATTTCTCCATCAGCCAGGAAGGATGTGTTGAGGTTGGCATACCCATCAAGGGCAGTAACTGTCATGACTTCCAGCGCTTTGATGCAACCTCAGATGCGTGGCCTCTTGGCCAGACATCTCCAGTTTCATATTGTCGGAGCATTCATTGTATCCCAGGGGGTTGCAGCTTTGTGTAAGTTTGCTGTGGCGGAACCAGGAAAGAAGGCATATGCAGATTTCTATATACATTATGGTTCTAGGAAAGATTTTGGTTCTATGAGGAGATGAGGCAGACTGGCATCTTTCAGAGTGCAAAGTGATTTGGGAATATAAAAGAGTTTCTTTGGGTTGATTTACATAGAAGTTTGTCATTGACCTGTGTTCCTGAGCTATGAATATGTGGGCTAAGGAACAGTTTCTCTTGATAAATAAACAATTAACAAATACTGTGGGGAAAAAAAGTGTTTTCTGGCTCAGTGCGGTGGCCTGTAATCCCAGCACTTTGGGAGGCTGAGGTGGGAGGATCACTTGAGTATAGGAGTTAGAGACCAGCCTGACCAAGAATTAGCCAATGTAGTGGTGCATGCCTGTAGTCCCAGCTACTCAGGAAGCTGAGGCAGAAGGATCTCTTGGGCCCAGGAGTTTGAGGCTGCAGTGTACTATGATTTTGCCACTGCACTCCACCCTGGGGGACAGAGGGGACCTTGTCTATTAAAAAAAAAAAAAGTTTCCTCTTACGTGTTGAAGCCCAGACAAAGCACATCTGCAGTCTGGGATCAGCCAGCAGCCCTCAGTTTATAGCCTATAGGCCAGCCACCAGCTAAGTGAGTATTGGATTTGGTAGTTTTTTGGGAAGGTCTGGGTGCCTGCAAAGCATGCTCCAGGGGCCCCTTTATTGTACAGGTGGGGAAACGGGCCCAGTGAGAGGAAAGGCCGGGCCTGAGACCAGGGAGCAAGTTGGTCACAGGGCCAGAACCTGAGACTATGGATTCTTAGCCCTGGGCTTCTTTCCCCTCCCCAAGTAGAGAGCACCCGCAGTGTAGACATTAGGAGCATGGGCTTTGGATCAGGCTCACCGGGCTGAACTGCCGAGCAGCTGTGTGACTGGGGCAGGCCCTGTACCCACTCCTTGGCGGTAACTGCAGATGGTAAGAGCACCCTGTGCTCCATGTGAGGGTTCAAGAAGATGAAGTGTGTACAGCTCTCAGAGTGGGGCCCACAGCCGGTGCCCCCTAAATCATTCCTAGAATCGTGGAACCATGCCAGGCAGGGCTGAGGTACCGGGGATGATTTTCAGCATGGCTTCCCTCTGGAGAGCAAGGCTGCTTGGGAAGAAGGCCTGAGTGAGAAGCTGCATTCAGAAGTCGTTTTTATTCCATGTCTTACACCATAATGATCAGAGTTCCATCAGAGAGGGGAGAGAAGTGAGAAGAAGCCAGAACCCTTTCTCAGCTGAGGGCCGCCTCAAGGGGGAGGTCGTGTTGGGGCAGCGGGAGGCAGAGACAAAATCTTGGGGAAGCCTCCCATCCAGCCCAGGCTGCTGCCCCGTCACTTCTGCCTCTTGCCTGCTGTCCGCAGGGCTGAGGGCACAGACACCCGCAGGAGGAAAGCCTAGGCGGGGAGACGCGACTTCCCCATTGCAGCTGGGAGGCCAAACAAGGTGCTAGTGTTGCAGCCAGAGCCCATGAGGGAGGGGACAGGGCCCCAGCCCTGCGAGGGCCTCTAGGTGTACAGTGGAGGGAAGGGCAGCTCAGCTGTTGGCTGGAGCCTGCAAAGGACAGAGGAGATGACCTTGAGATGCCAGATCACTGCTCCCAGGCTCCAGGGTCTCTTCAGGGGACCGTCTGGGGCACACACCCCCACCCTGCCACCTACCAGTTCTCTGGGCTCCAGACAGTGCCAGAGGTGTCCATGAGGTGGAATGTATAGGCCTGACGCGAGCGGGCGGAGAGGTTCTGCTCACTCTTGTGCACCACTTCTCCGTGGATTAGGACCAGGGCCCCTGGCGGGGACACGAGCAGGTCAGGACACCAGCCCCACATTCCCCCTTCCTGGGGCAGGAAGGGACATGGGTGCACCTACCCCAAGTGGTTTGTGGCCCGCTCTGTCCACATTCCCTTCCCTGGAAAGTCAGATATCTGCAGCCTGCTCCAGGGCCAGAGGCTGTGCTGCTTAGACGTGGGTTCCCCAGAATCAAGTTCCCTGTGCTGTGGCCTTGGCCAGCCTTAGGAAGGGCCTCCCCTCTGTACCGTGCCAGTCCTCTGGGACCTTGCTGGTGACACTGAGTCGGACCTCAGTTTTCCCTTTTCCTTGAGGAAGAGGGGGACTGATAGCCGACATTTGTTGAGCACTTGTGATGCACCACGTAGATTCTTTTTGAGACAGAGTCTCGCTTTGCTGCCCAGTCTAGAGTACAATGGCGTCAGCCTAGCTCACAGCAAAACTCCTGGGCTCACAGGATCTTCTTGCCTCAGCCTCCCAAGTAGCTGGGACTATAGGCATGCACCACCACGCCCAGCTAATTTTTTCTATCTTTTTTTTTTTTTTTTTTTTTTTTTAGTAGAGACAGGTTCTTGCTCTCACTCAGACTGGTCTCGAACTCCTGACCTCAAGCAATCCTCCCGCCTCGGCCTCCCAGAGTGCTAGGATTACAAGTGTGAGCCACTGTGCCCAGCCTAACCACCTGGATTTTATGTAAACATATTATAAACATCATCTCACTGACTTCCCACTTGATAATTAAGGAAACTGAGGCTCAGAGTGTCAGCCATTTGCTCCAAGCAGCAGCCTGTCAGGGGCAGAGTGTGGATTTTAGTCTGACCAGGGCGAACTTGCTGATACCCACGCTGCTTCTGGACTTCCCAGTGCCGTCCAGCTCGCGCCTTCTCTCTCTGTGACTTCACCACCCTCAGATGACCCCGAGGAAGCCTCTGAGACACTGGGAGGTGGAGCAAGTGCAGACCCATGGGCACGCACGGCCGCCTGCCTCCCTGCCCTCTGCATCCCGCCTACCTCTGCGCACAGGCGTGGGCACAAAGAGGCTGTTATCCCGGTCAGGCTCCGACCCCAGGAAGCTGATGCCAGACGCTGAGCCAGCAGGGGCCCGGACCATCCTTCTGGACACGCCACCTGCAGGCCAACGTGGAGCTTTACTCCCTTTTCTCTGGGTCCCTGTCCCTGAGGGGTAGGGAAGGGGGAGTGTGGGTGGGCAGGGAGAGGCAGGGGTCCTCACTGGTGTGGGAGCCAGGGATGAACCAGAGACAGCCGTTCTCCAGCGTGGCGTCCTCCAGCGCAAGCCATATGCCCAGCACCCGGCCCAGCGGCTCCGTGTACAGGAAGGTGGCATCCTGGTGAGGGGTGACTGCAGCAGGCCCGCCTGGGGGTGAGGAGCTGTCCCCTTTGCCTGGTACCACCTCACCTCGGCCTCATTTCCCACTCCTCAGTCCTCTCGAAGCCCTCCAGGGCCAGCCTTCCCTGATCAGTTAGCATCTCACCACTTCCTAGCCCAGGAACTCCAGGCAAGAGATTTCCCCCCTCAAAGCTTCAATTTCCTAAACTGTAAAGTGACCCCAACAGTAACTTCCCTCGTGGGTTGTTGGAGGATGTATGAAAAGTACTTAGTACAGGGCCCAACATTTAATTGCTTGCTAAAAAGTAGCTGCTCTGGTTTACTAATTCCAGCCAGGTAACTAAAGCCACTGGTTTTTATTTTTGTTCTTTTGAGACAGGGTCTCACTCTGTCACCCAGGCTACCGTGCAGTGGTGCGATCATAGCTCACTGCTGCCTCCAACTCCTGGGCTCAAGCGATCCTCCCACCTCAGCCTCCTGAATAGCTGGGACTACAGGTGTGTGCCACCATGCCCAGCTAATTTATTTGTAGAGACGAAGTCTCGCCATGTTGCCCAGGCTGGTCTCAAACTTCTGGCCTCAAGCGATCCTCCCACCTCAGCCTCCCAAAATGCTGGGATTATAGGTGTGAGCCACCACGTCTGGCCAAGCCACTGTTCTTAACCAGGGACAAGCAGTCCCCAGCCACCAGATGGTTCACCCAGTGGCATAAGGTTGGGAAGTTGGGTGTGAAGCAAGGGATGCTATGACCAAGTGTCCACATTTTAAAAAACCTCCTCACGTGATGCCAGGGCACAGGATGGAGAACAGAGGAACTCAGTCTGCCGTAACAAAGTAAAGGGGGTGCTAGTCTCACCTCCTTCCTTTCTGGGTAACTATGTGTCGTCTGAACGCCACACTTTAAGAGGGACTTCGACAATGAGGACAGTGTCCAGATGGAGGTTTCCTAATCGTGGGGACTTCAAAGCATTTGGGGAAGGAATGGCCGAAGGAACTCAGGGAGCTAGACTCAGGCAGAGGCGACTCAGGAAAGGGACGATCCTCCCTTCAGGCCTGCCCTTGGGCTGAGGAGGCAGACTTGGGCCTGGGCCAGGAAGGAAAGGGCTGCCTGTGAGGGGCTGAGCTCTTCCTCACCAGAGGTATTTGAGCAGAAGTGGATAATCGCCCAAATGTTATCTGTGCCTTGGGTAGGGTCTGGAACTAGATCAGCAAATTCTATGCTAAAATAGTCCTCCAGGGAGCTTGTTAAAATACAGATCCTGGCCAGGCGCGGTGGCTCACGCCTGTAATCCTAGCACTCTGGGAGGCCGAGGCGGGTGGATCGCTCAAGGTCAGGAGTTCGAGACCAGCCTGAGCAAGAGTGATACCCTGTCTCTACTAAAAAAAAAAAAAATAGAAAAATTAGCCGGGCGTGGTGCCACATGCCTGTAGTCCCAGCTACTTGGGAGGCTGAGGCAGGAGGATCCCTTGAGCCCAGGAGTTTGAGGTTGCTGTGAGTTAGGCTGACCCCATGGCACTCTAGCCCGGGCAACAGAGCAAGACTCTAAAAAACAAAACAAAACAAAACAAAAAAAAAACAGATCCTCAGGCCCACGCAGTCCTACTGGCTTAGGATCTCAGGCAACAGGGCCCAGGAATCTGTATTTTTCTTTTTAATTTTTTTTCTTGTTTTCTTTAATTTTTTTTATTTTTACAGCTTATCCTTCACCTTAGAAGGAATCTGTATTTTTAACCAGCTAGGGGTTGCTGTCAGGTTCAGGAACCACAGTGCCAAGAACTCAAGGGTTCCCTCCCAATCCCCTATTCTTGGAAGGAATGGAAGGTGGCTCCTCTGCGCTGGCCCAGCCTCCTGCCTGCAGACGTTGCAGCAAGTGCTTTCCCTCTTTTCAAAGACCTGACAACCACTGATATTCCCGATGTCCTGCCCTCGGCCTCTGCCGGGCCCCACAGCCTGCTCTCAGCTCACCTTCGCCACCAAGGTGAGGTTGCTGCAAGAGAGGAAAAGCCTGGTGAGGGCGGAGGACAATGGGGAGGAGCGGGGCTTGCTCTGGGTCTCCCAGGATGCTGCTGCCCTGGCTACAGGCGTTCACCTCCCAGGATTCATTCAACACCAGCTGCTGAGCACCTACTGTGTGCCAGGCCCAGGAGGGATGCAAAGAGAAAAACCACCCTGCCCGACAGGGAGCTCCTAGTCTGTGCAGGAGACAGCGTAGATGTGTCTAACAAGATCACAGAGCAGAACAGAGTGAGGGCTAGAAGGGGAGGCCAGGACACAGGCCAGCAATTGAGACTTTCAGCCCCAGAGTCAGAGAGGAGTCCCTCTTAGGGGACCTGGAAGCCTTCTTGGAGGAGGTGGCAAAGAAGGGAGGTGGGAGTCCTGGGGGTTCCCTTCCCTCCTACCACCAAATTTTAACTGAGCACCAACTAAGTGCCAGGTACTTTAGCCAGAGGGGACCAATTTTCTATGTTCTCCCACTGACATAATAATGATTCCAGCAGCTTTTGGTCCATTGTGAGGAAGGGCTTGGAATGAGCAGTCTGCCCATTTTACATGTGGTAAACAGGCCTGGGGAGGGCAGGGAGCTCACCTTAAAGATGTACATGCTCTGTACCACCACAGGCATCTGGAGGCCCAGACTTCTGGCCAAGGCCTGGAGAGGAGCGGAGATCACACTGCCAGCCTGCCCCCACACACACCGGGCCCACCCTCCTGCCCTCACCCCCACCTCTGCTCACCTGCACCTTGGGAGAGTGTGTGATGCTCCTGAAGACAGGGTCGTAGGCGTGCAGTGCTGCGGGACAGAGGCACGCTGATGGGCCGGTCTCGGGCTCCAGGTGTCCCTCCCAGATCTAGTTCTGGGCACCCAGACTCAGGCCTCACTTTGACATTCTCACCTATCTTCTGTGCATTAAGCTTTATGCTGGTCTATAACCGGGTAGGGGGTCCCACAGATGCCTTCATCCCACCCAGGCCCTGTGCCACCTGTGACCTTATTCTTGACCTCTGGCCATCTGGGAGGCTCACACCAGCCCTGACTCTGCTCCACGCTCAGAGGACGAAGGGCTCCGGGGGCCTATCAGCTGGTGGCAATCTCAGTACCACCACTTACTGTATGTGACCTCGGCTACCTGTTTCTCTCCTGTCGGCCTCAGTTTCCTCCTCTGTCAAATGGGGATTAGAAGAACAGCCATGCCGCCCAGGGCTGCTGTAGGACTCGATGGGCTGAGGACTGTGCAGCAGTAGCCCAGGGCCCGGCCAGGGACAGTCGCTTGTTATCATTATTTGCTATTACTATTGTTGTTATAAAAAGTGAGGGTTCAGTGTACTTAATGCCACTGAATTACATTCTTTAGAATGGTTACAATGGTAAATTTTATGTTATATGGATTTTGCCACAATTTGTTCACAACACTACCATGATATAACGTCAAGTTTAAAAATAAGCAGTCTACAAAACAAATTATAATGTATGATCCTGAAAAACAGGTGAGGGTTTCCGTACTTGGTTTTGGGGTCTCAGAACGGGAGCATGTGAGCATGTCAGATGCCCCAGAAGGAGGCTGCAGAAGATTGGCCCCAACAGCTCCCCCGTGCCTAGGGCCTGGGTTGCGCCATCTGTGGGGGCTCAGGCGGACCCCCTCTTCCCAGTGCTGTGGTGGCAGTGTCATATGATCAGCATCATGAGGTGTAGAAGCCCCAAGGCCAGAGGGAAACCTGGATCCAAAAATGTCATTTGCCCAATGACTAACTTACTATGGGCTTTGATTAAGGCTCCTAAATGCTTCAGGCCTCAGTTTCCCCATTTTCTTTCTTGCGCCCCCCCCAGGCCTCTACTTACCGTGGCCAATTTTGTTGACGGATTTCTCTGGAGGGACCAGGAAATTTCCTGTGGCACAAAGAACCGGTAAAGGCAGAAGAAGTCCTGGAGTCCAGCCTCCCACGGAGAGGTGGCCTCAGCACCCTCCCTGCCCCCTCCCAGCCCACCCCCACCACAGCTCCCCCACAGCTCTAGGGCCCCCGCTCCAAACCTTTCTTGTCAAAAACACCTTTCTCAAAGAAGAATCGAATCTTGTCGCCACTGCTCAAGAAATAGTCCGTGCTGCCCTGTGGAAAGGGGCCATCGGAGGGACTGAGAGAGCACCCTGGGGACAGAGCTGGGCCTGGCAAGGAGGGGAGGGTGACTTCCCACCCCCGTGGGGGTCACAGATCCCCAAGGAGGCTCTCAGACTTGTCCACTGAGGCATGTGACCCAGCACCCCAAGTGCCTGGAAGCACAGCCCAAAGCTGCTTTGCTTGGAAACCTCTTATTGTGACTCAGAACACAGACGCCAGAGTCTAACAGAGCTGGTTCCCAGGTGGCCTTGAGCCTCGTGTTTTACCTCTCCAAGCCTCGATTTCCTCATCTGCAAAAGGGGAATAATAATAGAACTGACCTCCCTGAATTATTGGAGACTTCAGCCAGAGGCTGAATCTTACAGCAGCTGAGAGTGCAGACTCTGGAGCTCAAATACTTGGGTTTAAATCCCAGCTCTGGCTTCTTTTCGGCCGGAGCCGCCATCTTCCTGTAATTCCCCAAAATGGCGAACACGGAGAAAGAGGAGAGGCACTGATACCTGCTCTCTAGGCCTTTTAGGGAACATGGAGTTGTTCCTTTGGCCACATACATGTGAATCTACAAGAAAGGTGATATTGTAGACATACAAGGAATAGGTACTGTTCAAAAGGGCATGCCCCACAGACGTCACCATGGCAACATGGGAAGAGTCTACACTGTTACCCAGCATGCTGTTGGCATTGTTGTTAACAAACAAGTTAAGGGCAAGATTCTTGCCAAGAGGATTAATGTCGTATTGAGCATACTAAGCACTGTGAGAGCGGAGATAGCTTCCTGAAACGTGTGAAGGAAAATGATCAGAAAAAGGAAGCCAAAGAGAAAGGTACCCGGGTTCGACTGAAGCTCCAACCTGCTCCACCCAGAGAACACTTTGTGAGAACCAATGGAAAGGAGCCCGAGCTGCTCGAAGCCGTTCCCTACGATTTCATGGCATAAGCAGTGTAAAAAATAGAAGACTCCTGGACTTAAAAAAAAAAAAAAAAAAAAATCCCAGCTCTGCCACTGCCTGGCTGTGTGGCCAGGACTACTTTACTGAACCTCTCTGGACTTAGTTTCTTCATAAAATATAGATGCTATTAATGGTACCCATCTCCTAGGGTGTGTAAGCGTTCTAAGTTGGTACATATAGCACTAGAACTCTCTTTGGAATATGCTAAGTACCACGTATTTGCCATTATTATTATTGCTACTCTTACTACTACTACTGCTATATATAAAACACTCAGCAAGGGCATGGCTAAATGCTCAACAAATAAATAAGCCATTACTAATCTTTTTCTGTTTTATTTTTCTTTTCTTTCTTTCTTTTTTTTTTTTTTTTTTGAGACAGAGTCTCCCTCTGTTGCCTGGACTAGAGTGCCGTGGCATCAGCCTAGCTCACAGCAACCTCAAACTCCTGGGCTTAAGCGATCCTCCTGCTTCAGCCTCCCGAGTAGCAGGGACTACAGGCATGTGCCACCATGCCCAGCTAATTTTTTTATATATATATTTTTAGCTGTCCATATAATTTCTTTCTATTTTTAGTAGAGACAGTGTCTCGCTCTTGCTCAGGCTGGTCTCGAACTCCTGACCTCAAGCGATCTCCCTCCTCGGCCTCCCAGAGTGCTAGGATTACAGGCGTGAGCCACTGCGCCCAGCCTTTTTCTGTTTTCTTAACAGTCATGTTTTAAATTTCTTAGCATCATATGAAAACGATGCTCCAGGAAGATGCCTCATGTTTCTCTTTGTGGCTTAATCAAACTGCTGTCGTACGGCTCTCCCTCCCCGGTGGGAAGCGAGGATATTATCCAACCCTTCCATTTCACACATGCAGACTGTGCCGACCTTTCTGTGTGGCCATGTGACTGGAACCGAGTGGCACCGACCCCCTACCTGGATCCCCATGTGGCCACAGCCCCTCATTCCCTCTGGTCCGTGCTCTGCCCATTCAAAACCCTTCCCAGTGAAAACTAAACGTAGTTTTCAACATTCTTAGCAAGTCTGCAGCAGGATCAGGGTGAGGGAAACAAGTCAGGGAGCATAGTTGTTAATAATATTAAAGATAATGATGCTAAACATGTGTCCAAGATTTTACTTACCTCGTTTATTCATGAGGAAAACCAGGAAGATGTTACAACTGGTTCAAAGGAGAATTCCAAGAACCACACATATATAGACAATAAGGAATGATGGAATGGATTTACAAATCAGTTCCAAACTGCTCTATCCACAGGGCAGGAATTGCATTCCTTGAGACCCAGTCCATATCCATTTCTATGGACAAGTATCCTGTGCATTATTTTCAGTTTTCTATAACTTACACAGTTGTACAATAACTCAAAGACCATGAAGGGTGGAGGTAACCTGGAAGGGAGAGAGAGACAGGACACCCACCATTCTTTTTTTCCACAATGTCAATAGTGAATATCGAGGGTTTTACTGAGTGCTGGCCCTGTGCCGAACTTTCTTTGCATGTATTATAAACTGAGACATATACACTGTGTTCTCACAGTTCTCCTATCCCCCAACACGCTGGTCTCTGAAGGCAGCTTGAAGGGCACAAGATTCAGCCCTCCTCCCTCCTGGAACACTTGGGTGACCTGCTGTCTTTGGCAGCAGGACTCGTCTCTGCTTTCCCCACCTGGAAAGCAGGCATGCAGCAAATGAGACCAGCTGTTTGGCGGAAAATGTCATTCTGTCACCCCTTTTCCTTCTCAAGACCCCATTCTGCGCATTCCCCGGGGTTCAAGGCTTCTGGCTGCTGTAATTCCCAACATGCCCACCAGATGGCAGGCGCTCCCCGCATGAGTGTGAGCGAGCCCCTGCGGCTCCCGACCAGGGCACAGCCGGGGGCTGGGAAGACGGGTTCTTAAACTCAGATTGTGAAAGGTTAAGAGAACTGTGCGGGAGACCCTCCCTCCCTCCCGCCCCAGGCTCAAGTTGTCCATCTCAAACTGTATTGTGTCCTATTATGTGACCCAGTAGGTAACTGGGGGAAGCACCCAGAGTTCCTAACCTGGTGGGGGCTGACAAGTGCACAGGTGGGCCCCTCGGAAGCACCGCGCTCCTTCCCAGTGGCTGCCACACAGAGGCCTTTTGTGGCAGGAGAACTACTGAGGAAGTACAGCAGGGTGGGGAACAGCAGGGACTTGGCATCAAACAGATCTGGGTTCAAATCCTGACTCTGTCAATTACTGTGTGGTTTGGGGCAAGAGATTTGAGCCTTATTTTCCCCACCTGTCCAATAGGACGATAATCCCTACATTGTAAATTCACAGTGAGGAGTCAAAGAAAGATGTGCTCCCCCCGCCACCCCCGCATCCCTGGGCCTTGGGGTCCTCCTTACCAGGCTGCTGCGCTGGCCTGGGACTGAGCCCCTCATCATGGACCAGATCCCAACCCCCTCTGCCCCAGGCACCTACCTGGGCTCGAATCTGTTCCTCTTCCTGGGTGGAAAACTCCGTGCGACAGTGGAGAGGAACATCCATCTTGGCCACTATCTCGCCAATCCTCTGCTGCATGGCCACACACTCGTCTGCGGACAGGAATCCTTCCAGCACCAGGAATCCATCCTCCTGGAACTGCAGGCAGGATTGAGACTCAGGCTTCCCCTGTCCTCACATGCTCCTTATCACCCACATTTGAGCCCTCCCCCAAACCCAAGCTGTGTGAAGGTGAGATCAAGCTCTTATTGACTGCTCTGTCCCCCCGCCCAGGCCTGGTGCCTGGCACCCAGTCAGCAGCAATCCATATTGGCTGCTTGAGTGAAGGAAGAAGGCGGGGCGGGGGGCTGCCTCCAGCCTTCCCCTCCAGTAGGCTTGGGTCGCAGGGAAATACCTCATGCATCTATTCAACTAATACTGACCGAGCATCTACTGCACGGCTCCAGGAGCTGGAAGGACGGCTCTGAGCAAGCCAGCCACGATGCCTGCTGTCCTGGAGCTTACAGTCTAGTGAAGGGGACCAGCATCACACTGACCTTCGCACACGCAAAGGTCCCATCACAAACCGCAGTGCGTACAGGGAGGCAGAGGGTGGCTGAGAGCACTGAAGGAAGACCGGCGGATGTAAACCAGCCGGGGGAAGGAGAAGGGTCTCAGGGCAGCAGCTCTGAGGGAGTGATGTGACATTTGAAGAGCAGACCACGAGGATAAGAGGAAGGGCATTCCAGACAGAGGGGACAGGGTAGGTGAAGCCCCTGAACATGGGAGGAACACGAGGGCTGGGCTGGGCCAGGTGGGGAGCTGGGCTTTACCCTAAGTGCAAGGGGGGGGGGTGTCACAGCAAATGGCTTATTCTGATTGGCCTCTAGTCCTCTCCTTCTGAGGCTACTGCAAAGATAAGGGAAGAATGGATACCTACATGTTTGCTTGCAGAGCATGGTAAAGTCTTAGCCTTAACAGGGACCTTGGAAGCCACCCCTTGCTTCTACCCATGAAGTGTCTTATTTCCAGTTACCGACACCCCTTCCCCACGGTGGGATGTCCAGTTCTGGCTTCTGCACACCAGATATTGGAACATTCATGAGCACCCAGCACAGGCTCTTCTGTCTGCATGTTAGAAATTTAATCATGTCAGTGCTAAGCTAAAAATGACCTCCTTGCAAACCGTGCATACCCTCCATCCAGTAAACACACGGCCTGCACGTCCCCTCTTAAGATTAGGAAATAGGGGAGCAAAGCTGTACGTGCAGGGCATCCACCAAGCCTTGCTCAATGACAGCAATAGACTGGGAACAACCTAAATGCCCGGCACAAGGGACTAGTTTAACGAAGCATGGCTTATCTGTCTGGAACACGACGTGATAAAAATCATGTTGTAGGCAGGAAAGCGTTCACTGACATGGGAATGACATATGCCCATATACTGTGAGAGGAAAAAAGGTCAGATGCACATAAGTATCCGGGCACTGTGAGAACTTGGCCCAGTGTGTTTCTCTCTGGGACACTCACACTGTCAAATAGGGACAACAGCAGAGCTTCATTTGGAAAACTTGGCAAGACCAGATGCGTGGTGGCTTGCATGATGGACATTGGAACAAAGATTCTAGGGCTGTACACCAAAATATTAACAGTCTCAGCACAGAAATTTATGGGTGGTTTTTTACAAGTCTGTCGCTCTAATTCCCATGTGTCAGCCTTTCCTGTTTGGGGAACTGGGACCCAGGAGGATGACCTCCCTGTCCCCTCCCTGCCCCACCACCCATGCCCTGGGCAGGGCCTGGCTGATTCCAAGGCTTTATTCTGGTTTTGGTCACACACACACTGACACCCACCCAGGGTCCTGTGACCTGGACTCCCCAGGCTGTGTGTGCAGAAGTTGGGGGTGATGGTTGGGAACCCAGCCCTCTTGAAACTGCCCTTACGAATTGATAAAGGGGTGCAAGGTGAGAACTGTGGTAAGGGCCTAGCTAAAAATAAGGAACAGGTCCAGCTATAAATAATAATAACTAGCCACTGTCCCCCTGTCTGCTATGCTGGAGTCACATAGCTGGTGGTCTTAGCTTTCTCCATGGATAACATCACCTTTTTGAAAACAAGGGGTAGTTTCTGAGCTATCTTCCAAGTCCTGAATTCTAGTGGAATGGCTGACCCACCCAGACCAGCGGCCCATACGAAGGAACTGACTCAACTGGTCTTGTGACCCCCATCCAAGAACCTGGTAAGCAAAGAAGGCAATTTCTACACCCCTATGGTTCCACCCCAAACCCAGCCAATTAGCAGACACAATTGCCTACGCCAAACTGTCTTTAAAAACCCTGTTTCCGGCCGGGTGCGGTGGCTCACGCCTCTAATCCTAGCACTCTGGGAGGCTGAGGCAGTAGGATCACGAGGCCAGGAGTTCGAGACCAGCCTGATCAAGAGTGAGACCCCATCTCTTTACCAGCCTGATCAAGAGCGAGACCCCATCTCTACTAAAAAATAGAAAGAAATTAGCCAGACAACTAAAAATATGTAGAAAAAATTAGCCGGGCATGGTGGTGCATGCCTGTAGTCCCAGCTACTCGGGAGGCTGAGGCAGAAGGTTGCTTGAGCCCAGGAGCTTGAGGTTGCTGTGAGCTAGGCTGATCCAATGGCACTCTAGCCCAGGCAACAGAGCCAGACTCTGTATCAAAACAATAAATATGTAAATAAAATAAAAACTGTTTCCCAAATTCTCCAGGAGGCGGATTTGAGACATTTCTCCTCTCCCCCCTTAGCACCGTGCAGGATAAACCCTCCTCTGCTGTCAACCCTGCTGTCTCAGCACGTCGGCTTCCTCTTGAGCAGCTGGCAAGTGAACCTGGTTGGGTAGCAACACTCTGGGCTTCTGTAAAACGGCAGGGGGTGGGTTGAGTTCCCGGAACTACTGGAGGTCCACAAGGGCCCCCCACTCTTACCTGACCCTCCCGGCGCCCACCCTGCAGACCCCTACCTTCTGGAGTTGTGAGGGGTTCAGGCCTGCCATGGGGACAGTGCAGCAACAGGCGGCTCTGGGTGTCCAAGGCTGGGGAGGACCAAGTTCAGGGGGAGGAGCCTGGCGGGGGCCTGGGAGGACTTACCACTTCCCTACTCAGAGAAAACCCAATCCACACCCAGCCCTCCTCCCCTAACGGACCAGACCTCCAGGCTGAGCTCCAGCTCCACCCCCCAGGAGGGCGTTGTCTCTGCCCTAACCCCCTACCTCCTACTCCCTACCCCTGCTAGTCCAGGATTTGTTTTCTCCCACTTCCTTCCTGGTTTTAAACCACTCCCTCTGGGGTTCTCTCCAGAAAACACTCCTGGCCACTGCATACCAAGTACCCAAAAGCTGTGCTCTGAGACTGTCCGGTGAAGCAGCCGGCCGGCAGGAGGACACCTGAGTCTCAGTTCAGGTGCCACCATTAGCTGTGACTGAGGAAAGTCTGCCCCTCCCCAGTGCCCTGTCTGGGTAGGGTGGGATGCAGGGTGGGGCTGGGGGATGTGCGGGTCAGACCTGCCCTGAGCGGCTCTGCTTTCCCGGGGTGGAAGAGGTCCTGGGAGAAGTGCCTGGGCCCTCGCGGCTCTGATGAAACCCTCTATGTTGTGGAAGGATGACGGAGGGAGTAACACATCCCTCTGCAGCTCAGGAAGCAGAAGATAAGGGATACCTGGAAAGAGGAAGGGCCAGAGAGATGGGGCCTGGGTCCCCAGGATGAGGGGGAGAGAGAGAGAGATGGCACCTGTTCCTACCCCCAGGTCAGAACACCCACACGCGCCCCCTCTCTCAGCCTGCCCTGCTCAGCAGCTCAGAGGGCCACTCTCTGGCTCTGAAAAGCCAGCCAGTGGCCTTCCCTGAAATGATGCTTTCTGAATGGCAAAGAGTCAGAGTGTCTCAGGAGTGAGCATGGGGACACTGCTCAGCCCTTGAGAACCTTGGCCCTAAGTCAAGTTGTGTTTTCTGGGCCACCGCACTGGGACTTGCTGCTTTGTCCAGGCGTCCAGGCTTCCGGAGGGCTTGCAGGAGGGGCGAGTCCAGCCAGGCGGTGAGGCCAGGCCAGGGAGCAGGCAGAAGACAGAACCATGAGACTCACTGGGGGCAGGGCATGTCCTGCGCTGTCCTAGACCCTTCTGATGCAACTGCCCCCAAGGAACACTTGCCATGTGCCAGGAACATGGTGAGGTCCTTGTGCTGAGCAGCATTGCCCCTGGGAACTCACACCAGAGGCTGGTAGTGGAAGTTCGGTGAGGCAGGCTGGGTTTGAGTCCCAGATGTTTGGGCCTTACTTTCCCCATCTGCAATTTGGGGATAACAGAAAGACCCTCTGTGAGCAGTGAATAGACGCATGCCTCACTGCTGGTAAAGGGCTTGGCACCGGGCCTGGCACTAAGTGCCTACCAACCGTTATTCACCAAATGTTAGCAGGAGCTGTTCTGGGTGGAATATGAAGATTAAAAAAAAAAAAAAAGTTTTGAGGCTGGGCGCGGTGGCTCATGCCTCTAATCCTAGCACTCTGGGAGGCCAAGGTGGGAGAATTGCTTGAGCTGAGGAGTCCAAGACCAGCCTGAGCAAGAGTGAGACTCTGTCTCTACTAAAAAAAAAATTAGCCAGGTGTGGTGGGTGGCACGTGCCTGTAGTCCCAGCTACTCGGGAGGCTGAGGTAGGAGGATCGCTTGAGCCCAGGAGTTTGAGGTTGCTGTGAGCTAGGCTGACGCCATGGCACTCACCTGGGCAACAGAGTGAGACTCTGTCTCAAAAAAAAACCAAAATGTTTTGGGCTTCCCCAAGTTTTCCAAATTGCTGCTACAATCACAGAAAAGACTGCCACTGTGGTTTTAGGCAGAGTGAAGAGCCCTGGGAGGGTGGGGTGGGGGGAACAGGAAAGGCTTGGCCTCCCACTGTTTGTTCATTCTGCTCAGCTTTGGGAAGTGGGTGGGCGGTGTTTCTACATGGTTGTTTTTTCCAAAAGTTAACCAGCTCCAGATCAACTCTCCTGCTCTGGGCGCTGGGAGGCCCCAGGGCCAGGGTAAGGGTGGGAGTGGGGTAGGGGGTGGAGGTTGGTAGGAATAGTACCAGACCAGACAGGAGGGGAAGGGCCCAAGAGATACAAAAGAGGGCCTTAGAGGCGGGTGGCCAGCCAGTTGCTCAGCCTCCCTGTCAGAAAGCCCAAGACAGGGGTAGAAGAGGGAGGATCTTGGCTTAGGCCTGAGGTCACCTGGAGGGGTCAGAGTCTTTGTGGACCGAGGAAGGATAGACTCTGGCCTGTTCCAGAGGAGGTGCCCAAGCAGCAACACAGGCCAAAGTCAGATACGATGGCCTTTCTCCTTCACCCAAAGATTCCTGCTGTAGGGCACTCGTGCTGGCCCAGCACAAGGCTCCTTGGTCTAGGAGGAAAATATCAGACCACTTATTGGGTAGGAGGAGCCAGGCCCTCCACTAAAAACTCCACCTACCTATATAATCATCATCATTCCTTGGAACAATCCTGCAAGTTTGCCATTATCACCCTGATTTTACAAATGAGAAAACTGAAGTCTTACATTAAACATGGCAGAACTGGGATCTGAAGACAGCTCTGGCTACTTCCCTGGGCCCCTGCCCTTGACCGAGTACCTTCAGCAGGCCCCAGAGGGGCTGGGAGCAGAGGCAGGTCTTCCTGTGGTTGACTCAGCCCCACTCCTGTAGGACCCAAGATTTGCTGTTGGAATTGCAAGGACCTCTGAGCACACGGAGTGGAAATGCCCATTATATAGATGGGGACATGGAGGCCGTGGGAGGGAAGGGATCTGCCCAGCTTCAGGCATGGGAAGCCTGAGCTGGGACGAGGACCCAGGACTACTGGCTCCCGTTCTACTGCCTCCTTTCCCAGCCCCTGCCCATCCAAACCCGTGAGGGCCCAAACCACAGGTGACTGGGATAACAGAGAGTGCTGGCTGTGCGATTCCTGGCTGGGGCCCTCACCGGGCACCTAACAGGTGCTCTGTCTAGCTTACAACTGCCAGCAACTGCCCCCAAGGAGCTCAGAGTTTCGAGGGGCAGAGAGATGAGCAGAGGGAACTATTCTGCAGACGCCCAAGAGATGGGCATGAGCAGTCCCGTTGGCACGGCCCAGCAGGCCTTCACAGAGTGAGGGAAGGGTCCCCCCGTGACAAGGACACCTCCAAAGGCTACTTTTTGTTATAGATTTATTTGATATTGGAACCGAGTCTACAAGTTCAGACCCACAGGTAACGGATTGCTTCGTGGTTGTCGGAGGCTAGTGTGCATTATTTCTGAGGATTCCATCCAAGACATGACACAGAAAACACAGATGGACAGACAGACGGACATAATCGTTAAGACAAGAGACGCTAAAATGTGCCTTAGTGTCCACATGATTGATCCAAGGCGGGGACCCTTCTAAGGTGGGGACCCGAGTGACTGATCTAAAGCAGGGTGGCTTCCTGCCACCAGGCGCTGACTGGGCTATGTGTGCACTAGGCGCCTGGGATGGAAACTGGCTTGGAACCAAAAACTGGGGAGCCTGCCCTCCCGGCGGCGACCCTCCCTGTGCCCAACCCCACCTCCGAGTGATTTCTCTTCATCAAGAACCAGGTGGTGACAGGGCTGATGTAAGCAGCAGAGGCCTGTGGTGGCCCCGGGCAAACCCGTGCACGTGAGGTGGGGAGACAGAGTCCAGGCGCAGTAGCTCCTCTTGGCTCCTTAACACTGTGTGTGAAGAGGGGCGCGGGTGCGAGGAGGGGAGGGGAGGATGAGCACCGTTCATCCGGGGATTAGCCAACCCAAGTCTCCTCCCTTCCTGGCAGCTCCAGAACATTCCCTTTGGCCGACAGCCACAGAAATGAGCGCCTGCCAAGACACATGGAGGAGAAAGAAAACAAGACACCAAAAAAGCCCAAAAAACAAACAAAAATCCCCGCCCCAGGAGAGGAGAGGAACAAACAGAACTCCGGGAACGAGGTCACACCGGATTCGGGAGACATCCTGCACCCCGCACCCCAGGGAAAGGAAACACAATCCGTGTCTCGCTGCTTTGCTCAAGGAAACTGCCGCCCCGCCCTGAGACTCCAACTCACTGGCCTTTAGTGTCTTTTTAATTTTTTTAGTTTTTTTCTTTTTAATACCCAAATCATCAATTTTCAAAGCTTAAAAAAAATTTTTTTTTTTTTTTTTTGCTTAAAAAAAAAAATCTAAAACTGCCACAAAAACTGATGAGGCAAGCCCCAGGTCTGTCCTTTCCGCCTGGCAGCCTGCTGTCCCGCGGGCCACCAGAGCCCAGCTCGGCACCACTGGGGCAACCGTCCTGCGGCCCGTTCGCCCTGGACTGCTCTGCTCCAGTCTGGGTGGGCGCCAACTGCCGGCGGCATCACTAAATAAGAAGGGGAAACAGCCCGCCTTCCCTCAAACACCTCCCATCTGGGCTGAACTTTTTGGGAATGTATAAGTTATCTGGATGAAGGAGGCGGGAGGTGGAAAAAAATAAATACCAAGAGCTAAGTCCCAGGGCCTCTGACGTCGGCTCAGCCTCTGGGGCGGAGATGGCCTCCAGAGAGGAGACCTAGGTGTCCATGTACTGCGCTCCAAGTCTGACTAGGTCTCTGGTCTCCACAACAGGCGCCTACCCTGGGGGGCTTGAGTCTCAGAGGGAGAAAAGGGGCCAGCCCCGCAGACACTGTCCTCTCGCTCTGGCCCGACTCACATCTGGTCCCAGGCTCCTGCCCAGCCAAGAGGCTGGCCTGCTTGTCTAAGAGCTCTGGGAGGAACAGGGCCTGGCCCTCCTGGCCCGAGGACTGGCCGGTGGTCCCGCTGCTGGCTGCTCTGGGCCGGCCTGAGCTCAGGCCTGCTCCTTGTCGGCCCTCCATAGCCGCTCCTTCACCTCGGGCGGCAGCGTGTTGAACAGGTCCTCCTCCACCACCAGGCCACTGCGCTTGAGCAGTGGGCACTCGCCCAGCTCCACGGGCAGGCACTCCAGCCGGTTGCCCCGGAGCTCGATCTGCGTCAGGTTGGTCAGCTCGCCCACCCGCGAGGGCAGCGACTGCAGCACATTGTTGCCCAGGTGCAGGGCCCGCAGCTTCCGGCACTGGAAGAGCTCCGGAGGGAGCGCCTCGATCTGCAGGGAAGGAGCAGGGGGTGAGAGTGAGGTGGGTGCCTTTGGGTTCCCTTCCCTCCTTCCCCCAGGCGTCCTTCTCAGATCCCCATTTCAGCTCCCCAGGACCCCAGGCACCAGCACACTCTGCGCCAAAGTCTGGCCAACGTCCACCTGTACGGTAGGTCTCGGCTCTCGCAGTCACTTCCTCTAGGAAGCTTTCTCAACCTCCTGGATCCCATGGCAGCCATGTCCCTCCTCACAGCACTGATCCTTCTATCTGTCACCCCTGGGACTGTGGTTCTCAGAGGGTGGGCTGGGCCTGCCTTGTCCCCTACCGTCTCCCAGCACCTGGCACCCTGGGAAGCATATCGCACTGGCAAGCTACTACCACCTGCACACCCCAGGGCTCACCAGGAGCCGGGCTGCTGGTCCTGCCCAGCTTAAGAATGACTTAGGAAAGCAGAGTGGCATGCTGAGAAAATGCCACCTCCTTAATCTTTTCTGAGAACCGGGGAGAGTTCACTGATAGGGGTGAAAATCCCAGCTGTGTTACTGGGCCCTCCTGGACCTCAGTTCCCCATATGTCGAGTCACAGGGTAAGCACGAGTATAAATGGCCCACTACTGGCCACTGAGAGCCCCTTTCTTCTGATTGTACCAAACATGAATACAGGAGTCCTCCCTCATCTGCAGTTTCACTTTCTGCTGTTCCAATCACCTGCGGTCAACCGCAGCCCAAAATATTAAATGAACAATTCCAGAAAGAAACAATTCATAAGTTTTTCTTGTTTTGTTTTTGTTTTTTTAGAGACAGGGTCTTGCTCTATTGATCAGACTGGAGTGAAGTGGTGTCATCATAGCTCACTGCAGCCTCGATCTCCTGAGCCCAAGTGATCCTCTTGGCTCAGCCTCCCAAGTAGCTGGGACTACAGGCACATGTCACCAGGCCCAGATAACTTTTCTTATTTTTGTAGAGACAGAATCTCACTGTGTTGCCCAGGCTGGTCTTAAACTTCTGGCCTCAAGCAATTCTCCTGCTTTGGCCTCCCAAAGAGCTGGGATTACAGGCGTGAGCCACCTCACCCAGTCCAATTCATAAATTTTTTTTTTTGTTTTTAGACAGAGTCTTGCTCTGTCATCTGGGCTAGAGTACCGTGGCGTCAGCCTAGCTTACACAAACCTCAAATTCCTGGGCTCAAGCGATCCTCCTGCTTCAGCCTCCTCAGTAGCTGGGACTACAGGTGCATGCTACCATGCCTGGCTAATTTTTTCTATTTTAGTAGAGATGTGGTTTTGCTTTTGCTCAGGGCTCATGATGGTCTCAAACTCCTGAGCTCAAGAAGTCCTCCGGCCTCAGCCTCTCAGGGTGCTAGGATTATGGGTGTGAGCCACTACACCCAGCCTCCAATTCATAAGTTTTAAATTGTGCGCCACTCTGAGTAGTGTGATGGTCTTGCAGTCTCTGGCTCCTTTCTGCTCAGGATGTGAATCGTCCCTTTGTCCAGCATATCCACGCTGCATTTGCTACCTGCCTGTTAGTCACTTAGTGGCCGTCTTGGTTATCAGATCAGCTGTCATGGTATCACAGTGCTTGTGCTCAAAGTAGCCCTTATTTTATTTAAAAATAGCCCCAAAGTGTAAGAGTACTATGCGTAATTTTTTCTTTTTCTTTCTTTTTTTTTTTTTGAGACAGAGTCTCACTTTGTTGCCTAGGCTAGAGTGAGTGCCGTGGCGTCAGCCTAGCTCACAGCAACCTCAAACTCCTGGGCTCAAGCAATCCTCCTGCCTCAGCCTCCCGAGTAGCTGGGACTACAGGCATGCGCCACCATGCCCGGCTAATTTTTCTATATATATATTTTTAGTTGTCCATATAATTTCTTTCTATTTTTAGTAGAGACGGGGTCTCGCTCTTGCTCAGGCTGGTCTCGAACTCCTGACCTTGAGCGATCCGCCCACCTCGGCCTCCCAGAGTGCTAGGATTACAGGCGTGAGCCACCGAGCCCGGCCTATGCGTAATTTTTAAATTAAACTTTATCACAGATATGCATGTACAGGAAAAAACATAGTATATTAGGGTTTAATACTATCTGCGGTTGCAGTCACCCACTGGGGGTCATGGAACGTATTCCCTGCAGATAATGGAGGACAACTGTGACAGGCTTACTCTGAGCACTGATACTATTAACTCGTTCAACTCACAAAACTACCTGGAAACCTACCTGTAAACACTTCCCATTTTACAGATGGAGTAACTGGGGCCCTAAAGAAGCCAACTTGCCCAGAGATTCAGCCGGTAAGTGGTAGAGCCAGAATTCGAACCTGGTTCAACAGCCCGTGCTCTACTGACCATCCATAGCACTGGTGGAGCAAGGAGCAACCTGTGGAGTCAGAGTGGGGCCATGCTGTGCCTCCTGCCCCGCAGGAAGAGCCTTGTGGACACCAGCTCCTTCCCTGCCCTTCCATGTGTAATCGGCTACGGACATGAGTTCTCTCTGGGCCTACCTGACTCCTTCAGATATGATGGGCAGGAGCCTTGGCCCCAATGCCAAGTGAGGACGATGGAAAACTGTATGGTAACCTCTCGGGCTGCTCTGTCACTGTCTCCATCTCCCTGCCAAGGAGACTGCGGCCTGGAGAGGTGAAAGGCAACTTGTCGAAGGTTACGCCCTCTCAGAAGGGGACGTAAGAGGGGATGGAAGCCTTGCTTCCTCCCACTCAGAGCCCTGCTGTGTTCCCGTTCTGCCATGCACAGCACTCGGCACGCACTCGGTTTCGGGGTAATCCTGGGAAGTCGCTTTTCCCGCCCAGGGCCTTAGTGCCCCCATCTGTAAAATGCAAGGGTTGCACTAGGAACGCCTCCACTTGGACACTCTGCAGCTGAGGACCTTTCTGCAGATTTGAACCCTAACCTCGCAGGCGCTTGCTCTCCCCAGCTAGTTTCGGAAGACGCCAGCTCCTGATGAGGGAAATAAGGGGTGGCTGTGGCCAGGCAGAGGCCATGCCCCGAGGGACACTGTGGATGTTTTGAAGGAGATTTCTGACTCTGGGTATCCAAAATTACCAGCACAGTGCCTGACGGTCGGGAACGGGGCAGGGTGGCAGGTTTGTCCGGTGCATCTCAAACCTGGCTTCCTCCCAGGGGACTCCAACTTTCCCGATCAGTGGGCCTGCCACAGACCCCACGAGAGTGAAACAATCTAAGATTTCACCTCGTCCTGATCCCTGCCTCAATGTAGGGGAGGGAGACAAGGACTGGTCACAATCCCTAATGCATGGAGGAGACAGGCGGGCTGGCAGTAAGGACTTGAGGAAGAGGACAGCTTCTCAGCTGCGAGGGGTCTGGAGGGAAAGGACCCTCCAGTCTGAGTGACGCTGGAGAAGGTGAGTCCTGTGCTGGGCCAGGAGGGACAGGACGAAGCTCCGGGATGCAAAGGGGAGAGGGCAGATGGGAAGTGGGCTCCGCAGGGCCCTGGAGCCTGGCCCTTCCCAGAAAGGCCCCCTCCCACCCCGTGACCTCTTCTGATGATACAGAGTGCTCAGGGGCAGCGAGACAGGCTCCGCCAGTGAGCGGCACAGCTGAGGTGCACACAGGCAGGTCTGGCACCAGAGCTCCCTCCCTCAAAGTCCCCTCCCCAGAACACCCCCTGCCAGGAGCCAGTGAGCTCTCTCTGGGCCCCACAGAGAGAAGAGGAAGCACTTTTAGTTACTCGATGCCCCAACACAGCCGCATCCTTTGGACCTGTCCTTCCCTGCTGAAGTGTTGCTTGGCCACTGAGGCTTGAAGAGTTTCCCATCACCCAACCCCACGCTCTCCTGCCTCCTCAGGGACTGCAGGGGCTCCCCTGTCAGCGCTGGAATGGCCTCAGTCATTCTGGGCTTTGGAACAGGCAGCTCTCCCAGGAGCCTTCTGGGGCCGCACCATGGCTCCTTGGCTCCCAGCCTTCCTGACCCACCATCCAGAAAGACGCTGTCTCTCCTCAGTCCACCACAACCCAGCTCCTGTCCCCATCCACCCTTGACTGTCTGGCCAGAGTCGCCGGCATCATTCCTCATCCACCTGACTCTCCGTGCACCGCAACCCTGCACACTCTGGCCCGGCCCTCCTCCTCCCCAGGGCGCGAGGCAGACTCCGGTCCTTCTCCCTGTCTGCTCTCCCTGGTGATCCTGTCCAGGGCCCCTCTTTACCCACGAGCCTGGGGACAGGATGATGCCTCAAGCTTCAGGCCGATTCAACATGGTCCCCGGGATGTCCTAGGGCCCCACCCCACACAGGACAGATCCTTGCCTCTCTGAAAACCTGTGCCTGCTCCAGCATCTGTCTCAACGATCTTCCGTCTACCCAGGCGGCCGGGTGAGACCACTTCCTCCCCACCAACTCTCAGGTCCTGAGGATTCTATCTCCGACTCTATCTCCAAAGTCTCTCCCTAATCCAAAGTCTCTCCCTAATCCGTCCACAACTCTCCATTCCAGGCAGCCTCCCTGCCTCTCACGCCCACCCCCTCACTGCAGCAAGAGGAACCAATCAAAGCTACAAGTCAGCTCATTCCTTCATCTACACAGTCAACAAAAATTTGGTGAACACTTGCTATTCGTCAGGCCTTGAACAAAAGAGCCAAGACCCGACTAGTCAGAGCTATGGCTGGAACGGGGATAAGACCCCAACAAAGGAGAGACGACAGAAACTGAAGCGGAGGCTCAGCTTCTCCCACCAGCCCCGGGCACAGCCCTACTCTGCCCTCGGGGAACCTCCAAGTTCCAGGACAGCTCCACTCAGCCACCAGCTCTCAGTTCCTCCCAGCCAGAACCTACTAGAACCTGCTGCTTTCTGATTTCAAGATTGTTCTTTTTTAAGCACCAAAGGAGGTAAGAAAAGCTTTGTCCTTCTCTGCTGGACCCCTTTTATGAAAGGATTTATTCTGTAAAATTTGGATTCAGTCAAAAGGCCGCACTTAATTGAGGACCAAGAAGGCCACAATGTGGCCTTAAGGCCGCAGGTTCCCCACCCTGTACTAGACTCTCCCTCTCCTCCCTACCTGGCTACCTCCTCCTGGTCCTTCAGGAGCCAGGTGAAATCCAACCGCCACCCCCCCAGGACAACTCCTCTGTGTTCCCAAGAACCTCGTGCCCCAGTGGAGCTCTGTGGCACTGTGTGCTAACTGCCTGGTCACCTGTGGGGCTTGTTCATCCCCAGGTCCCCAGCACCTCCCTCCACAGCTGGACAAGTGAGCAAACCAATGAACACCTGCCTTGCCAAGCCATTCATCAGCGGGAGCGAAACCGGGGAAACAGCACCCAAGGGCCTGGGTGGCTACACTCAGCCCTCCCAGTCACCACAGTCTAAGGTGGCTTCAAGGGGCCATCAGGAAGGAGAAGGGCTCGGGCCTCAAGCTGAAAAAGAGGAGCCTACCTGGGATTGGCTCTAGTGAACTTTTTCCCTATAGAGGCCTCTAGTGTTGCAGGAGGTGGGGACAGGACGTGATTAAGCAGTGTGCTAAACAGGGTGTCCAGAGACTCTCCTTCCTCCGGGACAGCATGCCTGCCGCCAGTTCCCTTCCTGAGGAGTGACCTCAGCCAACAGGCGTGACACTAACAGGCAAGCTTGGTGTGAGGAGCTGGGGGTGGGAGACAGGATGGAGAGTCCAACACAGCACCCCGGATAGAGCAGGCATCACGAGTTGTGGATGAGAGTCCGAACAAACTCTACGGGCAATCTGGCTCCAAAACCGTGCCGTGGGTAAGCCGCTGGGGCTCCCCTCCATATATTAAAGAAGTTAAGTTTGTCCCCAGGGGACTCCAACTTTCCTGATCAGTGGGCCTGTCTCAGGCCCCACGTGAGTGAAACAATCTAAGATTTCACCTCGTCCTGGTACACGCTCACATATCCCTGCCTCATAGTGTGGGGGAGGGAGACAAGGACTGGTCACAATCCCTAATTCATGGAGGAGACAGGCGGGCTGGCAAGTAAGGACTTGAGGAAGAGGACAGCTTCTCAGCTGCGAGGGGTCTGGAGGGAAAGGACCCTCCAGTCTGAGTGACGCTGGAGAAGGTGAGTCCTGTGCTGGGCCAGGGAGGACAGGACGGGGCATTTCAGGGGCCACCTTCCTCTCCATCTAAGGCTGCCGCAGACAGCTCCTGCTGCAAAGACTCAGCAGTGTTGGTGGGAGGGGGATGGGAGTGTTGTGCACGGCAGGGACACAGAGCAAGTGCTTAATAAACCAACAGGGGCTGCCTGAGGACCATTGTGCCACAGGCAAAGGTGGTGGCTTGGCCAGGCACTTTGGGAAGCTGAGGCAGGAAGACTGCTTGAGCCAGGAGCTTGAGGCTGCAGTGAGCTATGATGACACCACTGCACTCTAGTCAGGGTGACAGAGGGAGACTGTCTCAAAAAAAAAAAAAAAAAAAAAAGGTGGTGGCTGAGGCAGCTCTCCTCTGTCTCCAGGCCCCTGGCCTTGAGCTTCCATTACCTCCCCCTTGCTGCAAGAATCTCCACCTGAAAGTAAGGCCTAGGAAGACCTGTAGGTCCCCAGGAGGGGTGGGCAGGGGGAGGTCCCCCCTAGTGGCTGTGCTTTGTTTCCACTGTGGAGGCTGTACCACAGAGCCACAGGAGTACCCTACCCTCAACCCCACCCTGCCTGCCTCCTCCAAGGGGCCCTTGGATGGGGGCTTCCCCAGCAAAGCAAGGGACTGGTGCACAGGGGCCACCAACAGTATCAAGGGCATCTCGAGGGTATGGCCTCCCATACTGCCAGCAGCAATGGTCTGCACAATTTCCTCTCCAGAAAGGCAAGTGGTGACAAGCCAGCCTTATCTAAGCCCAGCCCTGCCCTTCACCACCCCAGTGCAGAGGACAGGGCCATGCTGGGAGCTGCACCATCCGACTTCACCTCAGCCAGCACAGGTCACCCCGATTTCTGTCTCTGATGGATGCAGATTGGCCCCTTTGCTCCAAATCTGGTCTGGAATGAGCTGAGGAAGAAACCACAAGCTCCAGGCTAAGTCCTGTCTCTCACCGACTGCCCTGACAGAGAACCATGGGCCTTGGACCTCCTGCCCAGGAACATCCTAGCCAGAGAAGAACCTGGCTCAAGGTCATCTTGGGGACAGGCACTGCCTGGCCATACCATCTCTCCTGGCAGAAGAACTCTGCAGCATTTTGTGGCAAAGACAGGCTCCCAAGCCCAGAGATTCTGATTCAGGAGGTCTGTGGGGGGGCCTGGGAGTCTGTATCTTTAACAAACTCCTTCCCGGTGGTTCTGAAAAACCCAGTGAGGACTCCACACCGAGGAGCATCAACACTCCTAGACACTGGGCCTCCTGAGCATCCTACCACAGGCCACAGCCAGTCACCCACCAGCCACACACTGAGCCGTGGCCGGGCCACTCACCCGGTTGGCCGTGACGGCCAGATTCTGAAGGTTCTGCAGGAGGCCAATGTCGGCGGGGAGGAAGGTCAGGTTGTTGTGGCTGAGGTCCAGGTAGCGCAGCTTGCGGCAGTAGAAGAGCTGGGTGGGGATCTTCTCGATCTTGTTGCGGTTCAGGTAGAGGCGCTCCAGGTTGGTGAGGTTGCCGATCTGGATGGGGATGTAGGCGATGTGGTTGTACCACAGCTTAAGGCAGGTGAGGCGGTGCAGGTGCTGGAAGCTGATGATCTCCTCGATCGTCTTGAGGTTGTTGTCCTTGAGGTCAATCTCCTGCAGGTTGTGGAGGCTGAAGATGGAGTGGGGGATGCGCTCCAGGTCACAGCGGATCAGCTCCAGCTCAGTAAGGTTCACCATCTTCTTGAGGCTGTTGAGGACGATGAGCTTGGTGCCCTCGTTGTTGATGGACAGCTTCTGCAGGTGCACGCCCACATCCGTGACCACCTGCGGCAGCTTGCTCAGGTTGCTCTTGAGCCGGAGCACCTTGAGGCGCTTGAGCTCCCGCAGCCCATCGATGACGATGTAGCGATTGTTCTCAGCGCTCAGGTTGCCTGTCAGGTGCAGCTCCTCCAGCGTCTTCAGGCTGTAGATCCATAGTGGGATCTCCTTGATGTCCGTGAACTTGATGTGCAGCGCCCGTAGGTTCTCGCGCAGGAAGGCCAGGGCGGGAGCCTCGATCTTGGCGGCCGTGTGGTAGAGCCACAGCTCCTTGAGGCCCGTGAGCTGGGCAATGCTGGGCGGGATGGTCACGTCGGGGATCAGCTCCAGCTTCAGAACCTCCAGCTCCACCAGGTCAAACACGGTGTCGGGGATGCCGCTGAGCATGAACAGGTGCAGCTCCAGCTTGTCCTGCGCGTTTTTGGTGAGCCGCTGCCGCAGCTTGTCCAGTGTCCACTCGTTGTTGAGGTTCAGCTGCCGCAGCTTGTTCTCACTCACCTCCGACAGGAAGACGGCGAAGCGCTTGGAGTACAGCGGGTCGTACTGGTCGATGAGGTGCAGCATGAAGGCAAAGTCATTCTTGACGTCGGGGATGTCACTGTAGCTGCTCTCCTCGCGGATTGACTCGAACGAGTACTTCTTGAGGGAGCGCCGCAGCATCCACCAGAGCGTGTACATGCAGATGAGGCCGTAGAAGATGACCAGGCTGATGTAGAAGGACGCCAGGATCTTGAAGAGTGTGGCCAGAGGGTGGGCACACCGGTAGGTGCGGTAGCCCGTCAGGCTCTCGATGTCCACAGTGCAGTCCACGTCGAACTTGATGTTGTGCACGTAGTAGACGGTGTAGCAGATGATGAGGATGAACTTGATCACCTTGATGATGGTCTGCCGCATGTATAGGCGGTACACGATGTCCCCCTCCTCTACGTGGGTCCGAAACTTCTTTACCTTCTCAAACAGTGCCTTGGCCTGCTCCCCTTCCTTCTTGTCTAGCACACCTGTCTCCGAGCGGTCCACGATGCCCTGCTCAATCCGTGACTTGGTCCGCTGCAGCATGGGCACGGTGGCCTCCACGTCCTCACTGACTGTCGATGACTTCTTGTCCATGGAGCCGTTCATCTTGCTGAATGCTGGCTTGGGGTCACTCTCCTCCACCACCGTCTCCGACAGGGCCCGTGTGGTCCAAGGTGAGTCAAAGCACTTGAGCAGGATAGACACAAAATGCTCCAGCTTTGAGCTGGTGCGTGGGAACTTGAACCAGAAGTTGCTACAAGCCAGGAAGATGAGAGTGTGCAGCAGCACCAGGTAAGGGAAGTACTTGGCGAACCAGTGCAGCCGGTTCTCATAGCATACAGCGTCCACATAGTTGTACTGGTGTCGGTCCAGGTCATACTTGATGCCTGTAGGGCCCGCATCAGGGCTTGGCAGGATCGTGGAGTTGGGGTAGGTGGGTTCTGGGCCAGGGGCTGCCCAGCCCCGGAATGAGTCGTTGCAGGAGTCCTTGGTGACCCACTTACAGGGCAGGCAGATCATCTTGTCCTGGGTGACCTGCAGCGTCCCCCCGAAGACAGCAATCATCAGCATGACAATGGAGATGTAGTCGGTGAACACATCCCACCACGGCTTCAGAATCCGGTACGCTGGCTGTGTGTCCGCAAAGTAGCGGAGTTCTGTCACCGGAATCATGGTTCAACCTGAAAGGGACCCATAGTCAGGGAAAGAAGACAATGGGAATTCCACCATTGTCCATATTTCCACGTTAAATCTAGCTGGGAGTCAAAGCCTGGCCACTCCATGGGCCAACTGCCCTTCTGCAGAAACCACGTGGTTACGTGCTGGCTGGGAAACCACCCTGGGGGAGGGGGCAGTCTACCATGTAACACACAGGAAGACTGAGCACGTGAGGTTAGAGATCCACTGACCTCCCCAGCACAGCCTCCCTGCTCTCTGCCCCTCCCCACCCCTGCATTCCAGTAAGAGCATTCGGGAATTCCTGTCTGGAGTCCACCCATTTAATGATTAGATTGAGCAGAGGGGCCTGTGTGAATCTCCCAGTTTACTCAGAACCAGCCGCTGTGAAGCTGTAGCAGTGACGAAAAGGGATTTCTGCAAAGTATAAGGAAAGCAAAATGCAGAGGGTGTGTCACATAAACTCATTTTTGTAAAAGAAATAATGAAGTTTGAAACTTATGCATGTGTGCATACAGTTACAGGTGTATAGGACTCCAGGAGCTCTCGGGGAAGACCAAAAGTCACACATGTAGGTGTAATGATGGGCTCCTGGAGGAGGGCCCCAACAGAGAGAGGAGAGAGAACAAGACTGCCCCCCACCCCAAGCTGGGGGTCCTCACACTGAGGCCTTCACGTAACATCATCTTTGGTTGTATGTGTGTAAGGGAATGAACAGCAGCAGCAGCCGACTCTCCCCCTGGAGCTCAGTTTGGCCGGTCTTGGATAGAGCCTGGGAATCTGATTTTTAATACGTGGCTTTGGTGACAGTAATGATTAGCCAAGTTTAGGAAACGCTGGATCAGAAGTCACATTCAGGAAATCCAGCCTGTGCCACACAGGAGGCTGCAACTAGATAAACGTGGGAGGGCTCCGCTCCTCGGCCATCTGTGCTCACCCTGCCAGGGTAGACTGTTCTTATTAATACAATGGTCCGGAAGACTGTAACGAGAGGGAAAAGGTACTAGATGTTCACTAGAGAACATCTGGAAAAATATAAAAACCCATCAGGCATTTTCAACATGGACAAAGCAGGGGAAAAAAAAGCATAAGGGCAAAAAAAGAAATTCCCTGTAAAAACACCACCAGTTACCCACTGTTAGCTTTTCACTGAATAATAACTTTCTAGTCCCTTTTTTTTTTTTTTTTTTTTGAGATGTAGTCTCACTCTTTTGCCCCAGCTAGAGTGCAGCTCATGGCAACCTCATATTCCTGGGCTCAGGCTCCTCCTGCCTCAGCCTCCCAAGTAGCTGGGATTACAGGCATGTGCGGCCACACCTGGCTAATTTTTCTATTTTTGGTATAGACGGGATCTCACTCTTGTTCAGGCTGGTCTCCAACTCCTGAGCTCAAGTGATCCTCCTGCTTTGGCCTCCCAGAGTGCTAGGATTACAGGCATGAGCCACTGGCCCGGCCCAGTCCATTCTGTGTTTTTTTTTTTAAATACTGCTTTTATTTTACACCTTATTTTCTAACTCAGAATCTAGATTTTAAACTGTGCTTTAAATACTCATGTCAAATGGCTCTGCTTCTCTTAGGAGAGAACAGGGGCCCAGGTGATGGGACTGCGTCACCCTTTGATTACTGACAATATTAGTAAACACAATAGTAATGAACCCTTCAAGAACAGGATCTCTGTACAAATGCCAAATGCTTCCTGTTCCCAGACTTTCCAGGAAACGCTGGGATGGATAGGGAGGACAGGAGGGAAGCAGACCAGGACCCCATGTGAGGCAGGTGGAATCGGGGCACTCAGTAGAGGTGAGGATGGTCTCAGCAGTTGCTGAGGGCCTGGACGTCTGCCAGGCACTAGGCAGCCCCTCTCTGCAGGCTCTCTCTTTTTTATTTCTTTTGAGACAGGGTCTCACTCTATTGCCCAGGCTGGAGTACAGTGGCATCACCATAGCTCACTGTAACCTTGAACTCCTAGGCTCCGGCAATCCTCCTGTGCAGGTTCTCTTGGAGTTCTTTTGACATTTGGGAGGCAAGGCCTCTTTAGCCCCTTATCAGATGAGGCTGATAAGGCTCAAGGAGGTGGAGTTAGCTGCCCAACATCACCCTGCTACTGAGCGGCAGAGGTGAGGCCAAACCCAGCAGGCCTGTCCCTCCACTGCTGAGCTTCGGTCCTCACCACTGTGTGGGGCTTGTTTTCCACTTGCCTGAGGCCCACATATGCAGTGCCAAGAGGAATGGGCTCAGGAGTCCAGCTTCCCGGCCCGCTGGGGTTCCCAGAGCTCAGGTCACCGTGGGGCCAGCAGACACCACCACTCACCTTAAGCCAGCGGCCCACGGGTCAGCCCTCCTAGTGAGGCCAGGACTCATGGGCCAGGGTGAGCGCCTGCCCCACAGGAAGGCCCAGGCCCTCTAATGACCGGCTGGCCCCACACACCACCCACACTCCTGGGAGAGACTGGCACTCTGGGAAAGGGCTTGCTGAATCACAGCCTCCTCCACTGAGACACCCGTCCGTCCCTTGCTTCCTGGCTCCCTGAGTCCTCATCCAGGACAGGGGCCCAAAGATTGGGGACCAGAAGCGAGGAGGGACCAAGACTAGAGGGCCTGAGGGTGTGCAGCAGCCTGTCGTGTAGAATCAGAATGAGACTGCTGAGGGCAGGGAGCCAGCCATTTGGGGTGTGGGCACTTGACGAGCAGACAGGATGTGGCTACAATACTACAATACTGCCCTCCATTTCTGAGGGGTGTGGGGTGTGCCTCCTCACAGTGAGGCGCCACCTCACCCCGCAGCCCCAGCGCCTGCAGACACCCTCCCAGCTCCTGGCGCTGAGGCAGAAAGCCTTCACAGCTCCGCTGCAGGGGTTAAGGAACCTGAGGCTCAGAGGTAAAACCTCCTGCCCAAGGTAGGGAACAGTCAGTCCCATTCAGGTCTGTCAGACTCTTTATCCCCTCCTTGGTCTTGAAGCACATGCTGGGCTCTCTTAGGTCCTTGGCTAGGTCTTGTGGGGAAGGTAAGTGACCAAGGTATATCCCCCACCTCAGGGTCCTCTTGGTCCAGTGTGAGCGTGTGGGGAAGAGGACACAGAGATTCAGAGAGGCAGAGCTCAGAGGGGCCAGGACTGGAGTCCAGAGCAGGCTGGTCCAGCTTGCACCTGGGCCCACGCCTGTGAGGATGACCTGTCTGGAGGGTCACGTCTAGCCGCACCTGTGTTTCCCCCTCACTTCTGTTGTGTGACTCTGGATACATCACCACCTGTCTCTGCTGGGGCTTTGGGGGGATCAGGAAAGAAGGTGCAGGCACCAAACCCAGGGCTTTAGTTCCAGGGGTGCTGGGGAAGAGGCGTCCTGCCCTGCACACAGGCCCTCACCAGGAGATGACCAGGTGCCTGCCTGACCCCAGCACCGGCCGCGTGCCCTCTCATGTGGCTCTGCCCAGGGTAGAAGAGAATGCCAGCACCAAGCTGCGGGCCAGCTGGATGGCTCGCAGTGGGCTCCACACATGTACAACAGCACAATACCACACAGGTGGTGCAGTATCTGGGCTGCTGTTTTCATCCTTCCTCACCTTCCTTATCACCTTGACAAGGCCAGATGCTCTCTGAGGACCAGAGTCTAGTACGTACGGTAGATGCTCAATAAATTCAGATGTCCTCCCAGAGAGAACCTGAAAGGCACAGGGCAGGGTGGGCATGTGCGGGGCGTGGGCCCCACGTGTGGTGGAGAGGCAGCAGTTTCAGGTGGGTGTGGGCTGGGGCGGAAGAGGAAGCTGAGGCCAGCCAGGCCCAGACCTGCCGGCTTCCTGCCCAGCCCTGGGGGCCCTAGGGCAGGAAAGGATCCCCAATCCCACAGGGAAGGAGCCCCAGTGCAGGGACCTGCCCAGGAGCCGAGTGACTCGGTGACCAGACACCCACACGCGAGCAGCTCCCTATCACAGCCAGATGATGAAGGCTGAGGCCAGCACCCTCACAAGAAGCCAAGAGGTGCCCACTGTTTCCATGTCCATTCTTCTCAATTTTTTTACATTGTGGTAAAAGACACACAACACAATTTGCCATCTTAGCCATGTTTGCGTGCACAGTTCAGTGGCATGTAGCACACTGACACTGTCGTGCAGCCATCGCCACCTGCCACCACCGTCCTTCCCATCTTCTCATGAGACGGAAACTCTGCACCCGTCAATCACTAACCTGCCTGCCCCACCCTCTGACAACCCCCATCTACTTTCTGTCTCTATAAATCTGACAATTCTAGGGTCTTCATGTAACTGGAACCATATGGTATTTGTCCTTTTGTAACTGGCTTATGTCACTTAGTATAATGTCCTTAAGGTTCACCCACATTATAGCATCTCAAAATTTCCTTCTTTTTCTTTCTGACCTTTTTTTTTTGAGACAAGGTCTCATTCTGTCTCCCAGGCTGCAGTGGCTCACTGCAGCCTCTGACTCCAGGGCTCAAATGATCCTCCTGCTTCAGCCTCCCCAGTAGCTGGGACTACAGGTGTATACTACCACACCTGGCTAAATTTTCAAATTTTATTGCAGAGATGGGGGTCTTGCCAAGTTACCTAGGCTGGTTGGTCTCAAACTCCTGAGCTCAAGCAATCCTTCCACCTTGGCTTCCCAAGGTGCTGAGATTACAGGTGTGAGCCACCACCACGCCCAGCCACAATTTCCTTTTTTTTTTTAAGGCTGAATAATCTTCCTCTTGCCCATTTTGTAACCAGGGAAACAGGTTCAGACAGAGAAGTCATCTGCCCAACTTCACGATGCCTGGAAGTGACAGAGGCAGCCTTCAGACCCAGATCTGCGGGGGGCCATTCAGATGGAGCAGACCCCACTTGACAGCCATCCTTGGGGCACGTCTGGGTGTGGTCAGAAAAGCACCCGGAGGGGAAGGGGGCATATTCAGGGAAGCAGGGGCCTTCCTCTAAGTTATGAAAACTGTCCTTATTTAGGAAGTTTCCCACAGGCAGTGTATTTGTCTTCTCCCTGTAATTAGCCCTCCGTAGCTGGCACTGCCTCTAGCAGAAGTGTGGAACAGCTTCTCTCCCAGGCCTCAGTCTTCCTGTCTGGAAGGGAGCAGAGAATCTTAGAGATGTATCCACATTGTGTAAAAAGTAGACCAAGGTACCCAGGGGTGGGTGGCCCAGGCACTGCCCGGCCTGGACTCTTCCTTCCCCTTTACCTGCAGCCCACCCTAGGTCAGACAGCATGGCTGTGACCCCAGAGCAGCAGCTGCCACCACACATACCCCTTGTCCCGAACACTCCTGCTTTTACCCAGCAGAGAGGGAGAGGTGCTGTCCAGGTCCAGGGCCCCTTGGGCAAAGTTCCCCATCCGTTACATGGGGATGGTGACAAATGCCCTGCAGAGCTCTCAGGACTATCATGACAATCACAGACATGGGGTTTCCCAAGTCACCTGTAGTGGGGCCTTGGACAGGTGGAGAGCAGGACCCCTCACAGCGTTGAGGATGTGCCCTTAGAAGAGGGGGGACTGGTCAGGGTCAGCCTGGGCTCTGCCACTCATGATCCAGGGTAGGTGACTTTACCTCTCAGAGCCTCAGTTCCCCCATCTGTGGAATAGGGCAAAGGAGAGGCCCTGCCTCATAGGGCTGTTGAAAGGCCAAAGCCTGAAATACTCAGCACATACCAGGTTTGGGGCCAGAGCCTGGGGGTGGGAGTGAGGAGGAGGTGAGAGCAAAACAGACAGGGCCTGCCATTTCTCCCCACCCCAACAATCCTGGCTGCAGTGGGATGAGTGAATGAAAAGTGCATGGGAGAGTTAGGGCAGGAAATGGAAGAGGGAAAACCGCCCAGAGGGCTCCCAGATACCTGGCCAAGAGACAGAGTTAGGTGGAGCCTGGCGCACAGTAGGTGGGCAAGAAGCACACCCTGGTGAGTTAAAGAAGCCACTGGAATGGGACAGGGCCTTTCCAGCGGAGTGACTCAGCTCTTCACATACTGCCATTCTGGGAAAAAGCAAGACCCAGAAAAATGAACAAACACAATCCCTTATTGATAAACCCTTGACCAGTACTTCCTGCACCTTGGAGAGAAAATAGAAAGCAGAAATCTAAAATGGAAACTGACTTTAACGAGCATGCACTATCTTGGTGATTAAAAAATAGTATGAAATGTTAAATAAATATAGCCTTAGAAAAAAAGAAAGCAGTTCTCAGCGTGGGGATTAGGTGTTCTTTGTAGCTTTGAGAGGATGGTTTTGGAAGGCAACAGGGAGACAGGTCAGGTCAGGTCTCTGCCCCAAGAAATGGAGGATTTGTAGAAGATCCTGAATAGAAGACAAAGATTAAAGGGTTTGAAATCAGGGTGGCTGAGAAAAGACAAAACAGATGTATGCTTTGTTGTCCTCTGGGCTCTGGCCTAGCTATTTTTCCTCCTTCCAGAACAGATGCATCAGTTTCTGCTGAAGACTGTGCTCCTGGAAGTCAGGGATTAACAGTGAGGTGGGAGGTCCCTCCTGGCTGCACCCTGGTAAAGCTCAAGAGGCAGTGGCAAGAGGCCACCATGGGGGCGGGACAGGGACCATTTCAGACTCATTCCAAGCCCCTGGAGCAGAACTCCGATATGGAGGGTGGAGCAGAGGTTACTGAATTGGACTGAGCCCAGGAAGGAGAGGTAGCAGGAAGGAGGATGGCAGATGTCCGGGGAAGACTCTAGGATAAAGATTCAGTCACGGGAATGTTCATCAACAGTGCTGGGCCGGGCGCGGTGGCTCACGCCTGTAATCCTAGCACTCTGGGAGGCCGAGGCGGGTGGATTGCTCAAGGTCAGGAGTTCGAGACCAGCCTGAGCGAGACCCCGTCTCTACTAAAAATAGAAAGACATTATATGGACACCTAAAAATCTATATAGAAAAAATTAGCCGGGCATAGTGGCGCATGCCTGTAGTCCCAGCTACTCGGGAGGCTGAGGCAGTAGGATCGCTTAAGCCCAGGAGTTTGAGGTTGCTGTGAGCTAAGCTGACGCCACGGCACTCACTCTAGCCTGGGCAACAGAGTGAGACTCTGTCTCAACAAAAAAAAAAACAAAAAAAAAAAAAAAAAAAAACAGTGCTGTTTACACCCCAGGAGAACTAGGGAAAAACTAGGTGCCTGTCATTAGGTGAATGGCTAATACTTACTAAATGATCAAAGGATGGAAAACTATGCAATAATGAAAGCGCATTAGAGCAAAACACTTGATGCCATGAGAAAATGTTTAAAATATGTTAAACGCAAAAAGTAGGTAATGAAACTGTGTAGAATAACCACTCAGCCATAAATTATACACACACACACACACACACACACACTCTCTCTCTCTGTAGTGCTGTTTATAATCCTTTTTCACCCCAAACTTGCTTCTGGTTTTTATTATAAGTATAGGTTACTCAGATAATTAACACAAATGTTTTTTGTTTTTGTTTTTTTTTTTAAGAGACAGGGTCTTGCTCTGTTGCCCAGGCTAGAATGCAGCGCAATTATAGCTCACTGCAGTCTTGAACTCATGGCCTCAAGTGATCCTCCCACCTCAGCCTCCCAAAGTGCTGAGTTTACAAGCATGAGCCACAGTGCCCAACCTAAAAACAATTTTTTAAAATCACTATTTCAAAGAATCAAAAATAGCTAAGACATTGGGAGAATAAGGTGGGAGCAGACACCCTTCCAGATATTAAAACTTACTATAAGGCCATCGGAATGAAGACAACATTGGTATTGAGGTAGGGATAGGTGGGTGGACCAAAAGAACTGAAGAAAGACTGTGGAAACAGTTCCCCAAGTTTCTGTAGACTTAGACAAGAGAGTGTAGGCTTTGCAGGTTAGGGGAACAGAATGGGCGTCTATAAGCAGTGCCGGCTCTCAGGCATTCACATGAAAAAGCACATACAGCCCCATCTCCCTCCTTACACAAAAATAAATTCCAATGAATTAAAGACCCAAGGCAAAACTTGAAAATGTTCAAAAAAAAATCTAAGAGACTATCTTAATGTCATTAAGACAAGGAAGAATAGCTTACCACACAATGTACAAACCCTTACAGGAAAAGATTGATATATTGATCACATTAAGTTAAAACATGCACATCAAAGGACAGAGTAATAAACAAGTGAAAAGAAGCCACAGATTAGGAAGAGATATTTCCAAAATGTATAAAACTACCATAGGATTAATATCTAGAATACATACAGAACTCCTACAAATATGAGACAATCCAATGAGGGGAAATGGCAAAATACATGAATAGGCAATTCACAAGGGAAAAACACAAATGGAAATTAATGCATGAAATAATACTTAACCTCATTAGTAATCAAGAAATGCAAATTAAAACAATCAGATATCATTTCACTCCCTCCAATTAGCAAAAAATGTGAACTCCTAGATGAGAACTTACAAAGCACATACCCTACAACCCAGCAGTTTCTCTCTTTATTATATATCTTAGACTGCTGCTTTGCACACAGGTGAGAAGACACAAACAAGAATGCTCACTGAATAGTTGTCCTAACAGTGAAAAACTGGCAACAACCTATATTTTCATCAACAGAAGAAAGAATAAATTGTTCTATTCATACAGCGGAATGCTTTAAATCAATTAAAGTTAATTGATTTAATTGATACAGCTATGTACCAGCATGGATAAACCTCAAAAACAATGTTGATCCCAAAACAAGTTGTGGAATGATACACACATTCTGCAAGGTTTTCTATAACGTATATACCCAAGTGTAGTGAAGGTATAAAACCATGCATGGAAAGTCACCAAAACAAGATAGTAATTTCATCTAGGGAGGGAAGAAAATGAGATTGGGGAAGAGGCTTCAACTGTGCTTGAAATATTTTATTTACATGCATGTGCACATGCACGTGTACATCTGAAGCAATTACCACAAAACATTAAGGTCTGACAGAGCTGAGTTCTGGATACAGAAATATCTGTCCTTGTCTTTGTTTGTTGTAGACAGGGTCTCAGTCTGTTGCCCGGGCTAGAGTCCAGTGGCGTCATCATACCTCATTGCAACCTCAAACTCCCAGGCTCAAGTGATCCCTCTGCTTCAGTCTCCCAAGTAGCTGGGACTACAGGCATGCTAATTGTTAATTTTTTTTGTAGAGATGAGATCTCACTATGTTGTTCAGGCTGGTCTCAAACTCCTGGCCTCAATTGACCCTCCTGCCTTGGCGTCCCAAAATGCTAGGAATACAGGTGTGATCCACTGTGCCTGGCTTGTTCTAGTCTTTATACTTTCCTATGTGCTTAAATTATTTCTTTTTTAAAATTAATTAATTTATTTATTTAGAATTTTTTTTTTTAGAGACAGGGTGTTGCTCTGTCATCCAGGCTGGAATGCAGTGGCACCATCATAGCTCACTGTAACTTCAAATTCCTGGCTCCAGTGACTTCCCACCACAGCCTCCCCAGTAGCTAGGACTATAGGTGCATGCCAACATGTCTGGCTAATTTTTAAATTTTTTTCATAGAGATAGGGATCTCACTATGTTGCAGGCTGGTCTCGAACTCCTAGGTTCAAATGATCCTCCTACCTCGGCCTCCCAAAGTGCTGGGATTACAGGCGTGAGCCACTGCACCCAGCCCATTTATTTTTTTGAGACAGGGTCTTGCTATGTTGCCCAGGGTGGTGTCGAACTTCTGGGCTCAAGCAAACGTCCCACTTCAGCCTCCCGAGCAGCTGGGACTACAGGTGGACGCCAGTGTGCCCAGCATGCTTTAACTCCATCACACCAAATTTACCAAAACAATCATGCATTTTTACCCTGCATGGCTAGTCCTCTCCCTGTCCTTACACCTGTGAATGCTCAGCAGGCAGCCGCTACTGTGCCAGTTACCAGGTCACCAGGGCAGCAGCTGCTGCTCCTCCTTCCAGCCTGCCTGCTCCTTGACCTCTGAGGACACTGCAGAAAAAGGGAGCACCTTGCTGCCTGGAACTGCCCTGTCCTCAGGGAGACAGAGAAGAGGGTTTGATGCAGGCCCTTCCTACAAGGCAGCTCAGGCAGGTGGGAGAAGAGAGACCAGGTTCCTGCAGCAGAGCTGGGGCATTTCTGTCCCTCAGGGGTCAAATGAGCAACCAAGAGAGCCCCCATCCTTCACTAGGGGCAGGCAGATCTGGGTAAGTGCAAAGAGCAAGAGCTTTGGAGCTGGGGACATGTGGGTTCAAATCCAGCTCTGGCATGAAATAATTCTGTGACTCTGGGCAAATTACTTAGCCTAAGCCTCTGCTTTTGCAACTTAAAACAGGAATAGGCTGGGCGCAGTGGCTCATGCCTGTAATCCCAGCACTCTGGGAGGCCGAGGCAGGAGGATTGCTTGAGATCAGGAGTTCAAGACCAACCTGGGCAACAGTGAGACCCCGTCTCTACTAAAAATAAAAAATTAGCCAGGAATGGTGGTGCATGCCTATAGTCCCAGCTACTCAGGAGGCTGAGGCAGGAGGATCACTTGAGCCTAGGAATTCAAGGCTGCAGTGAGCTATGATAGAGCAACTGCACTCCAGCCTGGGCGACAGTGAGTGAGACTCTGTCTCTTTAAAAAAAAGGTCCTGAGCAGTAGCAGTATATAAAATGTATGATCCATGAAAGAAGGCAGTCAGTCATAAAAGGAAAATCACGGCATGATTTTACTTATGTGAGGTACCTAGAGAAGTCAAATTCATAGAGACAGAAGGTAGAAGGGTGACTACCAGGTGCTGGGGGAGGAGGAAATGGGGAGTTAGTGTTTAATGGGGACAGAGAGTTTCAGTTTTGCAAGACAAAAAGTTCTGGAGATGGCTGATGGAGATGGTTGCACAATAAAATAACTATACTTAATACACTGAACTGTTGTACTTAAAAGTGGTTAAGATGGTAAATTTTATGTCATGTGTATTTTACCACAATAAAAAAATTAGGGAAAAAAGTATGATCCCATTCTTGTTTAAAAAATTATATCAGTAGCAAACTTATTACTGAATACATAGAAAAATCTGGAAAGCTATACATAGAACTATATGTAGTTAAATCCAAGGGTGGGTAGGATTGCAGAGGGTTATCTACATTGTACATTCTTCTATTATTTAAGGATGATATGTTTACCAGTAGAGAAGATACCCAGAAAAAAAATCAAAAGACCTTCCTCACCATGTGGTTTCTCAGGATTATAAAAGAATTTATGAGGAGTGGCTGCTGTTAGAAACAGGGTAGCCTGTGCTCCCTGCCATACCCTACGACACACACACTCAACAGGGCCACCCTCCTCACTTCATGGGAGCAGAAAGCGGGGAAGAGCCCAGAGCCCAGAGTCGGGCAACTCAAATGCCAACTCTAGGAATTCCTTCTTGGGGCCTCAGAGCCCCAGTTTCCTCAACTGCAAGACGGAAATGTTATGGTTGTAGAACGGGTTGTTGTGAGAATTAAGAACAAGATAAGGTATTATGTGTCAATGCAACGCCTGGCACAGCATAAGGCTGTTGTTCCACAATCCCACCTGCCACCGCAGAAGACCCTCCCACAGGTCAGCAGGGAGGAGAGGTCTCACCCCTCACCTGGCATGCACAGACCCACCCTCCCTGATGCGTGGGCTGCACCTCAAGCACAGACGTCTCTGAGCAGGGCCAGACCACCCAGAGGCCCCAGCACCTCCTCATGGAGCCTCAAACTCCTGAAGACCCTTCCAGGCTTAGGACCCCAGGAAAGGACCGAGGGTGGAGTTGGCCATCTGCTCTCAGAACCAGTCCTTAGGTGCAACCCCAGGCCACAGTGTCGATGTCCTCTTGGTGCTTCTTACAGACATGGAAAGGAGTCAAAGAAATGACAATGCTGTCCCCTCTGTCCCAGAGGGAGACCACCCAGGCATGCCCCAAACCCCACGTGGGGCTGCAGAGATCTGGCGTGGCTCCCACACCTGGGCGGCAGGCAGGCGGGCTATGGGTAAACAGGGCACAGAGAGCCTTTTGTTAAAGCACAAACGGGGCCAAGACGGGAAGACTTCCCAGGCAGGAGGGGAGGCGGGAGGCTGGCGCCCCTCCTGTACCACAGATGGGAAGGCTGTCCCTCCAACACTCTCCCAGGGACGGGGGAAGGGCCATTCTCAAGAGGTCCTGTCCCAGGAGGACTCCGGGCCTGTGAATCTGCTCTGCCATGTGCTTCCTCTCATGAGCCGGGAGGGGGAGAAGAGGTCTCACCCCTCATCTGGCACACACAGCTCCCACCCTCCTCAGAGCGGGGCGCTGCCCTCTAGGCCCCACACCCAGCTGGGGTGAGTCAGAGGCTGTGGGCTGGGGGTGCTGCCTGGCTTGGGACTCACCCAGTGTAGAAGGACACGCCCTCACTTCCTGGGGAAAGAAAGAGGGGAGACAGGCTGGGGCATGAGGGGGAGGGGAACAAGGGTTAGTTGCAAACTGCTCTCACTTGGGCTGGGCTTCCTCAACAGGTTCATCCTCATGCCAGCTGGCAAGGGCATGGCCTGCCTTCCTCGGTGAAGGGTGACAGGCAAGGGACACCCACCTGGAGCTTCCCCCACCAGCTCTGTAGGCCAAGCACACAGAGCTAGCAGGCTCAGTTGGAGGTGCAGGCGGGTGCTGGAGTGCCCAGCTACTGAACACAGACTAAGCCCTAGCGCAGCCATGCCTCAGCTCCAGTCTCCATGCAGGCCAGAAGGGGGATCCCGACTTCACCAGGGTGTGACCTTGGGAAAGTCCCTCTACCCACTGGGCTCTGCGTTCCTCATCTGTAAAACGGGCTGACGCATCTACTGCTCATAGGGTTGCAGTGAGGATTGAGTGAGGAAGTCCATAAAAATCTTCTGGACCAGTATCTGCTGTGTGGTAAGACCGTGCCACGTTAGCTGCTGTTACTGTCACAGTAGGTTGCATCAGTCCCTTAACAGGTATGAAGTCTGAGGCCCAGAGAAGTTAAGTGACCTGCCCAAGGCCACACAACTAGGAGAGGGCGGAAAGTTCCACCCCAAGTCTGATGTTCCATTGTGCCAACCTGCCTCAAAGGCAAACAGGTTTCCTGGGACTGCCTGGGCATCCAGGCCCTTGGAGCTGCTTCCTGGGACAAGACCCCTTTTCTGAGGGGTGCATGGGAACAAGGGCCCTGAAGGGAACCCCAGCAGGCCACACTCAGATGTCTCTGGTCTCCTATGTCCTGCTTTGGAAACTTTGGAAGGGAGCCCAGCTCCAGGTCTGAGGCACTGGGACAGAGGGATCTGGGAGACAGGTTAGTCTCTGGGAGGCAGGTTAGTACCTGCCATGAACATTATTAGCACTGTCCTCCCGGACAGGTTATGAGACGTGGCCACAAGCACCCCAGAGAGGCTGCAGAGGTATCTTTTGTTGAGATTCCAGGCAGGTCGGGGGAAGACTGAGGGGTCTGGCCGAGGGTGAGCCTGATACCTGGGGGCTGATGACCCCAAGGAACCAGCTGGGAGATGCAAGGTGCCCCTGCAGGGCCAGGATTCCCACCCAGCCCGCCCCTGCTGCTGGTCAGCGCATTTGTCATGCTGCCTGTCAGAGGGCGCGGGTTTGGCAGCTGCACCTCTGAGGGTGTCCAGGTGGCATGTGAAAGCCGTGGAATTTTACAGCCACTTTTACTCCAGTGGAATGATGCTCTAGGCGTGAGGCTATATTGCAGCAGGCAATTTAATTTTGAGGTTTGAAGCCCTCAAGAGACGTTTAGATGTAGAAGAACTTGCTGCGAGACTCAAGATGCTGTAGAAATGCATTGGAAACACAGCTGGGAACATTTGTGGCTGGGAGTAAAAGTCTTTATAGACTCAGCCCCACACGTCCTTGAAGAGGGAAGGTTTAGCCCCCCACCTCCCCAACACACACACAGAGTAAAACCACTAAAACACAGTCGTCCAGCTCCAGTCCTGGAGGGGAGCTCAGCCCTGCTTCCACCCACGGGCATCAGTTCTGGCAGCGGATGGACTCATTCCCCAGAGGTGAGCACCAGGACTGAAAGAGTAGCCTCTGGTCAGCGTTCCTCAGTGTGGTCTGCAGCCCACCAGCCTCACAACTGCCATGGGAGCGTCTTCACAGTGGAGACCCCAGGGCCCAGCCCTCCAGGACAGACTCTGTGGGTCTGTGGTGGTGGGCCCAGAGGGCAGAGTGATTTAAACAAGCTCCCAGGTGACTCTGAAGCACCCTGAAAAGCCTGAGAACCTAGAAAAAAAAGCAGCAGTGGAGGGTAGAGTAGAATGAGCATGGGCTGCCAAGCCAAACAGACCTGGGTTCAAGTCCTGGCTTTGCCACCTGTAAGTTGTACAACTCTGGGCAAGAGACCTCATCCCTCTGGGCCTTGGTCTCCTTGTCTGTGAAATGGTGAAGCAACCTCACACGCAAGGCGGTGGCGAGGGTAAGATGAGCACACACATGCAGTGACCAGCACAGCACCTGGCACCCAGACGCGGTGCTGAGGATGACCCGGGCTGTGAAGGCGCCGCTGCCAGGAAGGAAGAGTCGGAGAAGCTGCGCATCACCTACGCAGTGGCCTATTCCAGGGGCTCTCTGCCAGACAGTGTCTCGTGTGAGCAGGAAGAGACTCCTGGGGAAGAACGGGAGGAAGAAACATGCAAGAGGGAGAGGGCCGGGACAGTGAGCCTGAGAAAACCAGCAGGTGAGGTAAGACAGCAGGAATTCCGGCAAAGATCTCCTTCCCAGCTCAAACCTGACAAACAGCACTCTCCCAGCTCCACAAAACAAGGCTGCCAGGCCTAAAATCTTTTCTTGCCAAGACCCATCATGAGGTCATCTGTGCCCCCAAAAGAGCACCTTTTGACCTAGGTGACAGGGTGGGCCCCCCTGTTCTCCTCACCTGCCCACCCTCAGGGCTAAAATCTGAAAGGAGCATTCCAAAAGGACCAAGACCAAAGCCTGCTCCAGGGATTGCAAGGGTAAACTGAGTCAGGGCCTGCCTGTTCCTGAAGGTTCGGGAAGGGCCAGGCTCAGGCAAACACAATGACTCAGACTCAACTTGACTCAACTGTGTGTCCCCCAGTCCCCAATCCAAGCCTGCCTCAGGCAGACAGCGGCAACTACAACCTGGAGGGCAGAACTTCTCCAGCAGGCCCACCGTCCCCTCCAAGCTATCCCTGGAAGGGAGGAGGAATTCTGATCCCAGAGAAGCAGGACCTGCTGCTTCCTGCTCATCACTGCCCAGCATGAGAGACTTCAGCTCAGGCCTCCTCTCTCCAGTGGACAGAGTTCCTCAAAACCAACAGGAAACTCCCACAGGGCAGGGCCGGGTTGGGTGACCTTGTCCCAATAAACAGGAGAGGCGACAAAATCACACACCAGGCATTTCCCACCTCCCTCTGCTGCTGTAAATGCCCAAACAGTTCAAGACTCCCAGCATGGTGAAGGAGGGGCCAGGCGGTGGCAGGACGAGAGCAGGGCAGTTCTGCCCCGACCACACACAGACCTATCTGCCTCCTGCCTGGGAAAAGGTCCAGGGGACGCCATTAAGTGAAACAGAAGTAAGCTGTGAATCAGTAACTCAAACATGACCTGATTTTCATAAAAATAGGCAAATACTAGTAATAGATGTGGAAGAATATACCTGTCCCCACTCACATCTCTGCAGATGAGGATCAGGGGAGATTTCCTTTTCTATATTACATTAAAAACCCGAACAGCACAAAAACATATAACAAACATACAACTATTTGGTAATTACCAAAAATAATTATAATAATGATATTACTATTCCTTTTCAAATCGAGGTGGGGAGGCTCAGGCCTTCCTTCACAAAAAACTGAGAGGGGTAGATGGAGGCAGGGAGGCCTCAGGACAGAGAAGAAAGGACTTCAGGATCCGGGTTCAAGCCCCAAGCCCCTGCTTTCCTTCCAGATGAGTTTGGGCAAGTTGCTTCTTCACTCTGAGCCTCAGTTTCCATATCTGTAAACAGGGGATAACGGCCACTGCCCAAATTTCCTCAAATGATCAATGGGATCACAGATGCGGATGTGTTTTGCAAATTATACTGCAGTCCATACACACCAGCTGTGATTAGGGACCACTTTCTGGGACATGCACTCTGCCAAATTCCCTACATCAACGTATTTAATCCTCAAAATGCTCTAAAGGGAGGTAGATGCTAGTATTATCCCCTGTTAAAAGATGAGGACATGAGGCCCTGAGAGGAATAATGACTGCCCCACAGTCACTTAGCAGGCATGTGACTGCCAAGAGTCAAACTCTGACTACAGAGTTCAGGTCCTAACCAGCACACACTCCTGCCTCCGGGAGCCGTTTTCCAAAGCGTAGGCCGAGGAACCCCAGTCCCCAAAGATGTCTACATGATCAAATAAGTGTGGGGAAATATGACTTGCCAGCTCCTTCTCAGAGACTCATGATGCTCAGCTCAATACATTCAAGGCTCTGAGAAGTCCTGCAGCAAAAATAACAAGAAGTAGCTATTGTCCAGAATTATCTAACCACCGTGGCCAAAGAAACTCGTGTTCCACAGAACACTCTTTAGGAAATGTAGTCACTAGGCAGCATTAGCAACCCAGACTGATAAGATCTGGAGTAAGGGAGAAAAAACAGAGGTTTGCAATGAAACAACATTGGCATTCAAAGAGTATAGCAATCAGACATTACTCAGCTGGCCACTGAGTCAGGAGAAGGAAGAAGAGAATGATTCTGTTGTCTGCCACTTCTGTCCTGGACTCCCTGGACCTACAGTGAAAAGGGCAAAGGACTGTGGAGAGAGAGATGCTGCCCTTTGCTCCCTGGGCTGGGGAAGGCACCTGACCAGAGCTGGAGCTGGCCTGGCAGGAGGGGTCCCAGTCCTTACCCCAGGATGGCTCTGCTATCTGTGCGTTGGCTGTCGGTGCTGAGGCCGGCCCACGTCTGTCTGGGCAGGGTCCTGGCATTCCTTTCGTTCCATGGACGCTGCCTCCCTACGAGGAAGTGAGAGCTACTGTCAGCAGGCGAATGTGCGACTATCAGAGTTACCTGCTGTGTTGCCAACATTTTCTGAGAGCCTGCTTGGTGCCCAGCCCTGGACTGGGCTCCGGATGACAAGAGAGATTCAGATGGAGACCCTCCCTCACAGAACTTGGTTAACTGAGGAGATGATAAGTCAGCAATTACAATCTGGAGAGCCCAGGGCTCCGCTGGGGTGAGTCCAGGAGGAGCACTAGATCCAGACTGGTGGGGTCAAGGAAGGCTTCCTGGAGGAGGAGTTGCCTGAGTTGACTCCGGAGGAATAGTAGGAGTTGGAAAAAGAGCATTCCAGGCAGAAGGAAGAGCACATGTTTGCCTGGAGGGGAGAGGACATGGTATCTAGAGAATGCTGAGTGGTTCAGCATGGCTAGAGCCAGGGCTGGAGGTGGGAAGCAGCAAAAGATGAGCCTTAGCGGGGTGAGCTGGGCAGGGAAAGACCCAGCCTCTGCTCAGACTCCAGCCCAAACACAAACCCCACCCAGCATCTCTACCAGTCAACAAGCACCCGGTAAGCATCTACCATGCACCAGGCACTCTGCTCAGAACTGTCCATGAGGCTGAACAAGACAAGTTGGCAGGGTGGAGAGCAAAGTGCAACCACCTATAACAGGGCAGCAGGGAGCACCGAAACCAGCCAGGAGCTGGGGGTGTGGCACAGACACTGGGGAAGGCCAAAGGATTAGCAGGAGTTAGCCAGGAAGGAGAGTAGACAGAGGGAGATGAACGGACCTGGGAGGGACTATGGAGCCTTTCAATCACTTATGCCACTGAGTATTTGTTAGACCACCTCAGTTCCAGGCACTGTGCCAGGAACAGGGTAGCAGAAGACAGTCTCCCCACTCGCAGGGAGACAGGTCAATAACCCAGCAATTCCACATGGGGTGGTGGCAACTGGGCAGTAAAGCAACTAGAGCTGTAGAGGCACAGAGGCCATCCAGGTCAACCTCCACCCCCACCCCGCCCTCCTCTACAAGGATGGGGCACCCACGAGGCTGGGCAGTCCAGTCACTTGCCCATGGCAGAGGTGGGACTAGAACTTGGGCCTCTGGACTCCTTGTCACTGACTCTTCTACTCCCCCCTCTTCCAGGAAGCATATGCTGACCATCTCCTACATATTCACTCAGAGCAAATTCCTCCTTCCTCTGGGCTGCCTCTGTAATATTTCTATTATCACACTGGCCACAGTGTATCAGAACTTATGTGTTTTCCTGGCTGCCTCTCTTCCCAGACTGCAGCTCTGAGGCAGCCAGGGACCGTGTTTTCCTAGCACCATTCCCGGCCCTGGACAGGCTCTTACTGAAGGATGGCTGAATGAATGAATGAATGAATCAAGGGATGGAGAGATGGTGTGCTGGGCTCTAGGGCCCCACATCCATCCCATCTGAATCCCCAAGAGGTCTTAGGGCAAACCTGGAATCACCTCTCCTCTCAGGAAAAGAAATCAGGAACCAGGTTGATTCCTTCCCTCCAACTCCTGCAGCCAAGGTCCAGGCCAGGCCAGGCAGCAACCCAAGGCGCAGCCACCTCCTTGAGTACTGACACACTGGGGCAATCCTCAGGAACCCCACTGTCCAGAAAGGTCACTCAAAGTTTGCAAAGGAAACTGCTTCCTAGTGGTGTGCACAAGAGATGGAGAACACACACATCTATCTGGTCAAGTTCTGGGGGGTAGTCACAAACATTTCTTGAGCCCCTGCTCTGTACCCTACAGTCCCTGGAAGGCAGAGGGGCATTAGACTGCACCCCAAAGAAGCTTAAAGACTGGGAAGGCAAGGAGGCAGTGGCCAGTCATTCATCCCCGGCATCTCCAAAGCAGCCAGCCCTCCAGGACAAGTCATCTGTCCTTGATTCCCCTCATGAGCCAGAGGAAGACTTGACCTTCACAGAGGCAACACCAGTGTGGCTGGGCCACCAGCACTGTCCAGTCCCTCTGAACAAACTCCCACTCCCCCATCCCCTCCACAGGAAGTATCACCAACAGCCCATCTCCTCCCCTTCCTACAGTCTGTGTGGCACTGCGTCTGTTCCAGAGGGCAGAATACAGCTTGAAGGGTGACTAATACTCTTAACAGAAAAGGAGGAAAAGGCCCTTGGGAACTTTAGACTCCCCCAAATCCCTCCTCCACAATTAGGCCTACATTCCGTTTCTCTCACCAAGTGCTCTCCCTCCACACCTCATCCTTAAAAGGCTTCCTGAGGTAGGGCAGGGGAAGAGGAATTAGTGGAAATGTGGCTCACCCAGGAGCCACCCCACCCTTTCAGCCAAGTCCCCATCAGGAGGAGGCTGCCAGACAACCCCCAACTCATCACTCCTTCCCAAAAAAGGCAACAATTGCATCAGCTGAGAACCGGCTCATCTTGGTTCACTCCAGTTCAGACCAAGGGGAAAAAGCAGTCAGAAAGAGCAGCGAATATCATCATGAACCCCAAGAACCCCAAGCTATGTTCCATCAGCCAGAGAACCAACTTCGCTGGAGCTCCGGCTCACCTATAGCTGGACCGGGCCCAGACCACACTAGATCTGGCTCTCGGACCCATCTGGATGCACAGAACAGGGTCTGGGGTCTGAGACCCGGTCGGGTGTTCCCTGAAACCCCGGCCCAGACAGGCCCCAAGAACCTAGCCAGGGATCCTGCCCCCAAGTCAGGGCACTGTCCCCGCCAGATAACAGCAGGGAGGGGTCCGAGGGAAGAGGAGGGGCCCGGGAACCCAGGAGAAGACAGCTGGGGGAATCTTTTTGAAAACGAAAAAGAACTGGCAAGGAGAGAGCCCAGAAGTGGAACCTCTGGGAAGGGGAGCGTGTGTGTAGACGGGTAAGGATCCGGGGGACCCAGGGAATGACAAGAGGACATGGGGGAGCCAAGGCGGAAACTCGGGGGTGCCTGGGAGGGGGCTCGCGCGCCGCGGCACCGGGGAGAGGGTGGGGCCCCGGAGACCCGGGCATGCGGGAGCCCGGAGGTAGGCCGAACGGAGCGGCCACGGAAGGCCCCCGAGGGGTCGGCCGTGGCCGGCAGAGCCCCAGCTGGCCGGAGCGCCTGGGGCCCGGCAGATGACTGGGGGTGTGTGTGAGTGGGTTTCGAAAGGTGACAGCACCGTCCCTTTCCCCACCCCACCCACTCACCTGGGCTCGCCGCGCCCGGTCGCCCAGCAGGCAGCCCCAGCCCCTGGCCACTCCGTCCCGCCGCTGGCCGCAGCGCTCCTCCGGCGCCTCCTTTTGTTTGTCCCTCACTGCACCACTCAGCCTCCTCCGCCCCGGAAGTGACGTCACCGCCGGGCGCGAACGCCGTGGCCAGGGCGTCGCCATCTTTGTGTGGGGAGCACTCTCCTTGCCTTCACCCGCTCTCTCCTCCGCGCTAGCGCCATACTGCTTCGTGGCGGAAGAAGAGGACCTCGGGGTCAGCCCCCTTAAAGGGACAGGGAAGGCTGCAACCTTCAGACAGTGTTTGGGGACGAGGGGGGAAGCCGCTGAGGCGGAGGTGAGTAGCTGGTGCCCGAGCGTGCCGCCCCGAGGTCGTGTGCCGAGGCTGGGAGGGCCTGCTAACGGTTCCGAGCTTGGTTGTGCCGCCGTGCTCAATGCGTTTGGTGCTGTTCGTATAACGGAGTGGCTGCGCCGAGTGATTAAGCCGCCTGTGGGAGTAAGTTGCGCCCGCGACTCCCTGGTCCGCGCTGGGACACTGGGGCTGGTCCTCTCTGCACCCCTGTCCTCGCCTACGAGCCTACGAGGGAGAAAATGAAGCCCGAGGTAACAGCAAATTCTGGGCGGAGCTGGATTGGAACCGGGTCCCTGGACTCCACCTCTACCATTCCATGTTTCCTCCTGGGTCCTCGCAGTTCCCAGGCTGATCATAGTAACGGCAGCCAAGTTAAAAAATAATCCGTACGATGGAATACTGTGCAGACGTTAAAACGATGAATGTTCAGTATGCACTAATATGGGACGACTTCCAAGGAACCTTAGGTGAAAAAAGGAAGGAGCAGAAAAAACAGCGTTGGTGGGTGCTTCTGTTTGTGTAAAGGGACGGGTGAGGGTGTGGGTATCTGCGGGTGTGCTCCCCACGTGTCTGATAAGATGCACAAGTTAACTATGGTTGCCTCGGACAGGAGAACTAGGGTCCTGGGTACCGGGGCAAGGGAGAATAATTTGCTACTATGTGCACAGGTTGGTTATTAAAAATAAGGCCGGGCACGGTGGCTCACGCCTGTAATCCCAGCACTTTAAGAGGCTGAGGCGGGAGGATCACTTGACACCAGCCTGGGCAACATGGAAGGACCCTAGCTCTACCAAAACAAAAATTTAAAAATTAGCCCTTTTGTGCCCTTCCTTTTGCTCTTTTCCTGCTGTGATAATGGGTCTGGTTGTCATCTGTGGAGTATGTATCATGCTCTGTACACCTGTATGTTGCTCTTGCTCTATAATCCTATCTTTCTCTCCTCAATAGACCTCATTTTCATGCTTGCTTTAAAAAATAAATAAGTAAAAATAAAAATTAGCTAGGTGTGGCAGAGTGCACCAGTAGTCCCAGCTACTGGGGAGGTTGAGGCAGGCTAATCCCTTGAGCCCAGGAGTTAGAGGCTGCAGTGAGCTCCAATCACACTGCACTCCAGCCTGGGTGACAGAGCCAGATCCTATGTCTAAATAAAGAAATAAAAATAAAAATGATGAAGATAGTAATGGCTCCCATTCATCATGTATTGAGCCAGTGCCTAATTTCAGGTCTTCTGCTAGGAGATCTTATTTTTCCCTTTTAATAAAAGAGAAGGCCTCAGAGAGGTGAGGAAACACAGCAATATCATAGCCAGGAAGTGGAGAAGCTGGAATTTGAGCTCTGGAGGGTTTTACACTAATGCCCATCACTAGCTTATCCTACTCCCTAGTGAGAAGCTTTTTTTGTTTTCAATCATACGACATTCAGCTTGGAGACTGGCACACAACAGGCACCCAGGTAACTGTTTGTTGGCTGAACAGGTGGAACAGATGGGAGAGACAACCCGAGGTGTAGAGTGAAAAGAAGCAAACATTGAAGATCAGAGCCCAGTATGGAGTCAAAGGCTCACTCCCCTCTTTCCAACCCTGAGACTATGGCCCTGGCGTGTCCTCCATGGGCCTCCATGTCCCCATCTGTAAAGCGAACAACCACAACCACAGTAGTGGACACTGAGCGCTCCCATGTGCATTCATGCTCTCATACTTTACATGCCGATTAGCCCCATTTTACAGATGAGTAAGTGAGGCACAGAGAGGTTAAGAAAGTTACTCAAAGAAGGTTCCCACAAGGCCTCACTCCCTTACTCTCTGGAAGTGGTTGGGCTCCTCGGTCTCCTTCAGCTTCCTGGGCTCATCAGCACTAATGCTTTGAGGACCTACTGGGTGCTGGGTGAGTTGCCAGAGGCTGAGGATCTGGTGCACATAGTTCCTGTCCTTGGAGTTGAGGGCTTCTGTGTTCAATGCCTTGTAGGCGGAAGCCCAGGGCCTTGGGAACACAAAGGAGGGGGCACCTAGCTTGGCTTGAGTGGAGTCAGAAAGGGCTTGATCATGCAGGTGGGGGCAAAAAAGGGACACATGAGAATTAATAGCAGTGAGGAATTCACTGTAACTACGGCCCTAACAAACCTGGGTCCACATCCCAGTCCTGGAGGGCACTGCCAGTTCCCGGAAGAGTAGTGAACTTTATTTATTTACTTTTTTGAGATAGTCTCACTCTGTCATCCTGGGTAGCATGCAGTGGTGTCATCATAGCTCACTGCAGCCTCAAACTCCTGGGCTCAAGCAATCCTCCTGCTTCAGCCTCCTAAGTAGCTGGGACTAGAGGCATGAGCCACCACACCTAGTTGTAGCGTGTTATCTGTATGTCTGTCATTTATTTTTGTGGCTACATAGTATTCCACTGTATGGATATACCACAATTTAGCCTTTCATCTGTTGATGGACATTTGGGTTTTTTCCACCTTGTGTCTATGATGAATACTGCTGCTATAAACATATACAAGTGTCTGTATGGACATATTTTTCAGTTCTTCAGGGTTATATATTAATACCTAGGAGTGGAATTGCTAGGTCATAAGGTAATTCTATATTTGGGCTTCATAAAAATTAAAAACTTTTGTTCATCAAAGAACAATATCAAGAATGTGATCAAACAAAGTCATTGATTCATTCAGTTAATTTTTGTAGATGAAGTGAGGTAGAAGTCCAACTTCATTCAGTTGCATGTAGATATCCAGTTGTCCCAGCAGCATTTGTTGAAGAGACTATTCTTTCCCCCATTGAATGGCCTTGGCATCCTTGTCAAAAATCAACTGGCTATAGAAGTTTGGATTTATTTCTGGGCTCTCAATTCTGTTCTACTGGTCTATGTCCATCCTTATGCCAATACCACAGTGTTTTGATTACTGTAGCTTTGTAATGAGTTTTAAAGTTAATGTTCCTTTTTCACATAACCTGAATATCTTTCCATGTCAGAATGCTAAAAATAATCTCACTCCTTTTAGTGGCTGCACAATAGTCCATTGTATGGACAAACCCTACAATGACATGATATTGAACCAGCCCTTAACTGATGGACATGATATTGTCTCTAATTTTTTCTCCCTCACACTCAGTGCTGCATCAGTCATCCAGGTGTACACTTCTCTGTATATCAGTATGAATATTCCTGTAGGATCAATTTCTAGGAGAGAAAGAGTTGGGTCAAAGAGTAATGTATTGGGACTGCAAACTAATACAACCTCTGTGGAAAGCAATGAGATACCTCTTGAGATACCTCAAAGAGCTACAAATAGGACTAACATTTGATGCAACAATCCCATTACTGGGCATCTACCCAAAGGAACAAAAGACACTCTATAAAAAAGACATCTGTACTAGAATGTTTATAGCAGCACAATTCACAATTGCAAAGATGTGGGAACAACCCAAGTGCCCATCAATACATGAGTGGATTGGCTGGGCATGGTGGCTCATGCCTGTAATCCTAGCACTCTGGGAGGCCAAGGCAGGAGGATCGTTTGAGCTCAGGAGTTCGAGACCAGCCTCAGTAGAGACCCCCATCTCTACTAAAAATAGAAAGAAATTAGCTGTACAACTAAAAATATATGGAAAAAATTAGCCGGGCATGGTGGTACATGCCTGTAGTCCCAAGCTACTCTGGAGGCTGAGGCAGAAGGATTGAGCCGGGAAGTCTGAGGTTGCTGTGAGCTAGGCTGACATCACAGCACTCTAGCCTCGGCAACAGAGTGAGACTTTGTCTCAAAAAAAAAAAAAAAAAAATACATGAGTGGATTAATAAAATGTGGTATATGTATACCATGGAGTTTTACTCAGCCACAAAAAACAATGGTGATCTAGCACCTCTTGTATTATCCTGGATAGAGCTGGAACCCATTCTACTAATTAAAGTATGACAAGAATGGAAACATAAGCACCACATGTACTCACCATCAAATTGGTATTAACTGATCAACACTTAAGTGCACATATAGTAATAATATTCATCAGGTGTCAGGCAGGTGTGAGGGTGGAGGAGCAGATGGGTATATACACACCTAATGGGTGCAGTGTGCACCATCTGGGGGATGGACACGCTTGAAGCTCTGATTTGGGTGGGACAAAGGCAATGTATGTAATCCAAACATTTGTATCCCTGTAATATGCTGAAATTAAAAAAAATTTTAAATTATGATACAGAATAGTTTATGAAGAATATTCACATATTAAAAAAAGAGTAATGTGTGCTATTATTAAATTGCCCTCCAAAACTTATATTAATGAACACTCTGACCTGGTATTTTTTAAATCATGGATTATGACCTTTTAGTGCATTGTAGTATTAGTTTGGTGGGTCTCAATCTTCATATTTTTTGCCCAGCTAAGAGGCAAAAAATAGTGTTTCGTTTTAGTTTGCATTTTATTAATTATGAATAGGGTTCAGCATCTTTTCAAGGTTATTGACTGTTTTCTTTTTTTGTGAATTTCCCATTTGTATCTTTTGCCTACATTTTTTTCATTTTGAGATATTGGTGTTTTGTTATTGATTTGTAAGAATCCTTTGTATGTTAAGACTCACGCTATATTTAAATGGCCCAATTACTTATTTGTCTCCTTTATTAGATTGTGCACTCCTTGAAGGAAAGGAAGTGTCCTATGCACCCTTGTATACATGGTGGCTAGTATAGGGAATAGCACGTAATAGGAGTTCAGTAAATATTTGCTGAAGCAATGAACAGGTGTGTACCACTGTATGGCAGACTGTGCACCAGGTGTTGAGAATAAAAAGATGAACAGTATAGAGTCCTTGTTCTAATAGAGCTCACAGCCTGGTGCTAGAGATAGACATTCATTCTCTCATTCAGCAGCCACTCTGTGCCAGGTGCATAACACCCATTGGAAGGGCCAGTGTGGTATGATGAGAAAGACGCCAGGACTAGGACTTGGGTGACCTGGTCCTGGTGGGAATCTGGGTGGGCCAGTTCCCCATCCCTGGTTATCAGCATCTGCATCTATAAAGTGTGAGTGCTGGACCAAATGCTCTGCTTTCCCCTTGAGCTTCTATCAGTCTGTACTTCTTTGGCTCTTCCAGGAAATAGGAGTCAATGGCCCAAGGAGCCATGGTGTCACTGCTTAGAGCCTCCCTTGTGCCGCAGTGGTAGTGACTACAGGCTTTGAAGGCGGAGTCCTGCGTTAAATATTGGCTCTGCTACTTGTGACCTCTGGCCTTGGGTGTGTGACTTAACCTCTTGATGAAACCTTTCTCATAACATTAAAAGTGAAGGGACCTGACTTAGAGTAGACAAAATCTTAGAGACAGAAATGGATAGCCGGCCAGGAGGGTAAAGGGGCATTATTGTTTAATGGGTGTAGAGTTTCAGTTTTACTAGATGAAAAGAATTCTGAAGATGGGTGGTGGGGATGGTTGCGTAACAATGTTATTAATAATACCACTGAACTGTATACTTAAACATGGTTAAGATGGTAAATGTTATGTTATATGTCTTTTACCCAAAAAATGAAAATAAAAAAAATTTTAAAGTGATAGGACCTGTAAGGTGCTCAGCAGGGCACCTGGCACAGAGTGTGCAGTAAATAAAAGGCCATTGTCATTACCCTCAGGGCCATTGATGGGCTGACCGGTGAAGACCTGCTTCCTGAAAAAGGGGTGAGGCATAGGGGAGGGGGGGATGTTGGAGGTTGGTGTGGCCTGGGAAAGGCTTGCCACAGGGGCCCCCAGCTGTCTCCGAATGAGTTAAACAAGTCCCTGGTGAGAGCTCCCAACCCCCACCCCCACCCCTGCTTCATGGGAGAACTCTGGCCTGGGAGGCCAGGAGTCCTGCCTCATACTGGGCGCAGACCAGCACCATCCTGCTGTGGGCCTCTCTGAAGTGAGGCCACAGTCCCCTCCTGGGGCATGGAAGTTGCCCTCTGCCCAAAGTCAGGCAGCCTCAGGGCCAGGTTGCCCAAAGCCAAGATGGGGCTGGCTCTGCCTGCCCCCTGTGCTGGAACACCCTCCAGGGCACCTGCCAGTATCGCTGGGTGAGAGCAGCCCACGTAGCCTCCTGTGCCCTACCTGCCCTTGGCTCAGATCCCCCATGGCTTCCCCCTCCCTTTCAAGTTCCCAGAAACTGTCCCCACTACACCCGCACGCTAACAGACACAAAGGTGTGTACATGCTCCAGTGCAAACACTCACATGCACATGAAGTCACAGCCACACACAGATGTACCCAAGTTCAGAGCTGGATTATGCCTTTCATGGGCCCCGTTCTGCTTAAAAGACATAAAAAGTATATTTTACAACTGTTGGTATAAAGAACAAATATTATCCAGACTGGATTCATCATTACACATTTATTAGTATTATATTATTATCTTTTTTCTTATTCTAAGAGAAATTAAAATTAAAACATTTTCACAGGCCTCTCAAAGTACTGTGGGCCCTTGGGCCTGCGCCTCCTGCACCTCGTGGAGAAGTTGGCGTGCCCGTGTGCATGTGTGAATTCACACACGTTTAGCCCCCCATGCCATAATATATGAACCCATGAGTGTTCATTCATAAGGTGCCCTCTCTATTAGTCACATCTGTCATTTACTGGATGCTTGCTATGTGTCAGGCTCTAGGTAAATTGCTTTCCATGATTTATTCACTTTGTGGATAGGGAAACTGAATATTCAGAGAGGTAAAGTGGCTTATCTCGGGTCACACAGCCAAGGACACCAAAGCCTGTGCTCTCATCCTTCTCCATCTCTTGCCCCTGCCCTCCTGCTAGGGGTTTGCTTGGGGCGTGGGCCTAGATGGGCACCAAGGGTTCTGCAACAGTAGACAGACCTATCCCACGGGAGACACGGGGTAATGCTCACTCCTGTGCCCAAAGACTTTCCTGGGCACACATGCCACCCCCTACGCTGCCAGTCCCCTGTGTTAAAGCATATCCTGGGGTTTCCAGCCCTAGCCCTGAGGCTGCAAGACTGGCTAAGCATATCCTTGTCCAGCACAGGCAGGCAGGTGCCACCCAGCTCTCCTTGCCCTCTGTGAAGCCAGGTGCTCTGGACACCTACCAGGCACCACCTTTCCAGAGAGCTGGCAGTGCCCAGAGAAGGTTGAGGGGCTCAGGTTGAGGCAGGGGAGAGAAGAGGGCCACAGCTGGGATCTTTTCCTCCTGAATTTCTGCCCTGAGCTGGCACCAGGTGTACAGATGGCTGTAAGGCGCTCGAGGGGCTCAGTATATGTGTTGTTATTTTGCCATTATTACAAGTCTCCTCACCCCCAGTAACAGGGGTGAGGATAACAGCTGCTTTGCAGAGCTCACTCACATCCAGTGGTCCTGTGTTATTGCCTGAGACAGAGTGAGTGCTCAGTAAATTAGAGCTGATTGTGTTACTGTTATTCGTATCACCATCATCCAGTGAGATGAGGAAGGCCTGACTTAGGATGTTGTCACTTCAGGGGAAAAGATTTGATAGACACAGAGGCTGATGTCAGGGAGGGTGTCAGAAAGAGGATCAAACTACCAGGCAGCCACTGGTTTTGATCTGGGCAGTGGGGAGGCAACAGAGTAGGGTCCTGGTAGGATGGGATCCATCTGGAGGTGTCAGCAGGATATGGTCCAGGACAGGAGCAGCCAACCCTGCATTTGGCCAACCCAGGATCATCCCATCCCAAGAAACCCCCTAAGTCCCAGACTGGCAGGACAGTTGGTCCACCTGGAACACTCAGGGGCACAGGTGCCTAAGACTGCCAGCCCTAGCCTGGGCCCTGGCGTTGGGCCTCACGTCCCCTTAGCTGAGTGCTCTGAGGCTGAAGCACCAGACTGCCTCCCCTGAGGTGACACATCTTGTAATGTCCTTCCTGGGATGGTAGTAACATTACCCTGTTGCTCCAAATCACAGGTTCTTAGCCCCAGGGATCAGGGAGTACTTCCTGCAGTCCAGTCTCAATTCTGAGAAATTGGAGGGTGAGCTCTGGACAGACTGACTTCTCAGCTCCTGGAGTCCGTCCAGCTCACTTCCACTCCCAGGCGTTTGCACGTACGGACCATTCTCTCCACCTGGCACACTGTTCCCTGGAACTCAGTCACAGCCTCCAATACCTTGCTTGGTGCCCTTGTATTGGGCAGGCGCTCCAGGAGCGCCCTCTAGTGTCTCATTGTATTAGTTTCCTAGGGCTGCTGAAACAAAGCAAGGCACGCCTCGTTTTATTGCGCTCTGCTTTATTGCACTTTACAGATACTACATTTTTTTTTTTACAAACTGAAGGTTTGTGGCAACCCTGCGTCAAGCAAGCCTGTCAGTGCTATTTTTCCAACAGCATGTGCTCACATTATGTCTCTGTCACATTTTGGTAAGTCTCATTTCAAGCTTTAGTATTACTGTATCTATTATGGTGATATGTGATCAATGACCTTGGATATTACTGCTGTAATTGTTGGGGGAGCCACAAACTGTGCCTGTATAAGATGTCAGACTTAATCAATGCTGTGTGTGTTCTGACTGCTCCACCGATTGGCTGTTCCCCCATTTCTCTCCCTCTCCTCGGGCCTTCCTATTCCTCTGAGACACAACCACATTGAAGTTAGGCCAGTTACTAACCCACGATGGCTTCTAAGTGTCTAAGTGAAAGGAAGAGTCACACATCTCTTATTTAAATCAAAAGCCAGAATGATCAAGCTTAGGAAGGCATGTCAAAGCTGAGACAGGCCGAAAGCGAGGCCGCTTGCACCAACAGTTAACCAAGCTGTGAATGCAAAGGAAAAGCTCTTGAATGAAATGAAAAGTGCTACTCCAGTGAACACAGGAATGATAAGAAAGCTAAACAGCCTTATTGCTGATATGCAGAAAGTTTTAATGGTCTGGATAGATGACCAAATCAGCCACAACATTCCCTTAAGCCAAAGCCTAATCCAGAGCAAGGCCCCAACTCTCTTCGATTCTATGAAGGCTGAGAGAGGTGAGGAAGCTGCGGAAGGAAAGTTAGAAGTTAGAAGTTAGCAGAGATTGGATCATGAGGTTTAAGGAAACAAGCCAATGAAGGTGGCTGCACTAAATAGCAGATTTTCAATGTAGATGAACCAGCTTTCTATTCAAAGAAGATGCCGTCTAGGACTTTCATAGCTGGAGAGGAGAAGTCAATGCCTGGCTTCAAAGCTCACACTTCGAAGGACAGGCCGACTCTCTTATATGGGGTGAATGTAGCTGGTGACTTTAAGTTGAAGCCGATGCTCATTCTACCAGTCTGAAGATCCCAGGGCCTTTAAGAATGATGCTAAATCTACTCTGCCTGTGCCCTATAAATGGAACAACAAAGCCTAGATGACAGCACATCTGTTTACAGAGTGATTTACTGAATGTTTTAAGCTCACTGTTGAGTCCTACTGCTCAGAAAAAGATTTTGTTCCAAATGTTGCTGCTCATTGACAATGTACCTAGTCACCTGGAACTCTGATGGAGATGTACAAGATTAATACTGTTTTTTTTTTTGCCTGCTGACACACATCCACACTGCAGCCCATGGATCTGGGAGTAATTTTCATGTTCAAGTCTTATTATTTAAGAAATACATTTGTAAGGCTATAGCTGTCATAGATAGCGTTTCCTTTGATGGACCTGGGCAAAGGAAATTGAAAACCTTCTGGAAAGGACCCACCATTCTGGATGCCATTAAGAACATTCGTGATTCCTGACCGGGCACAGTGGCTCACTCCTGTAATCTTGGCACTCTGGGAGGCCGAGGCAGACGATTGCTTGAGCTCAGGAGTTCAAGACCAGCCTGAGCAAGAGCAGACCAAGTCTCTCTACTAAAAATAGAAAAATTAGCCTGGCGCGGTGGTGCGCACCTGTAGTCTCAGCTACTCTGGAGGCTGACGCAAGGGGAGGATCACTTGAGCCCAGGAGTTTGAGGTTGCAGTGAACTACAGTGACACCCTAGCCCAGACAATTCTCTAGACCCAATCCCTTCCAAACCCAGCCTCTTCCCTCAAGGTCTTTCAAAGCATTTCTGAGCCCCGAGGACTAGCAGTCTGGCCAAAGGTGGGGCACTTCCTTCTGCTCTTCATTCAGTCATCAGCTTCTCCTAACCATCTTTGCTGGCCCTGCCCTAGCATCGTGCTGAGACTGCAGCGGGGACCAGGCCCACCAAACCCTGCCTCACAGTCCCTGCGGGGTAAGAGACACTCCATAACCATAGTTGCCTTCATTCATCCAGCAAGTATTTGCTGACAAGTGGACAGTTGTGCGTGATGGCTTGGATTGTGCCCAAAAAAGATATGTTGATGTGCTAACCTCTGAATGTGACCTTGCAACAGTTCAGTCCCATCTTCAGCCTCCAGTTCCAATTTTAGTTCTCGTGCTCTTTCTACCCCATCTGCAGTGACTTCCTCCACTGAAGTGTCGAACCTCTCAAAGTCATCAGTGAGGGTTGGAACCAACTTCTTCCAAACTCCTGTTCATATTGATATTTTGACCTCCTCCCAGACATCATGAGGTTTTTTTTTTTTTCCTGAGGCTTTGGGGCTTGGACTGAGCCACACTACCAGCACCCCAGGGTCTCCAGCTTACAGATGGCCTGTCGTGGAACTTCTCAGCCTCTATAATTACGTGAGCCAATTTCCTTAATAAATCCCCTCCCATCTATCTATCTATCCATCCTATTGGTTCTGTCCCTTTGGAGAACCCTGACTAATACATGTCTAAGAGTTAAGAACTCCAGGGGGTGGGGGTGGGACTGGTCCTGTAGGGGGCACCGTTTGTCAGTTTTATGTCTAGGAGCTCTACCAGGGCAAAGACAGGGAGGCTGGAAGGAGAAGTCTCACTGTGCAGTTCCCAGGAAGCTTCAGCAAAGCCTGGCCAATGGCATTGGCTATTGTCCATCTTCCTTGTTTGGCCATCCTAGTGGCTGTGCAGCGGTGTCCTATTGTGACTTCTCCATATCGTGACATCTCTCTAATGACTGACATTCAGCATCTTTGCATGTGCTCGTTGGCCACTTATATATCTTCTTTGGAGAAATTCAGAGTTATGATTTGCATACATTTTCTCCTATTCCATGGGTTTTTTCACTTTCTTACTGGATATCTTTTGAAGCACAAAAGTTCTTAATTTTGATGAAGCCCAGTTTATTTTCTCTTTTGTTGCTTGTGCTTTTGGCGTTATGTCTGCAAAACTCAAGGTCACAGAGATTTACTCCTATGTTTTCTTCTAGGAGTTTTATCGTTTTTGCTCATACTTTCTTTTTTTTTTGAGACAGGGTCTTGCTCTGTCACCCTAGGTTGGAGTGCAGTGGCCTCATCATAGCTCACTGCAGCCTCAAACTCCTGGGCTCAAGCAATCCTCCCACCTCAGCCTCCCTTGTAGCTAGGACTGCAGGCTTCTGCCACCATGCCCAGCAAATTTCTTTTCTTTTTTTTTTGGAGACAGAGTCTCACTCTGTTTCCCAGGGCTAGAGTGCTGTGACATCAGCCTAGCTCACAGCAACCTCAAACTCTTGGGCTAAAGTGATCCTCCTGCCTCAGCCTCCCAAGTAGCTGGGACTACAGGCATGCACCACTATGCCTGGCTAATTTTTTCTATATATTTTTAGTTGTCCGGTTAATTTCTTTCTATTTTTTAGTAGAGACGGGGTCTCGCTCTTGGGCTCAGGCTGGTCTCGAACTCCTGACCTCAAGCGATCCACCCGCCTTGGCCTCCCAGAGTGCTAGGATTACAGGCGTGAGCCACCGTGCCCGGCCCCCAGCAATTTTTAAAGATGTATTTTGTAGAGATAGGGTCTCACTATGCCGTCCAGGCTGGTCTTGACTCCTGGCCTCCCAGAGTGCTGGGATTATAGGTGGGAGCCACCTCACCTGACCCAGATTCATTCTTTTTTTTTTTTTTGAGACAGAGTCTCACTTTGTTGCCCAGGCTAGAGTGAGTGCCGTGGCGTCAGCCTAGCTCACAGCAACCTCAAACTCCTGAGCTCAAGGGATCCTCTTGTCTCAGCCTCCCGAGTAGTTGGGACTATAGGCATGTACCACCATGCCCGGCTAATTTTTTCTATATATATTTTTAGCTGTCCATATAATTTCTTTCTATTTTTAATAGAGATGGGGTCTCGCTCTTGCTCAGGCTGGTCTCGAACTCCTGAGCTCAAACGATCCGCCCACCTCGGCCTCCCAGAGTGCTAGGATTACAGATGTGAGCCACCACGCCCGGCCTCATTCTTTTACATGTAGATACCCAGATGTCCCAGTACCATTTGTTGAAAAGGCTATTCTTTCACCTATTTAGTTTTCTTGGCACCCGGTCAAATGGCAGTTGAGCATAAATGTGAGAGTTTATTTCTGGACTGTCCGTTCTGTTCTATTAATTCATAGAGCTATCCTTAAGCCAGTACGACACTTTCTTGGCTCCTGTGGCTTTGTGATAAGCTTTGAAATTGTGCGTTGTGATTCCTTCAACTTTTTGCTTCTTTTTCAGGCATTGACTCTTTTGATTTGTCTGTTAAATCTCTTTTAGTCTGTAGTGCCCCAGCCTTTTATTATTTCTTGCAATTTACTTGTTGAAGAAACAGGGTCATTTGTTCTGTAGAGTTTCCATCAGTCTGAATTTGTTGATTGCACCTCTGTAGTGTCACTTAACATGTTCTTCTGTCTCTGTATTTTAGTGACTCACTGTGATCTGATTTAGGTTCACTCTGTAGGAGTAATTCCCAGGTGGTGTGTGTTTCCAGAGTCAAAACATGATGTCGGGTTGATGCCATCTGTGATGTTAGGGGCTATCGGTGCTCCTCACCTGGATCATTTTTTCATTAGAGGTAATTTGCATTTTGAAAGGGTCACTCTGCCTGCTGGAGTGTGTGTTGTGTGTGAATGCCAGAGTTGTTGTGAGGACTGAGTGGGATAATCATGGAAGAAAGCACTTGGCACGTGCCTGCCACCAGTAACCACATTGTTGTTGCGTTGTTGTTATTGTTAGAGCTGTTGTGTGAGACCCAAGTCCTGAGCTTGGAGTCATTTTCTGGCCAGGGCTCTCTCTTCCCTCCTCCTCTGCCCGTGGAGGAGAAGTCAGCAGTGCCCCGTGGCTCTGGGCGGCATGTTCAGGAATTCAGCAGCCAAATGTGTGCACCTGGTGGGGGCCCTCTGGGGAAGGAAGGCTGGAGCCTCGCTCACCCGGTGCTTGCACCAGACTGTAAGTGTTCTACCCCCAATGCTCTGCCACCTGCATGGCCCCGGCTTGGTCTTGGCTTCAAAGCTGTGCATGAGCTGCTTCTTTCAGGAAGCCCTCTCTGACTGCAGGCTGATTGTGGACCCCTTCCTTGCCCCTGCTTCTCTAGTTTGGAAGCTGTAGCTCTGCATCAAAACGAACTGCTGGGGGTGCTGCGGGGTTGCTGCTGCCTCCCCATCATCCCCAGTGCCCAGCCCAGCACCCAGTACACAGTAGGTGCTCAGTAAATGTTAACTGTATGAGTGTGTTATGCATAAGCCCAAGAATAGGCACTGTTTCCTCATTTATCCAAGCACTGTGTGACATACTTAAAAGTTGCCCTTTTGAACACCCCACATTTCTGGGTCCCCTCATTATCTCTGTCTCCCTCCTAAACCCATTCAACTCCACTCACTTTCTCTGTTCTTCTCCCTCTCAGTCTGTGCCCTCTACTCCTTCCCACACCCTAAGCCTCCCTAAACTCCCCTCACTCCAACTTCTATCCCCCAGCTGCCCCCACCCCCACTGTCCCTGACTCAGCTTCACTTTCTTTTTTAATAGAGTCTCATTACGTTGCCCAGACTGGCCTCGAACTCCCAGGCTCAAGTCTCAGCCTCAGGCTCCCTGGTAGCTGGGACTACAAGCACACACCACTGTGCCTGGCTTTTCACTTCATTTTTTTAAGTATGATGTATCCCCAATTTAAAAGCAATTCCAGGCCGGGCGCGGTGGCTCACGCCTGTAATCCTAGCACTCTGGGAGGCCGAGGTGGGCGGATCGTTTGAGGTCAGGAGTTCGAGACCAGCCTGAGCAAGAGCGAGACCCCATCTCTACTAAAAATAGAAAGAAATTATATGGACAGCTAAAAATATATATATAGAAAAAATTAGCCGGGCATGGTGGTGCATGCCTGTAGTCCCAGCTACTCGGGAGGCTGAGACAGGAGGATCGCTTGAGCCCAGGAGTTTGAGGTTGCTGTGAGCTAGGCTAACGCCACGGCACTCACTCTAGCCTGGGCAACAGAGTGAGACTCTGTCTCAAAAAAAAAAAAAAAAAAAAAAAGCAATTCCATATATCATTGAATTCATTATACCATCAACTGTAAAATGCACTGCTATTTTGTGGACTAGAAAGGGGACAAGTGCCAGGTAAACTCATGCTATAGATTGTAAGACACGTCTGAATTCAGAGAGAAGGGGCAACGCAAGAGAATGCACGCACCGGAATCAATTGAATAGATACGCTCACCACAGAAAACTTAGAAACAGAAAAGCACATGCCCAAAAATGAAGTCCCCTATAATTCCACCAGTCAGAGAGAACATTTCTTAACTTTTTCATAAAGTTCTTTGCAAGTTTTTTTCTCTTCATACTGGTCACAGAAAACATATATATTTTATATATATGTATGTGTATATGTATACACACACACACACACACACACACAAATATATTTTAGGGTGTTTTCTTTACAAAACAGAATCATAGTCTACATGCTATTTTGTAGCCTGTTTATTGATATCAGTATATTACATTGACCAATACTCTCCTAAAATGTGATTGTTTCCCTGTCACCTGGGCTAGAGTACAGTGGTATGTCATACATAGCTCATGGCAACCTCAGACTTCGGGGCTCAAGTGATCCTTCTGGCTCAGCCTCCTGAGTAGCTAGGATTACAAGCATGTGCCACCACACCCAGCTAATTTTTTATGTTTTGTAGACATGGGGTCTTACTATGTTGCCCTGGCTAGTCTCAAATCCCTGTCCTCAAGAGATCTCAAAGCCACGCCCAGATTCCTGATGCACAGAAACCATGATAATAAATTTTTTCTTTCTTTTTGAGACAGAGTCTTGCTCTGTGGCCCAGGCTAGAGTGCCATGGCATCAGCCTAGCTCATAGCAACGTCAAACTCCTGAGCTCAAGGAATCCTCCCACCTCTGCCTCCCAGAGTGCTAGGATTACAGGTGTGAGCCACCAAGCCTGGTCTCCCACATTTTTAATCATAAAAATAAAACATTTGTTTCAGAACATTTGGATAATAATTGTAACAAAAAAAAATAAAAAATGTCTGTTAACTAACTAATCAAAAATAATCACCACTAACATTTTGGTTATAACCAGATTTTCCCTGGCAGGGATCAACGTTGTTTTAAACTGTTTTGATGTGTGCTGAGTGCTAGGCCCGGTGATATGTGTCAGGGATTCAGTGATGGGACAGGTCTGTCAGTGTTGGCAAAGCACCAGTGGGTGCCGGGCCCCGTGCCGGGCTCTGTGAATCCTCACATTGGGAGGATTCCCAGGCTATGGAAGAACCTGGCCTGACCCTTATGCCAATGGTTCCTGGGTGAGCATGGGGGACCTCCAGGCAAGTGACCTGGGGCTGAGACCTGCTGTGGCAACCACCCGTGGGTCCTGGCCAGCTTCTCCTCTGCCCTTGGGCTGGTCCTGAGCCTCTTTGAGCCTCCGTGTCCTCATGTGGTAGGTGGGGTGGTCATTGGCACCTCTAGTGGAGGTGCTGTGGGAACCGAGTGAGCGCACAAGCTGCAGTAAGGATTCCCTATTGGCCACAGCAGGTGGCTGAGACAAATGTTAAAGACCTGGCTCCACTACCAACCAGCCCTCCGGGACTGGCAAACCTACAGGAATGGAAGGTTACTCAGGGACCACAAAGCCCATGCTCCCGTTGTGCTGATGGGAGACTGAGGCCAGCAGGAGTCGAAATACCTGTCCGGTGTCACCCATCCCAGGCAGGCTTAGGACCAGAGCTTGGCGGCTTTCAGGCCTGGCCTGGTTCTGCGCACCTGTGAGTGAGCGGGGAGCTGGCCTGGAAGGGACACAGGAAAGGAAGGAGCAGGCTGGGAACAAGGACCCCTGAGACTCTCGGGACTGGAGAAATGTCCCCCTCCCCTGAGTTAGAACATGGCCTTGGGTCAAACAGGCCTGAGTCTGAGCATATTTGCGGTGGGACCTTGAACACATCACTCCCCTGACTCCACCCTCCATTTTCTCATCTATAAGTTGGGCCCAGCCAGATCATTCTGAAAGCTAAATGGAAGAACTTAGTGAGACCTTTGTAAACAGAAGCTGCTGCTGTCACTGTTGCCATTGCCCTGTCCCTGTCCCTTACCTCCTGCTCCTTCTCCTTAGCCCCCAGCCCTTCTTGGGTCAAACCATACCTGGCTATGTCAGGGTTGTGTCTCAGGACACATGGAGCTAAGCAGGGCTCCACCAGGCAGGCGCTGGGCAGCCCTGCAGGTGGTTGGGGGGGGCGGTGAGGCTGGGGTTGCTGGAGTGGGGAGGAGGCCTGGGAGGCAGGCTGAAGCCTGCCCTGCATTGGGGGAACTCTGATCTCCGCCTCCTTCCTGGAAGTGGATGGGGTGGGGCTATGGCCTAAAAGCAGCTGGGCGGGCCCAGACTCTGACCTTCCACTTGCTTGTCTACAGCTCGTCATGACCAAGCGGCTACAGGCCCAAAGGCTGAACGGGATCGACCACAACCCCTGGTGAGCTGGCCGGGCTCGGGAGGTGTGGAGGTGTCCTCTCGGGCGTGGGTTAGCCACCCCTGAGTTACCAGGGGTACCCAGGATGGTCACGGTACACAGACTGCAAGATTTGCAGGCACAACCCAAGAGAGGCAAGACCCAAGACAACAGGCTTGGGTCGGAATCTCAGCATTACCTTACTTGGCTGTGGCACTGGCACAGGTGACATACTTGCTCTGAGCCTCAGCTCCCCAGTTGCAAAATTGAAGTTAAGGGCCTTGGGGAGGATCAGGTGAATTGCTCTCTAATTGCAATAGCCATTTTCCTGGGCACCAGCCTGAGAGCTTTGCAGTGATTATGTCATTTCCCACTTGGTATGGAGTGAAATAAGCTTAGATAAGTAAGATCAGAAAGTAAGATACAGTTGGCTCTTCACTAGATGTTTGCGGAGTTGATATTCTTTTCTTTTTTGACTTGTTTTAAGTACAAAAGGAACATGTACGTATTGTCACTAGTGATACAATGTATACCATGGGAAGGTGCGAAGCTTTAATAATCTTCCCACTCCCACCCCCACCTTTGGCCACCTCTATATATTTGAAAAAAAATAATAATGGCCACCAGCTGGGTGTCCTGTAATCCAATCGATTCTGGCACTGTCAACCTGCAAACAGCATCAGATCCCACAGGTTGTGAGCTCAGTCCCACAAAGACCACCCCTACATGAGATGCCAGTCACAAGCACAGGTTGTGGCCTGTGCTTCTGACTAGCCACCTATAAATCGGGGTTCCCACGACCTGGGCTCCAATTTGCTAGAGCAGCTCACAGAACTCAGGAAGGCACCTACTTACATTTACTCACTTATTATAAAGGTCATTACAAGAGATACATATGAACACCCAGATAAAGAGATGCATAGGGGGAGGTATGGGGAAGTTTCCTCCAGGAACATCCATGTGTTCAGCTCTCTGGAAGCCCTTGGAACTCAGTCCTTTGGCATTCTTACAGAAGAAGCTTTAATAGCCATTGGTTTACTGGCTTGACCTGCAGCTCCTGTCCCCTCCCTGGAATTCAGAGGGCACCACTGAAAGTTCAGGCATCTAATCACATGGTTGGCTCCTCTGGCAACCAGCCCCAGCCCCACCCACCATTCCCATCCCCATGTTATCTAGGCCACCTCCCCCAACCACCAGTCATCTGTTACCATATAAAAGGCATCTTTTTTTTTTTTTTTTTGGAAGCAGGGTCACTCTGTCTGCCCCTGGTAGAGTGCAGTGGCATCATCATAGTTCACTACAACCTCCAACTCCTGGGCTCAAGTGATCCTCCTGCCTCAGCCTCCCAAGTAGCTTGGACTAGAGGTGTGCACTGCCATGCCCACTAATTTTTCTATTTTTAGTAGAGACCAGGTCTCAGACTGGTCTCAAACTCCTGAGCTCAAGCTATCCTCTGGCCAGGGCCTCCCAGAGTGCTAGGATTATAGGCGTGAGCCACTGCTCTGGGCCCACAAAAGATACTCTTATCAATCCAGAGAGTCCAAGGAGTTTAGCCACTCTAAATTAGAGGGAAGAAAAGCTTACAGGCAGGCTCAGAAAGGCTCTTCCTGACTCGCAGACCCAGCAGAGTTGAGGGGGGAGCTGTAAGACTCCCAAACCCACTCCTGTGCTTACAGAAGGGGAAAGTGAGGCCAGGAGAGGCTAAATTTCCTGCACAGGCAGGGCAGAACAGGAGCTGGCCTGGAAGGACTACAAGGCACAGGCAGGGATGCCAGGAGAGTCAGCAAAAGAAAGTCCCAGGCTCCTGCCACCCTCCGGGATTAGGACCCTGGAGGCCTGATCAAGAGGCAGCTGTTCTCTGCAGAGCCCTGAGCCTGCTTTCCCTCTTCCTAGCCCTGTCTGAAAAAAAAAACAACAAAAAAAAAAACAAATTGCAGTGGAACATCCACCACTAGATTTTGAGTCCCAACTCCACCATTGGCTGCTGTGTGACTTTGAGCCTCTACTATGTGTCTTCAGAGGCATCATGGAGCTCTAGGGGGAAGTGACAAATTTCAGACATAAATGATATTTATTGAATTAAACATGAATTAAACTCGGCCAAGACTGACTACTCTGCTCCCAGTCAGCCCAGAACCACATACCAGCCTCCTCATCTGGCTTCAAGCCTCTTTCCCAGTTCCCCAGAGTGACATCCACTGGGCAGGGCCAAAACAAAGGTTGCTGGGGACCAGAGATGGCTGGTGCAGGGGCCCAACCTCGATCTGTCCAGAGTAGGATCAAGAGCATAAACTGGGCTGGGCGCAGTGGTTCATGCCTATAAGGTATGAGAGGATCGCTAGAGCTCAGGAGTTCAAGACCAGCCTGAGCAACATAGCAAGATGCCATCTCTACTAAAAATAAAAAAAATTAGCCAGGCATGGTGGCACATACCTGTAGTCTCAGCTACGTAGGAGGCTGAAGCAGGAGGATCGCTGGAGCGCAGAAGTTGGACGTTGCAGTGAGCTATGATAACGCCGCTGCACTCTACCCGGGGCAACAGAATGAGACTCTGTTTCAAAAAGAAAAAAAGCATAAACTGTACTTCAGACAGATGCAGAATCAAAGGCTGACATGCCCTACCCTAGCTGGGAGACCTTGGGCACATCACTTGGCTCTCTGTCCCCATTGTGGTCCAAAAATAGGATGTACCTCAGAGGCCGTTGTGAAGGTAACAGGAGCAGAGTATTTCAAACCATGGTGCTGACAAATGGACCAAGGAGTCATGCAATCCGTGTGTGGGGTCTCAACTAGTATTTTTAAAGAATAGAGTAAATAGGATAGAATAGAAAATGCTGCCATCGATTGCACCTGGAAGGATAACGTTTCTGCACTTGTGCTCTCCAGGATTTGTGATGTGAAGATTAGTTCCTTACTCTGGGTCAGGGTGGAAGTTCAAAAGCCCCTGGGCTGCTCCACACGATTGGTGCAGTCCCTGACCTTAAAGCAGGCGACTGCTTACGCTCTCCCAGGGGTCTTGAGGCTGAGGCACATGCTGGTTGCCCAGTTTTTCTAGAACAGTCTCCACACAAGCTTACCCTGCCCTGGAAACAGGCAGAAGTCAAGGTTGTCAGGGTGGAGAGGTGGGCTGATGCTGACTCTCCATTGTTCCCTAGGGTGGAAATTGTCAAACTCTCCAGTGAGTATGACGTTGTGAACTTGGGCCAGGGCTTCCCTGACTTCGCACCCCCAGACTTCGCCATGGAAGCCCTTCAGCGCGCTGTCAGCGGGGACTTCATGCTCAACCAGTACACCAAGGCATTTGTGAGTTTTCTGGCCTCTCTTGGAGGCCCCGGGGAGGAGGGAGCAGGTTTTTCTGGACATCAAGCCCACATAGGCATCTGGGTTCATGGGGCAGAGCCCAGGCAGTTCAGTGTGGCCATAGTTCAGTGTTTGTCAAGTGTCTCCTCTGTCCGAGGCCCTGTGTCTCGTGCTCGATGGGGACAGCAGACGAGAGACCAGTAATGACAAAGGCAGTTGATACAGGCTGTAATGGAGGAGGATGGGGTACAGTGGGAGCAGGAAGGAGGGAATGAAATCTGGGGAGATTGGGAAAGACTTCCTGGAGGAAGTGACACCTAACCCAAGCCCTGAAAGACAAGCTACTGCTTGGATTATACTTTAAATCCAAACTGTTCCTGTACAGGCCACATAATAAATATTTACCAAGCAGTGAATGGGAACAATGGTTCTTAAACTTTGATATGCCCCAGAATGGCCTGGATGGAGGTCCTGTCCAATTCCACCATCCAGAGATAACCATTGCCCACAGCTTGCTGCTTTGCTGAAGAGTGTTCTAGACTTTTTCACTGTTCTGAATTTAAAAATGCCTATAAAAACACATGCACGTGCACACACGTTTACTCCATGTGAGGCATACACACATGCAACATCTGTGTTGCATTTTTTTTTTTTTTTTTTTGAGACAGAGTCTCACTCTGTTGCCCAGGCTAGAGTGAGTGCCGTGGCGTCAGCCTAGCTCACAGCAACCTCAAACTCCTAGGCTCAAGCGATCCTCCTGTCTCAGCCTCCCGAGTAGCTGGGACTACAGGCATGCACCACCATGCCCGGCTAATTTTTTCTATATATATATTTTTTTTAGCTGTCCATATAATTTCTTTCTATTTTTAGTAGAGATGGGGTCTCGCTCTTGCTCAGGCTGTGTGTTGCATTTTTTTTTTTTTTTTTTTTTTTTTTTTTTTGAGACAGAGTCTCACTCTGTTGCCCAGGCTAGAGTGAGTGCCGTGGCGTCAGCCTAGCTCACAGCAACCTCAAACTCCTGAGCTCAAGCGATCCTCCTGTCTCAGCCTCCCGAGTAGCTGGGACTACAGGCATGCGCCACCATGCCCGGCTAATTTTTTTCTATATATATTTTTAGCTGTCCATATAATTTCTTTCTATTTTTAGTAGAGATGGGGTCTCGCTCTTGCTCAGGCTGGTCTCGAACTCCTGAGCTCAAACGATCCGCCCACCTCGGCCTCCCAGAGTGCTAGGATTACAGGCGTGAGCCACCGCGCCCGGCCAGTGTGTTGCATTTTTTAATGCAAATAGACTCATGCTATACATGTCCTAAACTTATTTCGTTAAAAAGAATGTCATGGGCCAGGCGCAGTAGCTCACACCTGTAATCCTAGCACTCTGGGAGGCCAAGGTAGGAGGATTGCTTGAGGTCAGGAGTTCGAGACTCCCATCTCTACTAAAAATAGAAAAATTAGCTGGACATGGCGGCATGGGCCTATAGTCCTAGCTACTGGGGAGGGTGAGGCAGGAGGATTGCTTGAGCCCAGGAGTGTGAGGTTGCTGTGAGCTAGCCCCGGCACTCTGGCCCGGGCTACAGAGTGAGACTCTGTCAAAAAAAAAAAAAAAAAAAGATTGAAAAGAGTGTCAGGGACATCTTTCCATATGAGAAAAGCCTCATCCTTTTTAATGGCTGCATAGTATTCTGTCGCCCTATGTAGGGACCAAGGGAAAGTTTTCCCTTTACCCTCTGAGGGTTCACTGAAAAATCAACGCACAAAAGTAAATTAATAGGAGAAATGGCTTACAAGGTATTAACATGCATATGAGGGAGAACCACAGAGTGGTTACCCCACATCTAACGGGGCCCAGATACTTAAATAGCCTCATTTCAGAGGGCAGGAGGAAATTAGGAATACAGGTAATTCTGTTGAGGGGCAATAAATGATTACTAGGGCCAGGGAGAGTGAATGGATTCGGACACAGAGATTAATTTGTAAATGGTTCTCGGGCGTGGTGACTCCAGCCTATAATCCCAGCACTTTTCGGAGGCTGAGGCGGCAGGATTGGCTGAGCCCAGGAGTTGGAAGTTGCAGTGAGCTATGATCAGGCACATGGCCTGGGCAACAGAGTGAGACCGTGTCTCTAAAAAACCATTTGTAAATGATTCTCTTTGGAAATTAAATCAGCCTGAAAGATGTTTGTGAAAGAGTCTGTTCGGGTGTGGTTTACATTCTTGGTCTTGGTTTCTGTAGTAGATAATGAGATAACAGAAAAGGGAAGGAAAATCAATTGTTGTTGGGTCCATCGGTCTTTTATGTAGATAGAGGAAATGTCTTTTCCAGCATCTGTTGATCTTTAAGGGCCTTTAATTCAAAATACTCATTATACCAGGGAGCCGTGAAGTTCCTTGCACTCCTTCACTTAGGTGTGCCATTATTTATTGAACGAATCTTACATAGACGCTAATATTATATCAGATATCTCACTGTCACAAACAATGCCACAGTGAATAGCCCTGTGTGGACAGCTTTGCATACATGTGGATTTCTCTAAGATAAATTCCTCAAAGTAAAACTCGTGAATCAAAGGCTGTAAACATTTAAATATGTGATAGATAGATATTGTTAAATTGCCCTCAGTAAGGTCCACTCATGTACACTCCTGCCTCAAACCTCAAATTCCTGGGCTCCAGCAATGCTCCTGCCTCAGCCTCCCAAGTAGCTTGGACTACAGGCATGTGCCACCACACAAAGCTAAGTTTTTCTATTTTTAGTAGCAACAGCGTCTCCTTGTTGCTTAGGCTGGTCTCCAACTCCTGACCTCAGGCGATCCTTCTGCCTTGGCCTCCCAGAGTGCTAGGATTACAGGCGTGAGCCACTGCACCCAGTCTCTTTTTTATTTTTTGAGACAGGGTCTTGCTCTGTTTCCCAGGCCGGAGTGCAGTGGCACCATTGTATTTCACAGCAGCCTCGAATTGCTGAGCTCAAGCGATCGTTTTGCCTCAGCCTCCTGAGTAGCTGGGACCACAGGTGCACACCACCACACCTGGCTGATTTTTTTTTTTTTTTTTTTTGGTAGAGATGGGATCTCACTCTGTTTCCCAGGCTGGTCTCAAACTCCCAGCCTCAAGCGATCCTCCCACCTTGGCCTTCTAAAGTGTTGGGATTACAGGCATAAGGCACTGCGCCCAGCCTAACATTATATCTTTTTTTTTTTTTTTTTTTTTTGAGACAGAGTCTCACTCTGTTGCCCGGGCTAGAGTGAGTGCCGTGGCGTCAGCCTAGCTCACAGCAACCTCAAACTCCTGAGCTCAAGCAATCCTCCTGTCTCAGCCTCCCGAGTAGCTGGGACTACAGGCATGCACCACCATGCCTGGCTAATTTTTTCTATATATATTTTTAGCTGTCCATATAATTTCTTTCTATTTTTAGTAGAGATGGGGTCTCGCTCTTGCTCAGGCTGGTCTCGAACTCCTGAGCTCAAACGATCCGCCCACCTCGGCCTCCCAGAGTGCTAGGATTACAGGCGTGAGCCACCTCGCCCAGCCTATATTCTTATGATATGGTAGCAGTATTTCATCATTGCTTTTATTTGCTTTTCTTTAGTTATTATTCTTTTCATGTGCATCAGCATTTTTTTCTTTCATGACCTACTTTTGTTCATTTTTGTATTTGGGTGTCTATCTTTGTCTTGCTGCTTTGTAAGAGCTCTTTACATATTAAATATCTTTACTTCTTTCTCTTATGTTTCAATATTTTTGTCTTTTAACTTTGCTCATGGTGCTTTTTGTTATTCAGAAAATTTTCATTTTTGTGTTCTAGACAAGGTTTCAGTCACTTGGTTTAGCCTTGAGTATTTCATGAGTGTCCTCAGCAAACAAGCCTACGGATCCAATCTTCCTCTCAAAGTGGGGTACTTCCAGAGCTGCAAAATAAAGTCCTATTCTTGCCCATTAACCCTGTATGACCTTGGAGAAGTTATTTCCTTTCTCTGGGTCTTTATTTTTTCTGCCTGTCAGATGGTGGGGATCAAATAATATCTCTCTTGAAAGGCTGCTGGGAGGATGGGCACAAGGGTGGGCCAAGGCCTAGCCCGGTCGCTAACCCCTGCTGTCCTGGCAGGGTTACCCACCGCTGACAGAGATCCTGGCAAGTTTCTTTGCGAAGCTGCTGGGAGAGGAGATGGACCCACACAAGAATGTGCTGGTGACTGTGGGAGCCTATGGGGCCCTGTTTACAGCCTTCCAGGCCCTGGTGGATGATGGCGACGAGGTGAGTGGCCAGGCTTGGGGCGGGTGGGGGAGGGCTCACGGCCCTGCTGACCTCAGCTAATCTGATCCTCGTATCAGGTCATCATCATCGAACCCGCTTTTGACTGTTACGAGCCCATGACATTGATGGCAGGGGGTCGCCCTGTATTTGTGTCCTTGAAGCCAGTAAGCATGCTAGGTGGGGTGTGGGTGGGCAGAGGGACCCCAGGGATGGGCTGAGTTGGACCCTGGGAGGTGGGAAAGGAGGGAGGGAAGTGAAGGAGGCCAGTTCCTCTGAGCTAGGTGTATGTTCAGAGCCCAGAGGAAAGGAGGTGAGGACAGATGCCTGGGGAAGGAGCTGAATGTCCAGTGGGTGAATATTGCTCCCCGCTGCCACCTGCTCTTGCAGAGTCCCATCCAGGACGGGGAACTGGATTCCAGCAGCAACTGGAAGCTGGACCCCACCGAGCTGGCCAGCAAATTCACCCCTCGCACCAAAGCCCTGGTCCTCAACACACCCAACAACCCCCTGGGAAAGGTACCTGAGAGACCCCTTCCAGGAACCCCTCTAGACTGATTTCACAGTTTCTTTATCTGTGAAGTGGGAGGGCCACATGCGATGAGCTCTGAGGACCAAGGCTCCAGAAGCCCCAGAGACAGTGGCAGGAATCCCCAGGAAAGGCATGAGAGCTGGGATGGGGGAGTGGGCTGGGTGCCTCCATTGCCTCCCAGTGACCTTGGGACAGTGACTCAGCCTCTCGCAGTGTTTCCTTATCTGTAAAATGGGAACATGAAAGAACCATCTTCACGGAGTCGGGGTTGCAGGGGTCCAATGGGACGGTGCGGAACAGCCCTTAGCACCAGGCTTGGCCATATCCTTTAATCTCTCCTAGCAGCCCTCTGTGTTTGGGGACGGTCCTGGCTGCAGGCCTGAGCCCTCCTTGGGTCCCTGCAGGTATTCTCCAGGGAGGAGCTGGAGCTGGTGGCCAGCCTGTGCCAGCAGCATGATGTGGTGTGCATCACTGATGAGGTCTACCAGTGGCTGGTCTACGACGGGCACCAGCACGTCAGCATTGGTGAGCCAGGCTGGCCCCGGGGCCCCTGCCCTGGGTGTTGGTGGCAGGGTCTTGACCTGCTCTGAGAGTCAGCGCAGGCCTGGTGGTTAGGACCAAGAGGTCTGGAGCCACACAGGTCCTGTGGCTTTTTGCTCCCTGAGTGCAAAGGATCACAGTAGCATCTGCCTCCTGGTTCTTGAGAGGATGAGAAAAAATAAGTCCTGCAGATAGCTTAGTGCATAGAGGATTCCAGAGTGTTGGCCCTGGAAATGCTCCCGGGGTGCAGGCCACCACTACCCCTGCCCCCCACCTCCATTTCACCTGCTGCTCCCTTTTGTCTTGGGCAGCCAGCCTCCCTGGCATGTGGGAACGGACCCTGACCATCGGTAGTGCTGGCAAGACCTTTAGTGCCACTGGCTGGAAGGTGAGTTGATGAGGGTGAGGAGATAACCCCCTCCCCAAGATCTGTGGTAGGTGAGGTGGGGCTGGGAATTGAGAAAGGGTTTGGCCAGGCCTGCAAGGGCCTCATCCCCTCCCTGTGTTCCTGGTCCAGGTGGGCTGGGTCCTAGGTCCAGATAATATTCTGAAGCACCTGCGGACTGTACACCAGAACTCTGTCTTCCACTGCCCCACGCAGGGCCAGGTGAGGAGGGGCAGGAGACCCCACAGTGGGGGCGGGGGTTGCCACAAAGGAGCCCAGCCTAGAGTGTCAGGGCACACCTGACCTACCTGTCCGTCTGCCCTGTTTAGGCCGCAGTAGCCTGGAGCTTCGAGCGGGAGCAGCTGTACTTTGGCCAGCCCAGCAGCTACTTTGTGCAGTTCCCACAGGCCATGCAGCGAAGCCGTGACCACATGATCCGCAGCCTGCAGTCAGTGGGCCTGAAGCCTGTGATCCCCCATGGCAGCTACTTCCTCATCACAGACATCTCAGACTTCAGTGAGTGGGACTGGCCAGTTTGGGCAGTGTCTGGGGCTGGAGGCCGCCTAGGGCTTAGCATGGCCTCTGTCCCCCAGAGAGGACGATGCCCGACTTGCCTGGCACTGCGGATGAGCCCTACGACAGCCGCTTCGTCAAGTGGATGATCAAGAACAAGGTGGGCTGGGCCTCCGCCAGGGCCACCGTGTATGGTTTCACGGGTTGTGGGCTGTTCAGGGGTGCCCAGCCAAGGGGCTGATGGGCCAAAGTCCAGCCCAGCCTCTGCCATGAGCCCTGGTACAGGGTTGCATCTGCTTCAAGGAATGGGGGGCCTGTTTCTAATTTGCACAAAGATGCCATGGAGGCTGGCAGGATTTCCTGCCTCCCTGGGACTCAAGTGTTCCTGTCTGTACTGTGGTGAACTGGCCCATTAACTCTGAGTTAGTCCTTCTAGCTCAAATCTGTGACTTAGGCTTATTTCTCATCTGTTTGTGTCCTGCCCTGCCGGGAGTAAGCTACTCTCCCAGCAAAACAGGTCCCAGGCAGGATCGTTGCAATAGATTTGGAAATAATAGAGACAGAGACAAAGTGTAGTTTAAAGTGATGGGGGAATCAGGGGTCCTCCAGCATTCCTGTGAGCCAGGAGGAACTGAGTGAAGTCCCACATTAGTATTTATTGTTACAGTAAGCAGTTGTCCTTGATCATAGAATTATGTGTACAGATTATTCGTTAAGGTTTCAAGGCTCCCCAAAGATTTCAAGGGACCCTTACCTAATTCTGTCTACAAGAATAAAGGGCTACAAAATTTTCTAAGATAAACATTATAAGCCCTAAGTTAAGAACAGACCTAGCTGAGTATAAAAGTTAAAGATAAAAATGTGTAAAGTAGGAACGCTGAGTCTGTATACTAATCTAATCTATTTCTCTATGTACCGAGACATGTGGTCAGGAGTGAAGCAGGAATAGCATTGAAGTTTAAGATAGTTTCAGTTGTAAGTTGTCTGCTGGGCTGGCATTTTTTGATCAGTTTCTTAGCCTTCAGCCCTATGCCGAGCTCTGCCTTGCACAAGCTCCAGGCGATGGCTTGCAGGCCTCCAGACATCGCCGCCGCCTCTGATGGGTGGAATGCCTCCCTTGTTGCTAAGCAGCTTCAGGTCTGTGAACTAACACGCCCACAGATTGCCTTCAAGGCAAAACCCTGCAAAACTCCTGAAACTTTCCACGTCCCTTAATTCCATATTCCAACACTGCCCTGATGCACAGTCTTCCCTCTCTGCCTCCATCTTGTCGGTACACAGAGGGACTTGGCATGACATTCTGGGATTCCTTTTCTGTGACCTTGATACAGCACTTTGAGGTGCTGGAGCTAACTTCCCTTCATTCCCCGTCATGAGGCTCTCTCTGTCCTCCTGTGCTGAGGCCATGTTGAGATGTTGCCGTCCTCCTCCCCAGGGCTTGGTGGCCATCCCTGTGTCCATCTTCTATAGCAAGCCGCATCAGAAGCACTTCGACCACTATATCCGCTTCTGTTTTGTGAAGGTAAAGGGCGTGGCCAGGGGAGGGAAGCCCTCCCCGAGCTCCCAAGGCTGCTGGGATTGTGGGGAGAGGTGGGACCAACCTGTGTCTGTGCAGGATGAATCCACGCTCCGTGCCATGGACGAGAAGCTGCAGAAGTGGAAGGCCGAGCTCAAGCCCTGAAGCTGCCTCTTCAGCCCTGATCCACCCGGTCCCCACATACTCTTGTGGGGTCTTTCCAGGTCGGGGGAAGATGGTACTGGGAGACCCCTTCTCTGTGACATAGAGTGTTCCCAGGGAAGAGCCCCCTCCTTGGTCTTGGGGAGTCAGGTGTTACCTTTCCACAGTGTCTATACTCCTGTCCCCAAGGTGAGAGAGGCCCGACCTGGCCTCTTCCTGCCCCTCCCTGGGTCAAGTCACAGGCTTTGGGTTGCTTCTTGTCTCCCCAACGTGGCTGGGACTGACAGGGCAGAGTCCTGCAGTGTGTCCGGACTCATGTCCCCAACCCTGCACTGCCCCAGCTAAGGCCCAGCTGTAACCTCTGCCTTTCCTGTCTAATCTTGACCTTGGGAAGTTGCCTTTAGTCTTGAGTCCTCAAGCCAGCCCTTTCTGCCCATAATAAAGTTTTAAGTTATTCAAACACTTAATGACAGCTTTCCTCTGCTTCACGCTATGGTGCTAATCGCCAACCTATTGGTCAGGATGGGAGGAACATCAGAGAATCTCAGATACACCCCCCCCCCCCAGGTTGTGCAGAGTTTCTTGTGGAGTAAAATTGAGGCCCAGGAAGGGTGGGGACTTGGGACTTGCCCCAGCTGCATTCCTCACCCTCTGTCAATTTGATGATAACAGTAGTAGTTACTGGTGCTGGGTGCTGGGTGTGGTGGCTGGGTGGGTCAGGGGTTTCATGTGCCTGTGTGTTTGTAGAGGATGGGGGCTTCTGACAAGGAAGACACAAGACAGTCCCGCAGGAGAGAGAGAACTGCCCCAGGGTGGGCCGTGGGCCAGGAGGGCCAGGGACTTGCAGAATTAGGAGGAGAAGGAGTAGCTAGTAGGATGTTCGTCCCACGGGAAAGCAAAGATAGCTCCTGCATTCACTTGTAAGGTGGTCAGAGGGGACATGTCTTGGAGTTGCATTTGCATAGTAAGCACATGCTCATGTCATGTGTTTAATTGGGGGATCTGTTGGGAACATATGGTATAATAAACAAAAATTTGGTCTTTGTCCCTGATTTTGGGCACAGAACTCCTAAAAACCCATAGAATTTCTGAGTAACAGGAGTGTCTGTTATTCATAAGGTGTTTCTTTGGACCGTCACATTAGAGGGTCAGAACTTCTAGCCCATCCACGCCTCCCGGTGGGGAGAGGGACTTTGAGCTCAGTCACATGGCCAATGATTTAATCAGTCATGGCTGTGAAATGAAGCCTGTTTAAAAATATTACAACAGATTTAGTTTAAAGATCTAATTAGCTCTCTGGGAGGCCGAGATGGGTGGATCGCTCGAGGTCAGGAGTTCGAGAACAGCCTGAGCAAGAGCGAGACCCCGTCTCTACTAAAAATAGAAAGACATTATATGGACAACTAAAAATCTATATAGAAAAAATTAGCCGGGCATAGTGGCGCATGCCTGTAGTCCCAGCTACTTGGGAGGCTGAGGCAGTAGGATCGCTTAAGCCGAGGAGTCTGAGGTTGCTGTGAGCTAAGCTGACGCCACGGCACTCACTCTAGCCTGGGAAACAAAGTGAGACTCTGTCTCAACAAAAAAAAAAAAAAAAGATCTAATTAGCTTTTATTAGCAAGTCTAGAACTGGCAACATCTCATTCTAAAAAATAGAATGGGTGCTCCAAATTGCTTAGCAGTGAGGGTTGGCGTTATAGGCAGAAAAGGGGTGAAGAAAGCAGAAATAAGGAAGAAAAGTGGATTGGTTCCTTCAAAGTTACTTTCTCTATAGGGCCAAAACGAGGGAGGTTTCATATCATGCTGGCTCAGGTAAACTGCACTCCTTCTGATTGGTTGCTGTGAATCTTTTGGGGTTTTTTTGGAAAACTGGCCCATTTCAAAGTTCACTTTGATTAAGTGGCACTTAGCTCAGGTGACTCTGTTCTAGTTAGGTCTGGTTTATTGGGGTCTAGTGCAGGAGCTCAGTCCAAAACAATGGTTTCCAATACATTTTTGTTTAATAAAAGCTATATAAGAACCCTAAAACTGGGCCAGATGCTGTGGCTCACTTCTGTAATCATAGCACTCAGGGAGGCGGAGGCGGGAGGATTGCTTGAGGCCAGGAGTTCAAGACCAGCCTGGATGAGAGCAAGACCCGTCTCTATAAAGAATCCAAAAACTAGCTGGGCATCGTGGCTCACACCTATAGTCCCAGCTACTCAGGAGGCTGAGGCAAGTAGATCACTTGAGCCCAGGAGTTTGAGCTCGCTGTGAGCTATGGTGATTTGAATCCATCACAACCTATGTGTGAATTTGCAGCAAGGTTTTACGTTACTATTCCAACAATATTGAACCATTTGAAACAAATCAGCAAGATAAAGAAGCTGGATAGATGGGTTTCACATGAATTAAATGAGCATCAGAAGAGAAATCATCTCAAAGCTTGCCTTTCTTTGCTGTCACGACAAAAAGGCGAACCATTTCTGCACCATAGTGACACGTGTGATGAAAATGGATTCTTTTTGACAATCGAGAGCGTTCAGTACAATGGTTAAAGACAAAGTGCTGAAATACAGTCCAAAATTGAATATTCATCCAAAAAAGCTAATGGTGTGTGTTTGGTTGTCCAACACTGGTATTATCCATTACAGCTTCACGAAACCTGGTCAGTCGATTACAGCAGATGGCTACTGCAACCAGTTGGATGAAATGATGAGGATGTTTGTGATTAAGCAGCCAAGACAGGTCAATGGAGACAGGCCAATCCTCTCACAAGACCATATGTTGAAAAAACAACGCTGTTCAAGCTATAAAAACTGGACTTGAAAAGTCTCTGTCGTCCCCTGTATTCAGCAGACCATGCACCAACGACTAGCACTTCCTCCAGGCTTTGGATCCCTTCTTGCAAGGAAAAATATTCAGTTCTCAACAAGCTGTGGAAAACACCTTTCGTGATTTCATCACCACTTGTTCTCCAGGGTTCTTTGCTGCTGGCATAAGCAAGCTACCGTTAAGATGGCAAAACTGTGTCAATAGTTTAGGCACACACTTTGAGTAATTGTACTGCTTCTTGTTTGCGATATAAGAAACTCAACTTTTGATTTGAAATCGGACATTTCATATTTAATGACTTAGTTTTATTTTGAAAAGAGAGTATCACATTCACTGCTGGCAAAATGGCACAGGCACTTTGGAAGAGTTGACAGTTTCTTACAAAGCCGATCACAGTCTTACCAAAGTATCCAACAATCCTAGATTTTAACCTAATGAGCTGAAAATTAATGTCCACATACAACCCCCCACACAAATGTTGATAACAGCTTTATTTATAAGTGCCCAAAACTGGAAGCAACCAAGATGTCCTTCCAAAGGTGAATGGATAAACAAACTGTGCCACATTCATACAATGAAATATCATCCAGCAATGAAAAGAAATGAGAGCAAGACACAGTGACTCACACCTGTAACCCCAGCACCTTGGGAAGCGAAGGCAGGAGGATCGCTTGAGGTGGAGTTTGAAACTAGCCTGAGCAACATAGCAAAAAAAAAAAAAAAAAAAAATAGCTGGGCGTGGCGGCTTGCGCCTGTAGTCCCAGCTACTCTGGAGGTTGAGGTGGGAAGATCCCTTGAGCCAGGCCTGGAGTTCAAGGCTGCTGTGAGCTATGGTGGCACTACGCCTTCCAGCCTGGGTGACAGAAGAGACCCTTGTCCCTAAAAATTAAAAAAAAAAAATCTTTTTTTTTTAATGAGATACCGAGCCACGAAAGGACATGGTGGAATCTTAAATTCATACTGTTTCATGAAAGAAGCCAATCTGAAAAGGCTATGTAGTGTATGATTTCAACTATATGACATTCTAGAAAAGGCAAAACTGTAGAAACAAAAGATCAGTGGTTGCCAGGGGCTAGGAGGGGAAGAGGAATGAATAGGCGGAGCACAGGGGACTTTAGAGCAGTGAAACCATTCTGTAAGATACCGTAGTGGTGGATATTATGCATTTGTCAAAACTGGAATACACAACTCAAAGAGTGAACCCTAATGTAAACGAAGTACATCAGTTGATAATAGTGTATCAATATTGTTCATCAAATGTAACAATATCACATCCAAGATAAGGGAAACTGAGGCAGAGGGAGGGAGAGTATATGGGGATTCTCTGTACTATCTGCTCAATTTTTTTAAAGCTAAAACTGCTTTACAAGACTTTAAAATCGGGAGCTGACGGTGGAGGTTCGAGGCTCCAACGGGGCTTTCTACAAGGGATTTATCAAAGATGTTCATGAAGGTTCCCTCATAGTTGTTTTTGAAAATAATTGGCAACCAAAACGCCAGGTTCCATTTAATGAAGTTAGATTGCCACCACCACCTGATACAAAAAAAGAAATCAGTGAAGGAGATGAAGTAGAGGTATATTCAAGAGCAAATGACCAAGAACCATGTGGATGGTGGTTGGCTAAAGTTTGGATAATGAAAGAATTTTATGTCATTGAATATGCTGCTTGTGATGCTACTTACAATGAATTAGTCACATTTGAACAACTTCAGCCTGTCAATCAAAATAAAACTGTCAAAAAAAAATACCTTCTTTAAGTGCACAGTGGATGTTCCAGAGGATCTGAGAGAGGCATGTGCTAATGCAAATGCTCATAAAGATTTTAAGAAAGCAGTAGGAGCATGCAGAATTTTTTACCATCCAGCAACTACACAGCTAATGATACTGTCTGCCAGTGAAGCAACTGTGAAGAGAGTAAATATTTTAAGTGACGTGCATTTGCAAAGTATTTGTACGAAGTTGATGCTTATGTCCAGAAATGAAGAGGCCACTAAGCATTTAGAGTGTACAAAACAACTTGCAGCTGCTTTTCATGAGAAATTTGTTGTGAGAGATTTAATGGGTCTGGCAATAGGAACACATGGTAGTAATACACAGCAAGCTAGGAGTTTCCTGGAGTTACCGCTATTGAGCTAGATACTGGAACATTTAGAATTTATGGAGCGAATACTGATGCTGTAAAAAAGGCTAGAGGTTTCTTGGAATTTGTGGAGGATTTTATTCAGGTTCCTAGGACTCTTGGAAAAGTAATTGGGAAAAATGGCAACGTTATTCAAGAAATTGTGGACAAATCTGGTGTGGTTTGGGTGAGAATTGAAGGAGACAGTGAAAATTAAACTACCTAGAAGATGGAATGGTTCCATTGGTATTTGTTGGCACTAAAGAAAGCATCAGAAACATGCAGGTTCTTTTAGAATATCATATTGCCTATCTAAAGGAAGTAGAACAGCTAAGAATGGAACACCTACAGATTGATGAACAGCTATGACAGATTGGTTCTAGGTCTTATAGTGGAAGATGCAGAGGTCCTTGGGGCCCTAATTACACCTCCGGTTATGGTACAAATTCTAAGCTGTCTAACCCCCCTGAAACAGAATCTGAGCGTAAAGATGAGCTGAGTGATTGGTCATTGGCAGGAGAAGATGATCAAGATAGCCGACATCAGCGGGACAGCAGGAGACGCCCAGGAGGAAGAGGCAGAAGTGTTTTTGGGGGGGGGGGTCAAGGTCGTTGTGGTGGACCGTGTGGTGGCAAATCCTCTATCAGTTCTGTGCTCAAAGATCCAGACAGCAATCCATACAGCTTACTTGATAATACAGAATAAGATCAGACTGCAGACACTGATGCCAGCGAATCTCATTACAGTATTAACTGTCATAGGCAGTCTTGTAGACGAAGGACGGATGAAGATGCTGTTCTGATGGATGGAATGACTGAATCTGATACAGCTTCAGTTAATGAAAATGGGCTAGGCAAAAGATGTGACTGAAGAGCACGGTCCTTCAGAAAAGGCAATAAATGGCCCAACTAGTGCTTCTGACGATGAAATTTCTAAGCTACAGCGTACTCCAGAAGAAAAGATTAATACCTTAAAAGAAGAAAACACTCAAGAAGCATCAGTCCTGAATGGTGTTTCATAAACTGAAGAAGTTCTTAGTTTACAGTTCTTTTACATTACATTTACAATAGCGCTTGTACAAGCTTGCCAAAGATAGAATATGGATCGCCAGTCGTACATCGCACTTTCAGTTCCTCCATTTGGAATTCAAAAAGGGGAGGGATCCTGAAGAAATATGTTAAACATACTTTGACACCTTGTATTATAAAATATATCATTAGATGTGCCTTGAGAATAGTATATGTAACATTAAAAAAAGTTGCTGGCTAAAAAAAAAAAAAAAGTTTAAAGTCAGCTAGGCGGGGTGGCTCACACCTGTAATCCTAGCACTCTGGGAGGCTGAGGCGGGAGGATCACTCGAGGTCAGGAGTTCCAGCCTGAGCAAAAGCCAGACCTCGTCTCTACTAAAAATAGAAAGAAATTAGCCAAACAACTAAAATATATATAGAAAAAATTAGCCGGGCATGGTGGCGCATGCCTGTAGTCCCAGCTACTTGGGAGGCTGAGGCAGGATTGCTTGAGCCCAGGAGTTTGAGGTTGCTGTGAGCTAGGCTGGCGCCACCGCACTCCTCTATCCCGGGCAACAGAGCAAGACTCTGTCTCAAAAAAAAAAGCGAGAAAGAAGGAGTACATGAATGACTTCATAAAGAAACTCGATTAAATTATCTCCAAGGTCATTTCCAGCTCTGGTCCTGAGGGTCCCCATATATAAAACCACGCACAGGTCTGAGTGTCCTACTTGTCCCAGCCCAGGCGGAGGCTCTCGAGACATCCAAGGGTACAGGACGGTCCCGAGATGCTACTCGCTCACCTGGGAAACCAGCCGGCCCCGCGACTAGCCCAGCGCAGCCGGGTGCCGGAGATCCGGGTCCATGCGCTCTGGCAGCCGCCACGCTCCTAGGCCACGCCCCCGCGCGCCATTGGCTCTCCGATTGGACAGCTTGTGGAGGTGTGGCCGGAAGAGATGAGTCTGATTGGCAGTGGCGTGGCCGAAGGTGTGCGGCGCAACATGGCGGAACCCGCGAGGAAGCGGCCCTGCGGCCCGGTAGGTGGCGGGAACCGGGATCCCTGGCTGGCAGTGGGGCGAAGGCGTGATAACCAGCGGTGTAGGGGCCCGCGGTGGGGCCAGGGCGGGCCTCTTGCTCCCTACTTCTCGCTAATCCGAAGCCGGAAGCCACGGAGGTGCCGCAAACTAGTTGCCGCGTGTGCCTCAGCTCGGATGAGAACCCGAGGTGGGAGCGTGGTCGGGAGCTGGGGCTGGGGCAGCGTAGGGTAGCCTGTGGCCGGAGCCCCCTGTGGTTCTCTGGTACCAGCCGGATTACAGAGCAGGTAGGAGCCTGCTCGCAATCCTGAGGCCTTTCGTGGTTTGTGTCTTCTGACTCCCAGGGCGACTGTGGGCAGGTCGTGCCTCCTGAGCCTCAGTTTCCTCTTCTCTTTCGTGGGAACTCATTCAACAATTTATTGAGTGCTTACTGTGTGCCAGGCCTGGTCCCAGGCATTGGGAGTACTGCGAGTCCCTGCCCTCCTGCCGCTTCCTGGGGCAGCAGTGTGTGGAGGTTCCCTGGCTTCCTCATCGCCTCCATTTAGAGGGGGAGGATGGCTGTGGTGAGCAGCAAGTGGACTTCCCAGGTCTGACCTTCAGCCTCACAGTTCTAATCCTTCCCCTACTCCAGGGTGAACATGGCCAAAGGGTTGAGTGGCGAAAATGGAAGCAACAGAGTAAGTAAGAGCTGGGGGGCTGGGAAGAGTGTGCCCACCCTTCCCCTAGACCCTTCAGCAATATGCAGCCTAGCCTTGGGGAAAGACACCAGCTTTGTCCCCTCCAGATCCCACAGCACCCAAGGTGGGGAGGCAGGAGCCAGGAGCCCTGGGGAGGCTCCCTTGCTGCCCTCTGGCTGCTCACCCAGCAGCACTCCAGAGCCCCAGCTGACTCAATGAGAGGGAACGGTTCCTTTGATCAATGGGGATGTTTTTTTTAATCCAGAGAAAGAGGAGAAAAAGAAGTGGAAGGATCTCAAGTTGACAAAAAAACTGGAGTGGCAGCGGGCACAAGAGGAACAGGCAAAGCGCCAGGAGGAGGAGGAGGCAGCTGCACAAAGGGAGGACCGAGGTGAGCAGCCTAGGTCCTGGGAAGGGCCCCTGGTTGTGGACTGCAGCAGCTGTCCTGCAGGCAGAGCAGAGAATGGCATATCTGGAAGGGCCCTTAGAGACTGGTGGGACCAAACATCTTGTCCTGTTGGAGAAACTGAGGCCCAGATTAGGGGAGGGACTCAGCAAACTGAGCTCTAACCCCTTCATAGAGAGATTTCAAGCCTATGGAAGGTAAGCATCATATCTCTTAACTTTATATCTCTAGAACCTCATAATCTTAATGATAGTTATTTTTTACGTTTTAAAAAAATCTTTTTAATTGAGACAATATCTTACCATGCTGCTTAGCTTGGTCTTAAGGGATCCTCCTGCCTCAGCTTCCTGAGTAGCTGGGATTACGAGCATGTGTCACCGCACCTGGCTATTTTTTTACTTTTTTATGGAGTATTTTCTTTGTGCTTTAATTTCATTTTTCATTTGATAATAATAATGTCTCCTTTTTTCTCATTGTAAATAAGACATGCTCAAGCCAGGCGCGGTGGCTCATGCCTGTAATCCTAGCACTCTGGGAGGCTGAGGCGGGCAGATCGTTTGAGCTCAGGAGTTCGAGACCAGGCTGAGTAAGAGCGAGACCCCGTCTCTACTAAAAATAGAAAGAAATTATATGGACAGCTAAAATATATATATATATATATATATATATATATAAATTAGCCGGGCATGGTGGTGCATGCCTGTAGTCCCAGCTACTCGGGAGGCTGAGGCAGGAGGATTGCTTGAGCCTAGGAGTTTGAGGTTGCTGTGAGCTAGGCTGACGCCACGGCACTCTAGCCCAGGCAACAGAGTGAGACTCTGTCTCAAAAAGAAAAATAATAATAATAATAATAATGCATGCTCAAAACAATACAGAAAACTACAAAGAAGAAAGGAAAAATCCCACCAAATGTTATGTTGAAAGTTTGTCCAGACATTATCCCTACTTACCCAAATGTAGAGAGGGGTATAGATGCAATTTTACAACAATGAGACTATTTTATCTATGTGCCTCTGGACCTGGTTTTTCTCATCCCACATTACACCCTGGGTCTTCTTCCACATCAATATATCAGGATCCACCCTAATAAAATTCTGCCAGACTGGAATCTGTGGAGAGTCAGGGAGCCACATTTTAGCCTAGTAGAGCCTAGTAGTTGCCAGTGAGGATGGTGACAGTGGAGACAGTGACCCGGCAAATCATCTGTGCCAGAGACCAAGAAGCCATTTATGGGTGGTATCTCATGTGGCTCCCTCCAGAAAACCCTAGGAAGGAGAGAATGTGGAGGTTCCTCTAGAGCCAGAAGGACTGAACCCAGCTGCCCCACTTATTGTATGACCTTGGGTCATGTATTTGACTTCTCTGGACTGAAGCCTCCTCACCTGAAAAGGGGGATAATGATAGTATCTTCTTCCTAGGGCTGTTGGGTTAATATGCACACATAAAATTAGATATTAGCTCACATTACTTTTTTTTTTTTTGAGACAGCATCTCCCTGTTGCCCAGGCTAGAGTGCAGTGACATTATCATAGCTCACTGCAGGCTCAAGCTCCTGGGCCCAAGTGATCCTCCTGCCTCAGCCTCTCTAGTAGCTGGGACTACAGGTGTGCACCACCACACCCAGCTAATTTTTCTATTTTTTTGTAGAGATGAGGTCTTGCTATGTTGTCCAGGCTGGACTTGAACTCTTCGCCTCAAGTGATCCTCCCTCCTTGGCCTCCCGAAGTTCTAGGATCACAGGAGTGAGCCACGGCACCTGGCCTTAGCTCACATTATTGTCCCCATTGGACAGCTGGAGAACTGAGGCAGTGAGGGGCAAAGCCAGGATATGAGCTTAGGCCATTGCTTCTAACCACTCCCTGGCCTTGCCCAGTGCTCTGCCCTACTCAAAGGAGCCTTGGAGATTGCTGTGTCCCTTTCCTTCCTAGGAGACTGAGGTCTGGAGAGGGGAGTTGAATCTAATTTGCCAATGTCAAAATTCTTGCCAGTTGGAAATTCTCTAATCTTGGGACCTGGGGACAGAGGAAGGGAGGCAAGGGTGGAATCCTGACCTCTCAGGCTGACCAGGACACCCCTCCCCTGCCCAGGGCGGCCTTACACCCTGACTGTGGCCCTGCCGGGCTCCATCCTGGACAACGCCCAGTCGCCTGAGCTTCGCACCTACCTGGCTGGCCAGATTGCCAGAGCCTGTGCCATCTTCTGTGTGGATGAGATTGTGGTGTTCGATGAGGAGGGCCAGGATGCCAAGTGAGGGGCCATCCCATAGGGTGCCAGGGAGGAGGGAGGGGCTGCCAGGGTCAGTTTGGCTTCACCCTGCCCTCTGTCTACCTGCTAGCTCTTCCTCAGTGCCCTGCCTGGAATTCCCCCACTGTAACCCTCCGTGGGTAGAGCTGCCAGGCAAGGGTGGTGACTGCAGAGGGAAGATTGGGTGGGAGGAGCTCTTAAAGGGGCCGCAGTTGGACCTTGAACCCTATCTTCCTCTCCCCAGGACTGTGGAGGGGGAGTTCACTGGAATCGGCAAGAAGGGGCAGGCCTGTGTACAGCTGGCCCGGATCCTGCAGTACCTCGAGTGTCCACAGTAAGGCGGTGACCCCTCAGCGTGAGGGAGGCTATGTCAAAGTGGAGGTCGGGTAGGAGGTGGCCTCGCCTGGCCTGGGTACCTCCTGAGGTCTGTGTTCTTTACTAGGTACCTGAGAAAGGCGTTCTTCCCCAAGCACCAGGATCTACAGTTCGCAGGTATGGCTGGGTGGGCTTGACCCCCATTTCCCATGGGTCACCCTGCAGACACTGAGAGGTCACCCAGTCCTCCCACTGGCCAGCTGGGAAACCAGACCTGGGAGGCCAAGGCCTGTAACTGGTGTCGAGCAGCAGTTCTGTGGCGGACCCTGAACCACGATCCCTGCTGCAGTCTCCTGTGCTCTAGCACCTTCCAGACTCCTCCCGGGCCCTCCCTCCCACAGGGCTCTTGAACCCTCTGGACAGCCCTCACCACATGCGTCAGGATGAGGAGTCCGAGTTCCGAGAGGGTATCGTGGTAGACCGACCCACCCGGCCGGGCCACGGCTCCTTTGTCAACTGTGGCATGAAGAAGGTAGGAATGAAAAGGTGGTCCCGGACATACCTCAGGGATACACCCTGGCTTTGGGGGGCAGACCGAGGAATGTGGGTAGGGAGCCCTGGACCTGTCTGCAGATCCCCCACTGATGCGAAGTCAGGCCAGAGGAGTGCCCCAAACAGGGCTCAACAGATAAAGCCAGGGATGAATTTACCGTTGTTTAAAAAGTAAATCTTAGGGAGGGCTGGGCACAGTGGCTCCCAGCACTTTGGGAGGCTAAGGTGGGAGGATTGCTTGAGGCCAGGAGTTCAAGACCAGTCTAGGCAACATAGAGAGACAACGTCTCTACAAAACATAATTATCCAGCTGTGGTGGGACACGCCTGTAGGCCCAGCTACTCAGGAGCCTGAGGCAGGAGGATCACTTGAGTCCAGGAGTTCAAGGTTGCAGTGAGCTATGATCATGCCACTGCACTCTAGCCTGGGCAACAGAGTGAGACCCTGTCTCTACCAAAAAAATGTTTTAAGTTATCTGGGCATGGCGTCCCACTCCTGTTCTCCTAGCTACTTAGGAGGAGGATCCCTGAGGCCAGGAGTTTAAGGCTGCAGTGAGCTATGACAACAGCACTGCACACCAGACTGGGCAACAGAGCAAGACCCTGTCTCTAAAATAACTAAGTAAATAAAAATAAAAAGCAAATCTTGATCTAAGAAAGCTGATTAAAGAAAGGAAAAATGCCGGGCGTGGTGGCTCACGCCCATAATCCTAGCACTCTGGGAGGCCGAAGTGGGAGGATCGTTCAAGGTCAGGAGGTCGTGACCAGCCTGAGCAAGAGCGAGACCCTGTCTCTACTAAAAATAGAAAGAAATTATATGGACAACTAAAAATATGTAGAAAAAATTAGCCAGGCATGGTGACGCATGCCTGTAGTCCCAGCTACTCAGGAAACTGAGACAGAAGGACTGTTTAAGCCCAGGATTTTGAGGTTGTTGTGAACTAGATTGATGCCACGGCACTCTAGCCAGGGCAAAAGAACGAGACTCTGTCTCCAAAAAAAAAAAAAAAAAAGAAAGGAAAAAAAAGCAAAGGAAAGAAAAAGCACAGACCAGGATGACACACAGGCAAAAGGGGAAAAGTATGAGAAACCCTCAGAAGGGGAAGAAAGTGCCACATTAAGGGTGATAAATTCAAAATGGGCATAAAATATAAAATTGTCATTCATCGCAGTTCCCATGTTAGCATTTATCTCATGCCAGGCCTTGTGCGATGTAACGATAGCCATTGTTTATGGCGAGTTTGGTTTTGAAACAGGTCTTGCTTTGTTGCCCAGGCTGGCCTTGAACTCCTAAGCTCAAAGGATCCTCCTGCCTCAGCCTCCCAAGTATCTGGGACTACAGGCACGTGCCACCACGCCCAGCTTGTTTGTGGACAATTTTTTTTTGTTTTAAACAGTCTCACTCTGTCACCCTGGGTAGAGTGCAGTTGGCGTCATTATGGCTCACTGCCACCTCTAACTCCTTGGCTCGAGCAATCCTCCTGCCTCAGCCTCCCAGAGTTCAGGGATTACAGGCGTGAGCCCCTGCGCCCGGTGGTGGAGAATTTTTTGACAGATGAGGAAACTGAGGCTCAAAGAGGTTAAGTGATTTGCTCAAACTCCTATAGTCAGCTAAGTAGCAGGGCCACCAAAATGTAGAACACTGGGATTTTATCTACTTCTAGTCTGCGCAGGCCCCAAGCCTTTGTTGTTGACCACTGTGTTGCAGGAGTGGTCTCCTCCCAGCAGGTCCAGCCAGTGCCAGAGCGATAGGAGGGTGGGGTGACCTGGACCCCTTGGGCCGCTTTGCGGCTCTGCCTTTCCCTTGATGGCCTTACCCCTGCTGGTCTTGAAGGGAACGGCACCCATTTCTTCTGGTTTCTCCCCAGGAGGTGAAGATTGACAAGAACCTGGAGCCTGGACTTCGGGTGACCGTGCGACTGAACCAGAAACAGCTCCCAGGTATCTGGAAACTTCGCTGGCTCCTGGGGTGGCCTGGCCATCTTGAGGACTCAGAGCCTCTTCCATCCACTTCCCCGTCCCCTCGCCCCACTTTATAGACTCTGTTTCCCCTCCAGGATGCAAGACCTACCGCGGCAAAGTTGTGTCATCGCAGGACCCTCGCACGAAAGCGGGTCTCTACTGGGGCTACACCGTCCGACTGGCCTCCTGCCTCAGTAAGGACACAGGTTCCGTCTCTGAATAGCCATCCAGTCCTCTGTCTGGGGGGTGGCAGAGAGCCTTGCTTGGCCCCAAAATGAGACCAGAGTTCTTGTCCTACCAAGTTGCTGTGTGTCCCTGGGCAGGTGCCTCTCCTCTGGGTCTCCCTGACCACACGGCCTTCACTGCTGTTCTGACTTCTGGGGCAAAGCGTCGCAATTGATTACTGACGCCTGCTGTAGGGGTGGGGATGGGGCAGGAGGCCAGAAAAGCCAAAGGTCCACTACATGTTCCTGCCCCACCTCTGCCTTGTTCTCCCCACCGAGCACAGGCTTGGTCTCTAGCTCATCCTTGACTTCCCAGGAATAGTGGAGGCCTGGGCACAGCTCCCTTACTGAGCATCCTTCACCCCGTGACACACACACACACGCACCCACAAAGCCGTGGCTTGTGGGGAGCAGGACCCCCCTGAGCTGGCCCCACCCGTAGGTGCTGTGTTTGCTGAGGCCCCCTTCCAGGACGGCTACGACCTGACCATTGGGACGTCCGAGCGAGGCTCGGACGTGGCCTCTGCCCAGCTTCCCAGCTTCAGGTGCGTACTGCCTGGGGCGGGGGACTGGGGCTGGGGCTGGGGCAGGGGCAGGGGGCAGGGGGCGGAGGAATAGAGCGGGGAACCCGCCTGGTGGGTAAAGCTGCACAGACTCAGCCCGACTCTGTGTATGGCAGCTGAAAGTGCTGGGGGCTGTGTCCAGTGGGCCTTGATTAACAGTCGGTGACCCCCTCCTGTGGGTGCCAGGCATGCGCTTGTGGTGTTTGGGGGCCTCCAGGGGCTGGAAGCTGCCGTGGATGCGGACCCCAACCTGGAAGTGGCTGAACCCAGTGTCCTCTTTGACCTATACGTCAACACCTGCCCCAGCCAGGGCAGCCGCACCATCCGCACAGAGGTGAGCCCGCCACCTCCCCTGCCTCCGGCCACCAGGACCCGGGCCCCTGCCCAGGGGCCTCAGGATCTCTCTGGGGGTGGGGGTCAGTGCAGCTCTCTCCCTGGAACCCACCCCCACCCAAGGCTGCCTTCTCTGGGGATGGTCTCCCCACCCCCTGGGCCTCTGGCCACAGCAGTCTTGTGGTGCGGACAGACTTGAGTGCAGCTGGGAGTCAAGAATCCTGTGTGCTCGGCTGGGCCCTGTGCTCCCAGGCTGGGTGGCCCGCTCGACCCTTCCCCCTCCTGCTCTAGGCCTCGGTTTCCTTAGCTGTGTACTCAGTGCTCCTCAGTGGCCCCAGCTCTGCCACTTCCTTGCATGTGACATTCTTGGGGCCTCCCTTGCATCTCTGTCCCACGGGGAGCCATGTGCAGCTAGAGCTGAGAGTCTTAGTCCTGGGCACCATGGAACTTGTGTACCCACTTTCGGGGTCAGCGTAGAACACTGTGCTGTGCACTCTGCCGGGGGAGCCTCCATTGCTCCCATCAGTCTCAAAGGGGTGGTCCCGACAGGTGGGCCGCCCCAGTCTACCTGTCCCTGAGGCCCTGCCCAGGCCAGGTGCTGTGAGCCTGCCAGCCACACCCCCAGCAGGAACCTAGGCTCCCACCCCTCCAGCACCTGTCCCCAGGACTGAGAACTTCCGACCCCTCACCTCACCCTCCCCGGCCCAGGGAGGTGGGCGTTACCACCATCCTCCCTGTTTTACAGAAGAGGAGACTGAGATGCAGGCTATGCCACTCGCCAAGTGGCAGGTCTACAGTGTGGACTGGACCTGTCCTTAACCTCCCCGGGCCCTGCTAAGGGCAGCCAACCCCATGGGGCTGGGTCCTGGGTGGTCAGGCACTGAAGGCAGGCTGGGAGCCGGGCCCCTGCCAGCCTCCCAGGCCCCAGCCCATTGCACACTCCTCTTACAGGAAGCCATCCTCATCTCCCTGGCCGCCCTGCAGCCTGGCCTCACCCTGGCGGGTACCCGGCCCACCTGACAGTTGGGTCTAGAGCATCCATGAAGCAGCAATGAAACCAGGGGTTGCTGGCGGTCACCAAGAACAGACACAGCCAAGACTTGTCTCCAAAAATAACCACTTTTAATGAGACCCAGCTCCACCCCCTCCCCCAAGCCCACAGTCTCCAGGCTGCACCCTCACTTGCTGCCGGCAGTGATGGCCTTGAGGCTGCCCGCCCGTGCCAGGATATTTGGCACGAAGAGCAGGCCAGAGGCCCGCTCGATGCTCTCGATGGGCACCAAGAAGCGCTCCAGTGGGATGGCCTCGTCCACAGGCGCGTTGGGCATCACGTAGGAGCGGAGCTCGATCTGCCCACCCGCCGCCTCCAGGATCAGCACCTTGAAGAAGTGCGTGGGCACCGCCACATGGTTCTTGCCAATTACCTGGTACTTCACATAGGATTTCCCATCAGCCTCCGTCCTGTGGGCAGACCCAGGCACACATGGGAAGGGAGCCTGGTTGGAACCCAAGGCCACCTTCTCCAGGAAGCCTTCCCTGATCTGATAGTAGACTTCTGCCAACCCCTCACTGTGAGGTTCTGCCTGGCTCTTCCTTGCAGCTGAGAACTCTTTCCGGAGCAAAGACTCTTTGCCAACACTGGGCCAGGCAGAATGGGTAATAATAAGTGTTGCTGAAAGAATTGAGCCTTGTAAATATTCACATCCATCTGTGCAGATGCTTGTTTACTGCCTGTCTCTCCCCTTGGAGGTGAGCACCAAGAGGGTAAGGGCCATGACAGCTAAAACCCCAGCACCCAGCATAGGGCCTGGCACACAGCACGTGGTAGGTGCAGGATACTGGAAGGGCGAAGGGGCAACTGCAGGGCTTCCCCTCAGCAGTCCCCTGTTTCACTTGCTAATCAGTTTATCAGTGTCCCCAGCCACCCTTGGGGGGGGCCCTTGCCATGGGCCAGGCCCTGGTCTAAGCATGTGACGTCTGCCACTCCACTCAGTCCCCCAATACTGTGACGTCACAGGCTTTATCCTTATTTTGCAGGGGAAGATATTGAAGTCATTTGCCCCTGGCACCAAAGGACCAGGTGATAGGGCCTGGATTCCATCCCGGCCTGCTGACTCCAGAGCCAGCTGCCCAGCTGCGACCTATTGCCTCACCCAGTCCCATTCTTCAGTGGGCCAGAAAAATCCCTGAGCACGCCCTGAGGAGCTCAGTGCCTTCCACCTGGGAGGCAGGGCTGCAGCAGGACCAGTGAGCGTCCTGGGCCCAGCACATCTGAGTTCAGGGAAGGGTGGGGGAAGAGTGCTGCAAGCAGAGCTGGTGCATCAGCGACTGCAAGTTTCCATCTGGGCAAAACCCAAGGTTGGGGGTGTGTGGCAAGGGGTGACAGAGGAGAGATGGTCCAGGTGGGTACCCCAAAGGTCTCTGGCAGAGGCTGGGAAACGGACTTGCCAAGAAACCAGATGAGCAGTGACCTGGTATTGACCCAGAGTCTGGGCAAGCCTGGCATGTGAGTGGCTGGGAGGGCCTGCCACCCTCTGGGCCTGGCTGCAGCCTCACCTGGGCAGGAACAGCGGCCCTGTGCAGACATAGACGTTTTGGTAGCTGCGGGTCAGGCTGCGGCTGTACTTCTCCAGGTTGTTCCAGGCATTCTGGTTGAGGTGGGGCACCTGGTTGGGCAGGTGGGGCTCAGTGGGACTGTGATTGGGACCCTACCCCTCCATCAGACAACCAGCACCCCTGGCAGCCCAGCCCAGGCTCCACCCTCATGGCCTTGAGCCTCAGTTTCCTGGTGTTTGCTAGCCACCCCCCTGCAGCCATCCCTCCCACAGCCCAGGTCTCAAAGTTTCAGCTCCAAAGAGCTGCATGAGGAAGGAGCACACCTCCGCCTTTCAGACAGGGACTGAGGCCTGTCCCTGACCCCTACCCAGGGGCTCACAGGAAGGCTAGCCTTGTCCTTTGGGCTGATTCATGGGCAGTGCCCAGCTGGGAATGTCACAAATCTGCCTGCATCGCTTGAGCTCCCGGGGCCTTAGGACAATGGAAAATGGGTAGGAGACTGAGCAGCTGAAAGAGAAGTTAGGGAAGTTGGGTGGGAAGCTTGTACCCCATGGGATTCACCCAAGCCCCAGCTAGGTCTCCATCCACTGGGTGCTAGGCCCTGCTGGGAACAGGCCTAGATTTAGGGCAGCTGGCCCAAGGTGCACAGTGACTGGGCACAAGCAGCTCGACTCTGTGCCAGGTGTCTTCCTCGTACCTGCTCTCAGGCAGGCAGGGTAGGTCATTGGCTGAAGGCTCAGGCTCCTCTAGACAGACTGCCTGGGTTCTCTTCCTGCTGTGTGGCACTGGGCCACTCACTTTGCCTCTCTGAGCCTCAGTTCCCTCCTTATAACTAATAACCAGTGAGCTAGGAAGTATGCTCAGTACTTTTACCTGCACTGTCTTCAGTACTTCGCCACTACAAGAGGGAGGTGAATAATAGTATTACCCCCATTTTACAGACGAGGAAACTGAAGCTCAGGGAGGTGCCAGGGGCTCACAGTTCGAGTTCAAGCCCTGGTCTGCCTGCGGAGCCGGTATCCCCTCGGGTCCTCCCTGCCACCTAGGGCGCTCGGCCCGATTCGAAGGGCTTAACCTAAGAGCGCGCACTCCAGAGTTCCTCCATTCTTTGGATGCACGACCGAGGCTCAGAGAAGCCAGGCGCTGGCCCCGCGTTCCGAGACCCGGCCGGGGGCGCGGGCGCTACCTGGGGCGCGACGTTGCTCAGGTAGAAAGTGTCGTCCATGGCTTTCTGGCTCCAGCGGTGGTTGGCGGCGGCGGCGAGGTGGCCGCGGTCGAAGCCGCTGCCGCGGTAGTCGGCGTTGGTGGCGCGGTGGTATGCATGCACCGACTCGTCCTCGCGAAAGTCGCACGAGCGGCGGTCGCCGTCGCCGCGGAGCCTGTCGGGCCGCAGCTGCTCGACCACCCAGAGCGCACCGCGGGTGCGCGGGTCGTAGCACAGCACGTACGATTCTCGGCTCTTGAGCTGCGCCAGCCCGGGCAGCCCGTACTTGGCCAGCTCGCCCGGGCCGCGGCCCGCCGGTCCCCCCGGCACAGCCGGCAGCTCAGCCGCCGCCGTCACGGGCAGCACGGGCAGCCGGCCCAGCAGCCCCGGCACCGCCTGCGCGTCCGCCCGCCGCCATCGCCAGCCCTCGGCCGCCGCGCCCAGCCCCGCGCCCAGCGCCAGGCTCAGGCTGAGCCGCAGCGCCCGCATGGCCAGAGCGCCGCCGGAGCTGGGACCCGGGCGAGCGGAGGGCGCGCCGCCACCGCCGGCGTCCGACCGAGCCTCTTAAAGGAGCCGCGCCGCGGGCCACCGCAGGGAAAGGGCCGGTGGGGGCCGGGGGCGCTGAGGTGACCTTACCCACCAGTCACAAGCGCCCCGAAGGGCTTGGGACTCACAACCAGAAGACGCAGGGCCCGCTCCAGAGGTGGTGTCCCCGGCGCCCTTTCTCTGCCCTTTTAGGATGCGCGCTGGGGGGCGTGGCACCGCCTCAGCTCCGCAGTGGCTGCCGGGAGGTCCGCTCCGCTGGAGGGTCGCTCCTCCTCTGCGCCTGCGCAAGGGGCACGAGGCGCTGCGGCTTAGTGAGCATCTGGGAAGGGTCGAAAACTACTGTAAAGTACTTTTATCACTACTTCATTTAATCCCCGAAACCGGCCGGGCGCGGTGGCTCACGCCTGTAATCCTAGCACTCTGGGAGGCCGAGGCGGGTGGATTGCTCGAGGTCAGGAGTTCGAGACCAGCACTGAGCAAGAGTGAGACCCCCGTCTCTACTAAAAAATAGAAAGAAATTATATGGACAACTAAAATATATATATACAAAAAAATTAGCCGGGCATGGTGGCTCATGCCTGTAGTCCCAGCTACTCGGGAGGCTGAGGCAGTAGGCTCGCTTGAGCCCAGGAGTTTGAGGTTGCTGTGAGCTAGGCTGACGCCACGGCACTCACTCTAGCCCGGGCAACAGAGTGAGACTCTGTCTCAAAAAAAAAAAAAAAAAAAAAAGAAAAGAAATTAGCTGGACAACTAAAAATATATAGAAAAAAAATTAGCCAGGAATGGTGGCGCATGCCTATAGTCTCAGCTACTTGGAAGCCTGAGGCAGGAGGATCCCTTGAGCCCAGGAGTTTGAGGTTGCTGTGAGCTAGGCTGACGCCACGGCACTCACTCCCGGGCAACAGAGTGAGACTCTGTCTCAAAAAAAAAAAAAAATCCCCGAAACCGCCCCAAAAGGGAGCGCCTATTTGGCAGAGCAATGACAGGACCCCAGATCTGTCTGACCCCAGGATGTTCTCCTAACCATTATACTATAATATAAGCCCCAAGTGCTACTAGATTCACAGAGTTTCACGTTAACACTAGCGGGAGAACAAGGATGCAGGCAGCTGATGCTAACTGCTGAATGGAGCAGAAACGTGGCATAATGATTCCAGAAAGCAGCTTGACAGGATAGATGAAGCCTTTAAAAAGTTCATACCTTCCAAGCTACATAGAGGACAGAGCCCGGGAAGTTAAGAGGATGAAATAAGCAAAATATTCAGAAATGGACCTGTTAAGGACATTTTTAGCATATTAGATGCTATAGTATTCAGCCCATAAAAATATATTTTAGCCATACAGCAACTTGCTACAATAACATAGGAATGTAGATAACTCAACATATTGATTTCAAATATTTTGGATATGTACACCCAGAAGTAGGGTTGCTGGATCATATGGAAGTTCTATTTTTAGTTTTTTGAGGACCCTCCATAGTTTTCCATAATGGCTGTACCAATTTACATTCCCACCGTCAGCATATTATATATACCAAGGTTCCCTTTTCAACACATCTTTTTATTTACTTATTTATTTTTTGAGACAAGGTGGTCTGGCTCTGTCACCCAGGCTAGAGTAGAGTGGCATGATCACAGCTCACTGCAACCTCAAACTCCTGGGATCAAGTGATCCTCCTGCCTCAGTCTCCCAAGAAGCTGGGACTACATATGCCAGCCATGACAACTAGCTAATTTTTTTTTAGTAGAGACGGAGTCTCGTTCAGGCTGGTCTCCAACTCCTGAACTCTAGTGATCCTCCCACCTTGGCCTCCCAGAGTGCTAGAATTACAGGCATGAGCCACCATGCCCGGCCTTACTGTAACTTTTAACTTTATAATTTTTTAAAACTTTTTGACTCTTGTAATAACACTTAGCTTAAAATACAAACACATTGTACAGCAGTACAAAAATATTTTGTTACATCCTTATCCTATAAGCTTTTTTTCTGTTTTTAAATTTTTTAATTTCCTTTTATTTTTTAAACTTTTTGTTAAAAACTAAGACACACATTAGCCTAGGCCACACAGGGTCAGGATGATCAGGACATCACTAGGCAATAGTAAATTTTCAGCTCCATTATCTTACGGGACCACAGGCATACGTGCAGTTCATCATTGTCAGGAAAGTTGTGTGGTGTGTTCTCCCATTCCATAGGTTTCTTCACACTGTTGTTTCCTCTGCTGTGCATATTATTAGTTTGATGTCTATTTTTGCTTTTGTTGCATGGGCTCTTGGGGTCAAATCCAAAAAAATCAATGTCCAGACCAGTGTCTTATCCATTGTTGATTTTTGTACATGGTGTGAGATGAAGGTCCAATTTCTCCCATCTGTAAGTAGATATCCAGTTTTCCCAACACCCTTTATTGAAGAGACTGTCCTTTTCCCATTGTGTTCTTGGCACCTTTGTAGAAAATCAATTGACCATAAATGTATGGGTTCGTTTTCTGGGCTCTCTATTCTGTTCCATTGGTTAATGTGTCTATTCTATGCCATTACCATGCTGTTTTGATTACTACAGCTTTGGTAATATATTTTGAAATCAGGTAGTGTGATGGCTCCAGCTTTGTTTTTACTGAAGATCACTTTGGCTATTCAGGGTCTTTTGTGGCTTCATATGAATTTTAGAGGTTTTTTTTTCTATTTCTGTCAAAAATGACATTGGAATTTTGATAGGGTTTGCACAGAATCTGTAGATTGCTTTGGGTAGTATGGACATTTTAACAGTATTAATTCTTCCAATTCATGAACATGGGATATTGTTCTATTTCTTTGTGTCTTCAATTTCTTTCATCAATATTTTATAGTTTTCAGTGAACAGGTCTGTCACCTCCTTGGTTAAACTTATTCCTAAGTACTTTATTTACTTGTAGCTACTGTAAATGGGATTTTCTTGATTTCTTCCCAGAGGGTTCATTGTTAGTGCACACAAGTGCTGCGGGCTTTGTAGCCTGCAGCTTTACTGTGTGCACCTATTAGTTCTCACAGGTTTTTAGGTAGACTCTTTAGGGTTTTCTATATATAAGATCATGTTAGGAAACAGACAATTTCACTTCTTCCTTTCCTGTTTGGATACTTTTCATTTCTCTTGCCTAGCTGTTCTGGCTAGGACTTCCAGGACTATTTTGAACAAAATCGGAGAGTGGGCATCCTTGTCTTGTTCCTCGTCTTGGAGGAAAGACTTTGAACTTCCCACCATTGAGTATGTTAGCTGTCAGCTTTTCACATATGGCTTCTACTGTGTTGAGGTACATTCCATCTGTGCCTCACAAACCCTGTGAGACAGGGTTTCAGTCTGTCCCCCTGGCTGGAGTACAGTGGCATGATTACAGCTCACTGCAGCCTCAAACTCCTGAGCTCAAGCAATCCTCCTGCCTCAGCCTCCTGAGTAGCTGCACCACCATGCCCAGCTAATTTTTTAAATTTTCTACAGAGTCTTGTGGTTGCCCAGGCTGGTCTCGAACTCCTGGCTTCAAGTGATCCTCCTGCCTCAGCTTCCCAAAGTGCTAGGATTACAGGGGTGAGCCACCACACCCAGCACTAATTTGAGTTTTTATCATGAAAAGATGTCAAACTTTGTCAAATGCTTTTTCTGTATCTAATGAGATGATCTGATTTTTAAATCTAAAAACTTGCTATGTGATTATGTGTTTTACCTCCTTCTCGAGTCCACACTCCCTCCTCCCGGAAGCTGCAGATTGCTGCAGCTGAATTAGAAGAGTTGAACAGGCTCTTCCAGTAAGGATTTCGTGGCCTTTTTCTTAGACCACTCTGAGAGACTCTAACTCCATCCCTGCTCAAACTTTTCTCCCTGTTCTGAGAGCTCAAAGGTTTCAGCCCATCACAACACCCAATGCCCACTGTAAAGAATACGTGATTTATTAAAGACATCAACAGCATTGATTCAAGAAACAAAACAGATGAAAAAAACAAAAGCAGACTAACATTCTGACTCTGGAGTGAGATCTGCTGAATTCTTACAGCTCAATCTTTAAGTGTCCCAAGCTGGGAGCAGCTTCTCAAACAGGAAGCCTCAGGCACTCTGGCTCTGTGGGGACCTCCCTTGAGAATCTGGAGAGGGGAACTCACCAAGGGCAAGTCCTTTCCTCAGGCAGTATCCCACTGGGAGCTCAGCCTAACCAAGACATCGTCCCTGTGCTCTTGACCTTCATCTCGGGGTCAAAGAGAGGGCACTGGACCCAGCACTGCCAGAGGCCAATCAGATGCAGTGATTCAAGTAGTATGGTCCCAGAAGGGAGGGTGGGGGACAGGCAAGAGGGAATGCATCAGGTTGTCCTGGGCAGTGTCTGCTGGGTCCCAGGCAGTGGCCCAAGCCTCAGGCTGTGAAGGAGTCAAAGTGGGGCTGAACCACCAGCCGACAAGTTCTGAGTAGAGGCTGGACCGGGCTGCTATGAGGCAGTGTGTCTCTGCCTCATCCCAGGGGTCCTTGAGTCTGGCAAGGACATCGGCTCTCTTCGCTCCTTTACACGCAGTTCCTGTAGAGAGAGCTCAGAGCCCTCCCAGCCCTCTTCCTGCTTGGAAAACCAGGAAGGTCCCGGGCCAGGGAGAAAAGATGCTGACTTTGACCTTGGGAAATAAAGAGGACCACGTTTCCAACTCCTTTCTACCTTCCCAGTCCCACCTCTTATCCCCAATCTGCAATAAATAGCCAGGAGTCTCAATAAATAGTCAAAATCTCCCGAATACTGTGTGTTCGGAGAGGAGGAAACAGGCAAGTGCACAAAGTCCCAGCAGCATCCCAGGAAAAGCCTGCTAAGAAGCCACCTGGGGGAAGGTGTTTCCAGCCCACAGCCAGGTCTGGGAGGGCAGCAAGAAGTCCCACCTGCCAGATTCAGGAAGGCTTTTGGGGCCTGGCTCCTGCTGGCCGTCTGGGAAGAGGATGAGGACCTTTGCTAAGGTACCTGGGCTTCCAGACCCAAACCACCTGCCTGCTCACCAAAGGAGGGAGGGGACTTGGTCAGAAGCAGCCCCGCCCTCCCAGAGCTGGGAGTAGGCTCGCTGCCCCTGCTCAGAGTGCACCTGTTCCAACCCTGGGAACAGCCCAAGCAGGTGCCCAGAGGAGAAAGGCCAGCAGCACCCTCAGCCTGCACGGGGAGGAGGAGCACACAGAGGCATAGCCGTGGCCCTGCTGGCGCTGACAGGATCCAGGGCCTAATGCTCAGCTACGCCTGGCCCAGGGATGCGCTGGGTCCCACCTGCCTATTGTGGGACTCACCACCCTGGGCTGGGACCTGGAGGCCAAGGGAATGACAACTCTTGTGAAGCACCTGGATGTCAACCCTGGGTACAGAATCACCTTAGTGTCCTTTTCCTTTGGGGACACTTCCAGAAAACCCAGCTTTCCTTCTTCCTTCTCCCTCCCTGGGCAGAAAGCAGGGGCAAGAGGCCCAAAGCCCCATCAATTCTCAGCAGCTTCTGGTTTCCAAGAGTCCTGTTATGGGAAGCGGGTTCAGGGCCCTCTAGTCAGGGCTCCCTCCCAGCCTGGGACCTGGGAGCCTCGGGCTGTGGGATGAGAAAGGATGCAAAGGCCAAGGTTGACCTCCAGGGGCCTTGCTGAGCCACATGCCTCACTCTGTCTCCGGGTTCACGGGAGTGGGGGCAAGGAGAGAGGGGAAGAGGCTCAGGATAAGGCACCCCAAGAGAGAAGGGCAGAGGGAGAGTAATGGCGAGAGGAACACAGAGGGGGCGCACATACCTGCTGCGACAGAGGTGGAGGGAGACAGAGGTAGAGAGGGGGGCTAAGAAGGAGAAGCAGCGAGACCAAGTGGGATTCAGATATCCTCACCCCTCACCCCCTTCTCTCTCACACACACACACAGACATAGAGACATCTGGGGAATTCAGGGACACACACACACCAACACCAGATAGACACACGATTAGTGGGAGACGCACAGAGGGTGTGACCTGGGCCTGGCAGATGCTTAGTGCCCTCAGGGTCACTTTCCCCAGGGAGAAGCCTAAGCACCAACCTTCAGAAATGGTTTCTGGCCCCTATGCCAAGCACCTCCCTGACCAGCGCCCAGGAGAAGACCAGAAGCACAAACTGAGGCAGGGCAGGGCCCTGGCCAGCCTCCCAAATAGACCCTGGCCCTGGAAAAGAGAACTTCCCGAGCCCCAACCCTGCTCAGAGGCCTGGGCAAAGGGTCTCAGGGCTGAAGAGCAGGCAGGGAGCCAGGCTTGGCGGCAGGGAAGGGGCACAGCACAGTGTGCTCCCAGTGGGAGCGGCCTGCGGCGAGGGAGCCAGGGCGAGAAGGCCTGGAGTGGATCAATCCTGCAGCTTCCCCCCTGGGCTGGGGTCCCCACAGGCTTCTAGATGTCCCAGAAGCCAGGGCACCAGGGTCCAGTGGCTGCTCTCCAAAACATTGGCCTCTTGCCGCCAGGCTACTTTGAGTCTTGGAGTTCCTTGGCTTTCTGTAGGATCTGGCAGACGTCTGTGATGGGGTAATCCTGGGCAAGGGAAAGGCCAACAAAATGCCTGAGCCAGCTCACCCTCTGCCATCTCTGCCACACCCGCACCCTTCCCACTGGGGCCTGTCACCATGTTGCACCCTGGGCCCACGGCAGGGACCACAGAATACCAGACATCCCGCGCACGCTGCCCAAACCCGTGCGTGGAGCCAACGCTGCACCCACTGCAGCACCAGCTTAGCCAACCCAAACAGCACCACCCAAAGGTCCCACAGCCCTCTCCTCAGGACCAGGACCAGGGCCTTGCTGCCATCGAACCCCAAGCTCCACTCACACCCGGTATAGGGCTGGGCACTAAGCGTCAGCTCCCTGAGTCACCTCGACAGCCCTAGGAGCGGGTTACTGTGCTCAGGCCTGTCTTGCAGAGCTGTCAGTAAAAACCAACCTAGGCCAGGCGCTGGTGAAGAGACTAAGACCCAGAGAGGCTGTCGCTTGGCACTCGGGTCACATGAAGAGCACAGAGGAACAAAGGTGTAAAGCCAAAGCTGTCTGGCCCTTGAGCCCATGTTCTTAATCACTGTGTTCTGCTTTCCTACCCGGGTCTGAGTGCAATTACCAACGAGCACTGCCATGTTCTTGGTGCTCGCTGTGTCCCAGGTGTGACTAACCTACATACAGCACTTGGTTCAGAGAGCCCAAGTCATCTGCTCAAGGCCACACAACTCTCAAGGTCAATGGCAGAGCCAGGATTCAAACCCATATCCAAACCAGATCTGCCTCAGGGGCCTGGATTCTTCATCTCTGCTACTCTCTACCGTTCCTGAGCCCAGCTGTGACAGCGACTGGTGTGGGGTGGCAGCTTGGTGAGCATGACTCATGGCTGAGACTGGGCTTGCTCCTCCAAACACCCATTACCTGCAGGAGCCGCATGTTTACGGTAAAGTCCCCTTCCAGCAACTGCTCCCGGATCAGTCTAAGAAAAAGAAGCAGCAAAAGTCCTGGGACCCAGGGCCGCTCTGAGTGCACGCCCTGCCAGGCCCCTTCCAGCTCCTTCCTCACCACCCACAGCAGCTTGGTTTGGCGCTGTCCCAAGGATTCCAGGGGCTCTCTCCAGTCACCTGAGAGCAGCTCCTGCCCGCCCTCCAGGGGCTGAGGGTCCTCCCCTCTGGTTCTTCCCAAGGACTGGCCAGGTGAACCAAGGCAAAGTCATGGCCACGCACTCACATGAGCATGGCGCAGCAGACGAGGAGGAGGAAGTCAAAGCGGTTGTCATCAGCGAAGAGGGAGTCCCAGATCCGGATGACGTCAGGCAGCAAGAACTCCTGGGACAGCAGCAGTGTCAGCCAGCGGAAGGCAAAGAACTGGGGCTTGATGTTCTGCTCTTGCTGGGGAGAGTGGTAGGAGGTGGGGTGCAAGAAGCTGGTTGTTAGCTGCCACATGGCACCATGCAGCCTCTTGGAAGTGAATGCAGGTAAACACCAGGGGTCAGGCCCGAACATCGAGGATACAGTGGGCCAGGTGTGAATGCCAGGTACTCTTATGGGGGCAGCACTGGGCCACCGAAGAGCCTCACTTGGTTAAATAAGCAGGGGCTTCTTGCTGCCAGTCAATGTCCTCAGACCTTTTGATTTTTCAAGAGAAGCCACAAACCCAGATTTTTTTTTCCCCTCAGAGACAGGGTCTCACTCTGTCACCTGGGCTAGAGTGCCGTGGCATCACCATAGCTCATTGCAACCTCAAACTCCTGGATTCAAGCAATCCTCCTGCCTCAGCCTCTGGAGTAGGTGGGACTACAGGCTACCACATCTGGCGAATTTTTCTATTGTTTTGTAGAGATGGGGTCTCACTATATTGCCCAGGTTAGTCATGAACTCTTGGCCTCAAGTGATCCTCCCGCCTTGGCCCCCCAAAGTATTGGGATTACAGGTAAGAGCAGCCTGTAATGCCCAGCCAATTTATTTTAATTTTTAAAAATGAAGTTAATACACATCTCAAAGAACTACTAACAGGCTTAACTATTTTAGTGCATGGTAAATGCCCTGCCTGTGCCTGGCACACAATGGGCACCGTTCTCAACTCTCCCCTTCCCTCCCAGGCTGCCTCCGCGTGTGGTGAGCACCCCCGCAGCAGCAGTGGCCACTGTCAAGCCAGACCTGGCCCCGGGCCTGGGCTGCTCAGGAGCTGCTCTGCACCTCTGCTCTTTCCCGCCTGTCTGGTCCGGGGGGTCCTCACCAGTTTCAGGTAGAGTTCCACGTCCTTATCCTTCAAGGTAGAGTACACCTTTTCCATCTTGTAGGTGATGCCACACTGGGAGTCATCCAGGCTCTTGATGAAGTTGTCCCGGATCTCAGCCATGAGGTTGGTGAAGCAGAAAAATGTGTCTGCCTCAGCGTGCTCTGGACAGACACAGGGTGCGCAGAAGTGGCACGCATGAGGCCCACCCGCCCCACACTGCATTGAAATCTGGCCCCTCCGAGCCCCCCAAGTTGCCCTTCCCTCATGGTCAGGCTATCCTTCCTCTGTCCTTGACTACTCTCCACTCCCGGACTAAGGATATCATTGCTTTCTTCTCACATCTGGCAATGCTGCACACTCCGCAATTATTACATGCTCTCCTGATGACATTTTTCACACAAGATGAGCTTCCTGTATGTACGTCTCATTTCCTCTACCAGAAATTAAGTTACAAATATCAAAAGATCAGTAAACATCCAACATTCTAGATCAGAGCCACAAGGATCTTAGAGATGATCCAGGCCAAACCCTCATGTGACGGGGAGAGTGGAGGCCCGAGGAGGGAAGTACCCGCACAGCCGGATACAGCCCTCCAGCCTGCTGGCCTCGGTCCATTTCTCTAGGAGCCGGCAAGGAGGGGTGTGGGCGGCCAAGGGCCCTTTTACCTTTCCACTCGCTGTTGGGGTCGGTGGCAAAGGTATAGTAGAGGGGCCCCACGATCTCGTTCATGCCCTGCACGTAAGCGATGCCAGGGTTGAGCTTGGCGTAGATGAACAGGATCCGCTCCACCACCTCCCAGTGGGCCTCGCAGCCGTTGGGCAGCACCTCATACTCGTTCAGGGACGATGGTGCAGGGTTCTTGTGCGGGGAGCTCATCTGGGGAGCAGAGGAGGAGCCCATTGGGAAGGACAATGTATCTTGCCAGAAATATTTACCATTAAGCCTGGACTTAACTCCCAGCTTAGGGAAAATATAAGACATAAAGGAACATGTGAATCACCATAATGAGGAAACAAGTAGACAATTCCAGAATATGGGGCATTCTACAGGCCAATAGTACTAAGACCTAATTCATGGTGGTAAAAGCCAGAACAGCAGTTACCTCTGAGGCAAAGGGTACTGACAGGGAAAGGGCATGAAGGAACCTTCTGGATGATGGAAATTGTTCTTTTTTTTTTTTTTCTTTTGCTTTAGTGTTTTTGACTTGCAGCAACTGTGGCCTAATAAGATGGAAATGTTCTGTATCTTGACTTTGGTGGTTACAAAGGTATATACATAATAAAATTTATCTAGTTGTATACATACATTTTAGTATATGTAACTTACAGTTCATTGTAAAACCTTTAAATATGTCAAAAACATATGACTGGGCAAAACTTTTTAAAAAGTCACTTGTTTGGGGGGCAGGCAAGAGACCTATCTGTCCGACATCTAGAGACTAAAGAAACATAACATCCCAATGCAAGGCATACACCTTGATTGGGTCCTGGTTTGGAATAAAACAATAAAGATACTCTTGGTACAAGTGAGGAGGACATCTCAATCGATCACGGACTGGGTATGAGATGATATTATGGAATTATTGTTGTTCTTCGTAGACGTGCTATCAGATGCCTGCTGAAGTACTTGGGGGTGAAGGGTCAGACAACTGCAACTTACTCTCTCCATGTATGATGAACACAAATAAAGCAACATGGCAAAATGTTAACAACTGTTGCATTTAGATGGAAAGTATACAGATGTGCACTGTACTCTCTTAACTTTTCTGAATGTTTAGAAATCTTCCTAAGCAAAGGTTAGAAGACATGGATGCAGATACTTTGTGGTGGTAATAAAATTTAAAAGGAAAAAAAATTGAAAAAAAAAAAAGAAAAGGTTAGAAGATAAAGAGATGATGATCCCTCCTAAAGGCTGGGCATAGTGGCTCATGCCTGTATTCTCAGCACTTTGGGAGTCCAAGGCAGGAGGACTGCTTGAGGCTGAGTTCGAGACCAGCCTAGGCAAAATAGTGAAACACCATCTCTATAAAAAAATTTAAAAATTAGGGGGTGTGGTGGCGTATGCCTGTAGTCCCAGCTACTCAGGAGGCTGAGGCTGGAAGACCACTAGAGCCCAGGAGTTTGAGGTTACAGTGAGCTATGATAGTGCCACTGCACTCCAGCCTGGGCAACATCCCCAATACCAATTGCCCCTCAGGATCCCTTGAACTCTGTAAAGATGCAGGTGCCTGCACTCCCTAAACCTACTCAATCAGCAGCCCCAGCGGTGGGGCAACCCAGGCAAAGCGAGCTTATGAAGCTATGTGGGCAGCGCAGGGTCCCGAGGACATTAAACTCCCTCTCCCATTACACACACACACACACACACACACGCGCACACACACACACGCGCGCGCACACACACACACACACACACACATGCGTGCTTGTATATGCATAAACGCACATGTACATGTGTACATGCACACATCTCAGTAAATTTACTGAGAGCTTTCTATGAACCAGACAGTGTTGTACAAACATTCCTCCATAAATAACCCCCTGAACAACCTAGAATATTCTCTCAACATCATTTTCAAGATGAGGAAACTGAGGCTCAGAAATGTGAGGTCACTCATTAAATGTCTCACACTAAATGATGGCACTGGGACTTGAACCCAGATGGGCTGACTCCAGAACCAGGCCTCTAGGGCAGGCTGCCGCTCAAGGATGCCCAGTGCTTTCCTGCTTTCTAAGAATCTGCACAGCCATGACCTCATTTCATCCTCCTGGCAACTCAAAAGCCAGGCTGGGCAGAAATGATCATGCCCAGTTTATGTGAAGAGGAAACAGAGGCCCAGGAACATGAGCCAGGAGTACTTGCCCGGCGTCACACAGATGGTCAGCTTTAACTCAAACCACCCAACCACAGCCCCAGAGGTCTAGGGATGAAGTTTCTGGTGGGTTCTCTGCTACCAGGACCAGTTCCAAAAATTAAAATGTGTAAGAGCTCAGCTCTCAGACCCCAGTTACTACAGTGAAAGGAATGATAGGAGCCAGTCTCCCCGGCCCCTCAGCCAGGAAATCCGCAGCCTAGCGGGCTGCCTACAAAAAATGCCATGTGGTTATTAAACAAGCGTTCTGCACCTCACGGCACTTCTGCTGCTCCCAATTCTGTTGTAGCCACGTGGAACCCTGGGATCAGCCCCTGCCCCTGCCACCCCATCGGAGCCTTGATCAAAGTCATTCCCTTGGGGAAAAAGCTTCTGCAGTAGTATCCGTCTCTAGCTTGTTAGAGGCTACAGAGAAGGGCTTTTCCATGACAGAGGACAGTGAGAAGTTTTAGGGAACAAGCCCCTGCTCCAGGTACCAAAACAGTAGGTGTGAGTTAAGGAATAAGGTAATACACTTGCTTGGCTACAAGCAGCTTCTCAGAGTTACAGAAATCTGCTAGAAGATTTGGGTTCAAACACCAGCATGACTTGCCCAGCACAAGTCCCACCAACTCCACCTCCTGGGGCTCTCAGATCTACGCCTGCTCCACCCCAGCCCCTGTCCCCAGCTCTTGCCTGGACGACAGCTGCCTCCCAGGTGGCCTCTGCACCTCCAGTGCCCAAAGCAATGTTTTACAAAATAGACCCGAATCACTGCCCTGCTGAGAATGCTGCAAGGGCCCTCCCCACCCCTCAGCACAAAGGTCCCTCGTGGCCTTACTGCCACCAACCTCTTTCCCCTCACTTTCCGCTTCTAGCCAAGGCCCCAGGACCTTGCACACACCATGCTCCCTCCTCCTGAGGACTTTGGCATATGCTCTCCTCTCCACCTGGAATGTTCCTTCCTCTTTGTCCTTCAAGCCTTGGCTCCAATGCCACCTCCTCAGGGAAGTCTTCTCTGATACCCAGAACGGCTCAGCCCCCAGCCCATCCCGCCTGCCTCACACTTCCTCACCACATTAAGAACAGAAGTGTGGCTTGTTCACTATGACGCAAGGCCCTCCCCTGGCAGCCATTACACCAGCTGGAGGGCAATGAACCTTTGAAGCCCAGCTTTCAGAAAGAGCCCCAGAGGTGGACGTGGCAGGACGAAAGTTGCTTTGGGGAACTGTGAGGGCAGATGGTTTTGGGCCTGGCACCAGTGGTCCATGGGAGGCAGGAAGGGGAAGGCTGTTAGAGGAGTCCCTGGGGACCCCAGGTTGGCTCACATTTGTAACCCCGCTCCGGTTCCGGGCCACTGTCTGGGATTTCAGCGTCGTCTGTTCCACTCGCTTACGAAGGGTCTCAAATTCATTCTGAGGGTCCAGGATGAGGAGGCAGGGGTACTCAGTGGCCCTCTGAAAGAAGGATATGTCTGGGCACAATCTCCTGTCAAGAGGGAACAGGAGAGAATCCTGTTACTCAGGATGGTTTTGGATATTCCATCAGTGCCCTGCTGCTAGGAGACTCCAAGTGTCCCCCAAAGCATTGTCTTTTGTTTGTTTGTTTTTCTTTTTTTTTTTTTTTTTATATAATGAATTCTTTTTTTCTTTTTTTTTTTTTGAGGCAGAGTCTCACTCTGTTGCCCAGGCTAGAGTGCCGTGGCGTCAGCCTAGCTCACAGCAACCTCAAACTCCTGGGCTCAAGCGATCCTCCTGCCTCAGCCTCCCGAGTAGCTGGGACTACAGGCATGCGCCACCATGCCCGGCTAATTTTTTTCTCTATATATAATTTTAGCTGTCCAGATCATTTCTTTCTATTTTTTGTAGAGATGGGGTCTCACTCTTGCTCAGGCTGGTCTCGAACTCCTGAGCTCAACCAATCTGCCTACCTCGGCCTCCCAGAGTGCTAGGATTACAGGCGTGAGCCACTGTGCCCGGCCCCACAAAGCATTGTTTTTGGGGGTTTTTAATTTTTTTGTGTTTTTTTTTTAGAAAGGGAGTCTCTGGGTCTGTTCCGTCCAAATACTGTTGAAGCAGGAGACAGATGCATGGGACTACTAAACGCGCTGCCTGTTTGGGGGATTTTTAAATTATTATTTTACATATTAATGGAAGTTCTCCATGCTCACCCTGGTTTGTTTTGGTTTTTTTTTTTTGGAGACAGAGTCTCACTCTGTTGCACAGGCTAGAGTGCTGGGGCGTCAGCCTAGCTCACAAAAATCTGTTTTTAATTGTAACATTTTTTTTCTTTCTTATTCCCTGTGGACCTCAGGATGAGCATAATTGTAACATTTTATTTAAAAACAATATAGGGCCAGGCATGGTGGCTCAAGCCTGTAATCCTAGCACTTTGGGAGGCCGAGGTGGGAGGATTGTTCAAGGGGGCCAGGAGTTCAAGACCAGCCAGAGCAAGAGTGAGAACCCATCTCTACAAAAAATACCGAAGTTAGCCAGGCGTGGTGGCGCATGCCTGTAGTCCCAGCTACTTGGGAAGCTGAGGCAGGACAACTGCTCGAGCCCAGGGGTTTGAGGCTGCAGTGAGCTACCATGATGCCACTGCACTCTAGTCCAGGAGACAGAGCATGACCCTGTCTCCAAAAAGAAACAGTCATTATATATGTATAGTACCCATATTTTTTGTGCATTTCCAAGTAGATACACATACATTTTTTTTAAGTGTCTTTATGGTCAAACAACCTAACTTTTCTCTTCAACCACAAACATTTTTCAATGTCAAAAACATCTTTCCATGTCAAAAACATTTATCTAGTATGCACAAGGCTATTAACTGTTGTGCTGTTTGAAGTAGTGAAAGAGGTTTGGTTAAGTAAGTTATATACTATACAAGAAAATATTATATAGCTGACATGGAAAGATGTTCAAGGCAGAGTAAGAGAAAAAATAAGTTGGGAGACAGTCTCTAGAATGTGATCTAGTTTGTGTTTTGTTTTGTTTTGTTTTTTTTTTTTGAGACAGAGTCTCGCTCTGTTGCCCGGGCTAGAGTGAGTGCCGTGGCGTCAGCCTAGCTCACAGCAACCTCAAACTCCTGGGCTCAAGCAATCCTTCTGCCTCAGCCTCCCGAGGAGCTGGGACTACAGGCATGTGCCACCATGCCCGGCTAATTTTTTCTATATATATTTTTGGTTGGCCAGATGATTTCTTTCTATTTTTAGTAGAGACGGGGTCTCACTCTTGCTCAGGCTGGTCTCGAACTCCTGACCTCGAGCGATCCACCCGCCTCGGCCTCCCAGAGTGCTAGGATTACAGCCGTGAGCCACCACGCCCGGCCTTAGTTTTTAAATTAGATGTATTGCAGCATATGCACATTTTGCAGACTTCTCAGATGTAGCACATTGCAAACCTGCCCTCTAGAAACACTGAAGGTCGTGCTACAATCACTACCAAACGGAAGCTGCTCTCCTGGGTCAATATGTGGTTCCTGACTTAAGTGTGGCCATCAGAACACCCCGTGGCAGAGCCCCCTTTCTCCTGCAGCCTGGCCGAGCCACCCAGTGCTGGGGTCCCCTGGGCTGTCTTCAGATGTACCTGGGCAGGGGAGGAGCACCCAGGGCGGTGAGGGTGAGGAGGACCTTCCTCTCGACTTTCCCCTGGCACGCACCTTCTTCCCAAGCTGCAGAGCACTCTCACGTGCTGGTCCTCAGGCAAGCTCACTGCCTCACCGCCTCCTCCTCTTCCTTCATGTCTTGTGCTGAGTCATCTCCTTAGAAAGGCTTTTCCTGACCCCCCCAGTGCAAACAGCGCCCCCCTTTTATTCTCTCAGAGCTCAGTTTTTCCTTCTGTAACAGCATTTACAGTATTTGGAACTACATATGTGTTTCTAGGTTCAGTATCTGTCTCCTCACTTAAACTGGAAGCTCTCCGAGGGCAGAGACCCTTTCAGTCTTGCTTACCCCGCTAGACCTTTGCTCACACGGGCACTCAGCAATTCCTTGAGAAGCAGCCAAATGAAGGTGCACCTGGCCTTGCAGACCAACTTGGGCACCCGAGAGCTGCCCCCTGGAAGTGCTGAAGGGTCACTGTGTGGGACAGCCAGCCAACTTGTCCTGTCTGACCAAGGAAAGTGCCGGAGGAGGATTCAGGCAGGCTGTGGTAAGTGGAACAGGAGAGCTCCCAAAACCCTTCTCTAATAGAGGGCTGATGATTTTAAGGGCTTCCACGTTGTGCTAAGACTAGCACAACAGTTCCATTTATCCATGGAGACCCAGACCCCACTCTACGCCTTTAACTTGAACCATCTTACTCCTGCTTTACAGATACAAAGAGTAATGCTCAGAAAGCCTGAGTCACTTGCCAAGGTCACACAGCTAACAAGTGGTAAAGGTGGGACTGAAGCTGGGCAAATGGACTTCAGAACCCGGCTCTCAGCCACTCCACCACCCTGCAGACAAGGCCTTCCTTCCAGCTACTCGCCCAGCCTTATGGAGACCCCACATGCTGCCAGACTCCCAGCCCAGCAGGGCAGTAGAGCCAGCACTTCCACGTTTCTTTATTAAGTGGAAGAGCAGGCACACATTGTAGCTCACAATTTTAAAACACACATACCTGACCATGTCACGCCCTTGCTCAAAGCCTTTGCGTGACTGCCCCATGCCCTTGGGATCTAGCCCGAGGTCCAGCCTCTGCCTCATACCCTGGCTCTTACATTGCTCCTTGAATGCACCAAGCTCTGTGAGCTCTCCAGGGCTTCCCAAAGGCAGCTCCCGCCCGTAACAGCTTTTCCTCTTTCCTGAGGCCCCTGACTCCGCAGATGGCAGCTGACACACAGCTTTCTCAGGCTAGGCCGCCCCCAACCCCCTGAACTTTACATCAGGGCATTTACCATGAGTGCTAAGTGCGGGTAAGATCTAACTGGTCGAATGTCTGTCTTGCCATCTTTCCCTCTAGGTTCTAAGCTACTTTAGGGGAAGGACCATGCCTGTCTATTCAGCACTCAACCCTGAGCTTAGCACTGTCTACACCCAGGGCTCAATACTTGTTGAAGGAATGATCAGATGAGTCCATAAACGCCCAGGACACAAATGAAACTACAGTGTGGATCAGGAGAGCCGGGCACGTGTGAGCAGAGCCACCCACGCACTTCCCTTGACAGCCCGTTCTCAGGCCGATCACCAATGGTGCCTGGACCCATAGGGACAATCCACACACACCCTGTGCACCTGGGCTGCAAAAGGAAAGGACGGAGCTGGAGAAAGCCCCAGAAGTCCCGAGGGTCCCCCCAGCCCCCAGGTGCCCTGCCTACCGGACATCCTTATCGATTTGCAGCAGCACCTCATTGTCCTTGAAGTACGTGTTCCACCGGCTGTCGGGGCTGGGGTTGAGTGGCTGTCGGGGGAGAAGATGATGCTTCATCCACAGTACAGCTAGGGCCCAAGAACCAATTCTGCCCTGGAGGCCTGAGCAGTGGCCTTCCCCAACAATCCCGCCACACACCCAGCTGTGGCCCTGAGACAGCCTGCAAGCTGCTCAAAGGAGGCAGTACAGGCCTTCCCACAGCCTCCCAGATCCCACTCAAGCTCCACAGCTGGCAGTCTGCTGAGTCTAGCCCTGCTGGGCAGGGACTCTGATCTTTCTGTTCCTTGCCCTAGCTCTAGAACTCTGTGTGTAACAGGTGCTCACTCAGTGCTTGCTGAATGAATGAATGAATGAATGTTATATCATTCAGCTCTCATTTATCAATGCTCTCAGTCATCAATTCCTATCTTTGGAGGACGGGCCTAGGGTCAATCCATTTCCATGTCCTGCGGTGTGACGCACATGGGAGGAGCTCAGCCTTTGAGCAGAGAACAGGTTTCCTCCAGGCCACAGAAAGGCAGTTTGTCCCCCCTCCTGCCCTGCTCTGACTTCCTTCAACTATACCATCATGGGACCCGCCTCAAGGAACGGGGATGAGGGTAGAAGGAGACCTGGCCCTTGGAGCACCTGGAGCAGGGCTGGCCACAGCACTCCCTGGACACTGGCCGTCGTTTATACACTGACTGGGCCTGAGCGGAGTGGGAGAGACAAGTGTCTTCAGGGCCTGAGCAACCAAATGCAGAAAGGAGGGACCGGAAGGTCCAGAGGGAGCTGATGCCAGGCTGCTGCACCTGCCCTCTGGCGTGGGGGCACCTGGCCTGCTCAAAAGGCCCCACCCCTCATTCCCTAGCCTCAGTCCCTGCTGTCGGCCCTTACTCACATGGTCCTCAAAGGTCACATCCTCCCTGGACACACCCATGTTAGCCTTAGCAATGCCGGGCTGGATGATCATTTCCCTCAGGAACTGAGAGTACAGCTCCCTGTGGAGAGGAGGAAGAGGGATGATTCCCAAAGGTCTTGCTCAGGGAGCCCAGCCCAGGCCCGAGAAGCAGCAACAGAAGGCAGCTCGGTCTCAGCACCACCAGCTCTGTCTGATACAAAGGCCCTCCCGCCATCACCCTTCCACAGGGCCTCACCTCTGCTTGGCCAGGATGGAGGTCCATGAGGCTCTCTCCAAGGGGAGGTAGTTCAGGAGAATCTGCACAGAGGAAGAGGGGCTCAGCTCTGGTGACAACCAGACAATACATGGAGGCTGACAGGCCTCAAGGAAAACATCTCATAAAGCCCAGAGAAGATGAGAAGTGCTGGAACCCAAGAACGTCCACATGAATCAGGGCCATCACCCCTTTTTCTCCCCACTGCCTCCCTTCCCCTTTATCCCAAACCAGCCCTTTCCTCCGCTTTTCCTCACACACGCTCTTTAAATGATTGAAACAACAGCACCAACACCACCACTTGTGCTCAAAGGGGCTGGAAACCAGGACACTGGGTTTCCACTGCCACCTCAGCTAACAGCTTTGGGGGAAGCACAGCCTTTGTTTTGTCCCAGTAAGCATCACTTTTGCTGGTATGGACCAGGAAGCACAGGCCTTCACCAGCATTAGAAAGTGTCCCATCCCCAAGGAGATCCTGGAGGGGACACCAAGAGGAACAGAAAACCCAGAACTTCCCAGACAAGCTTTCTCAGACAAGCAAGAAAAGGTGCAGAACAGGAGGAAGGGGCCAGGGTGGGGGCAGCCCATGCAGGAACCCAGGGACTCTCAGCAGAGCAGAAGCCCCACCCCAGGCACACCCACCTTCCAGCAGAGGCACCGCAGTCCGCCCTCACAGGGGATGCCTGTGGACACAGCAGGCAAAGGTCACGCCCCAGGCCAGAGTCCCAGAACCCCCCAGCCCTTCACCTGGGAGCCAGCTGGCAGGGAGTGGAGTAGACAAGAAGTATTTCTTCGGGAATCATTTGCTGTCAGAAAGATTACTAGACTGGAAGCTAATTCTGTGTGTAATTTCTGACCATGGTCCCAGGCCCCAGCCCAGAGCTGCCTCTGTCTAGAACATTCTTTTGAAGATAACACCTTCTCATCAGTCTCATCCTTGATATTCTTTCCTCAGAGCAACCTTTACCAACTACCATCTCTTCCAGTCAAAGTCAGGTCTCCCTGTTATAAACAGTAATGGCTCTGTGACTTCTTCATAGCATCTATCACAACTAGAATTATATAATATATTTTATGTATTTATTTAACCTCTGTAACCCCTACTACTGGGTAAGCCCCAGAAACACAAAACCAACATCTGTCTATTATTCCCAGTGCCTAGCACAGGGCATGGCACACAGAAGATATTCTGTAAGTATTTGTGGAATATAAACTAAGCTACTAAGTGCTTTGTGCTTTATAGACATTTCCCTTAATCCTCATTATAATCCCGGTAAGTAGGAAAGATTAGCCTCATCATTCTCATCTTATAGATAAGGGAATTTATTTATAAAGACAGAGCAACCAAGGACTCAACACAGGTCTGACTCTAAAGCCCAAACTCTTAACCACTGACACAGACTGCCCCCCCTTCCAGGCAAATTTGTCCTGCAACATTGGCAGGAGCCTTGCTAGAGCAGGATCCCTGGCCCTGTGAACATGAGCTAATGCCCCCACTCAGAATGACAGGGATAATGAAAGAACTTCTTGTTGGCAAAGTTACAGGGGCAGGGTAGTGACAAGAAGCTACATGGAACACCTTGGGGTGTTTTTAAACACAAGCAAAAAGCAGATAATTAACCATGCCAGGGAGGGCAAAGTCAAACACTGCGGAGGATCAGCTTCTTAAAGTCAGTGTCCCAAGGCTGAAATTTTGCCATTAACCAAAATTTACTGTCACCTCAGCTTAGATCCCAAGCCAGGGAGAGAACCAGGAACCACCTTGCAGCTAATCAAATTCTACAACATAGGAAACTAGCTGAGGAATGAGGAAAGGCCCGACCTAGGCTCAAAAGGTCACTCCCCACTCTCATTCTTCCATTTCTAGTCCTCTCCAGTTACTCTCAGGAATCCGGTGACTCCTGCCTAAGGCCTAAAGGTTTGCTAACTGTGGCCATAACTCCTCTGGGAAACCTCGCCAAGCTCAGGACAGTCACTGCTTGTTCAGCTCTCCAGAACCTGGCGAAGGCCTCAGAAGTCAGGCTGGCCCCCAGTACTGACCAGGTGTGGCCCTCGGCACCTTCCCCTCCATCCCAGCCATAAGGCTGCTCTAGGGAAACCCTGAAAATGCAGAGTTGCCTCTTACCACTAAAACTGAGTTCTCGAAGCTTTTCCAATGCAATTGAGGGCTCCTTCAGGACATCCTGGAAATCTGCGATCCTGGAAGGGAAAAGGCAAATGAAGCACACTCAAACTCTAAGGTGACAGGCTTAGTAACTGAGCCTGCCGCCCACAGCTCCCTCACACCTCCAGCCTCGAACCTGTCCCTTCTTCCCCTTCAGGGCATAAAAACTCAAAGCTCACAAGGTCCTCACCAAAAGCAGCTCTGGGGAACAATAGATCTACAGAGTATTTCTTCCTCTAAGCTCAGAAACAGAATCCCAGTGAAGAAACTTGAGATATTATCTAGAGGTTCTCAACTGAGCACCATAAAATTAGACACATTTTGATATTTAGTGAGCTGACATTCACTGGGCACTTCCTGCTGGCCAGGCCCAGCCCACAGCACAGCCACGACCTTAACTCAATGAACCCTAGGAACCAGGAGTAATTTGATCCGCAGGCGATGGACCTGTGCAATCTGCACCCAGCTCTCCATGCTCACCAACAGACCTCTGGGTCTGTCTACAGCGAAGGACAAAAGGTTTAAAAAGCACATCCTGGCAGAAAATTGAGGAGTGAGCAAAATTTGGCCAATGCTGCAGGATCTGGCTGGGGGAGGAGACAGATTGGAGAAAGCAAGTTCTCTAGCATTTCTACTAAGAAAAGGGCACAGGGAGCATTTGGAGAGAGTACTGAGGAGAGGGTTAAAAAGGGGGAAAGGGACGGGGGCGGGGCACGGAGGTCTCGATGAGGCAGATACCAGGGGAAGGGGGAAACCAGGGGTTCAGGGGTAGAGAGACAGAAGGGATGACACCAGGGGCAGAAGTGCCTCCGCTCCGTCCTCCCCCTGGCCCACAGGCAATGAGATTAGAAAGTGGCCTCCGTATTCCTGGCCGCGCCGGCGCTGCCACCCTCTGAGGGGCAGAAGGGGCGGCCTGGCCAGGAGTCGTCTGGCCGGGTCGGACCCCGTGGTCCCTTACCGGCTCTTGTGCAGACTCGACATGGTGTTGACTTCCGGACCCCCCGAGTGCCTCTACCACGGCCGCCGCCGCTGCCACCGCCGCCCCCCAGGGACGCGGGGGGCTTGGCAAAAGCCTCCGGCCGGAAACGCAACCGCAAGCCTGAGCGTTCCGCCTTGCCCGGCCCCGCCCCGCCCGGTCACGTGCTACCCTCTGCTCTCCGCCTACCCCTCCACCCTAACCCCGTGGCTGCAACTGCCCGGCGTGGCTAGAGGGGCTGGGAGCACGCCACCCCCGTCCCGCGAACCCTACGGGCCAAGTGTGAGGACCTGCCAGGGACAGCGTAGACTGTGTGTCCCTGGACTATTGCATGAACTTCCCTGGGCCTCAGTCTCTATCTGCGCAATATACCTGTCACCCTATCTTCTTCCGTACACGTACCCTACCTGGAATTATGAATGTCGGCCTCCTCTGCTAAACTGAACAGGCCTCTGGACTTCTCCTGTTCACTGCTGAGTCCTCAAGGACTATAGCAGTGACCAGCACTGGCCTGGTGGCTCAGTAAATACTAGATGGAGGACCAGGACTACAATTCAGTGTTTCCTTGACTTTTGGATTTCATAAACAGTAAAATTTCTGTAATTTTACCATCATTTCAGAACAATAGAAAAGGAAAGCCAAGATTTCAGAAATTCTTTCCAAGAAAAGACAGTTGGCAGCCTTAAAATTATTTTCTCTACACATTTATGCATCTTTGCATATTGTCCTTATTCTTTTTTCTTTTTCTTTTTTTTTTTTTTTTTTTTTTGAGACAGAGTCTCACTCTGTTGCCCAGGCTAGAGTGCCATGGCGTCAGCCTAGCTCACAGCAATCTCAAACTCCTGGAGTCACGCAATCCTTCGGCCTCAGCCTCCCGAGTAGCTGGGACTACAGCATGGGCCACCATGCCTGGCTAATTTTTTCTATATATTTTTAGTTGTCCGCCTAATTGCTTTCTTTTTTTTTTTTTTTTTTTTTTTTTTTTTGAGACAGAGTCTCACTCTGTTGCCCAGGCTAGAGTGAGTGCCGTGGCGTCAGCCTAGCTCACAGCAACCTCAAACTCCTGAGCTCAAGGGATCCTCCTGTCTCAGCCTCCCGAGTAGTTGGGACTACAGGCATGCACCACCATGCCCGGCTAATTTTTTCTATATATATTTTTAGCTGTCCCTATAATTTCTTTCTATTTTTAGTAGAGATGGGGTCTCGCTCTTGCTCAGGCTGGTCTTGAACTCCTGAGCTCAAACGATCCGCCTACCTCGGCCTCCCAGAGTGCTAGGATTACAGGCGTGAGCCACCGCGCCCGGCCTGCTTTCTATTTTTAGTAAAGCTGGGGTCTGGCTCTTGCTCAGGCTGGTCTCGAACTCCTGACCTCAAGCGATCTTCCCGCCTCGGCCTCCCGGAGCGCTAAGATTACAGGCGTGAGCCACCGTGCTGTCCTTATTCTTTCAATTTTTCCACAGGTCAGTGAAAACTTTGACACTGGACTGTATAACCAACCTCGTCTCCCCTCCAGCTTTCATGTGCCTGCCGAGTAGGATTTCATTTGCCCGACACAGCAGGCATACATATCTGTTCCTTCATTCACTCATTCTACAAACAATTTCTTTTTTTATTTTTATTTTATTTTATTTTTTCCACTGAGTTACCAACTGAATCTACAAACAATTTCTGCTCCCACTATGTGCTGGGCACTATGCTAAATGTTTCTGCAGAATACAAAGATTAAGTTTCCTTGGATGACATATAAAAAAGGAAGAAACATTGACTTAATTGTACAACAGGCAAGGAATATTTTTTTGGATAAAAAGAATACCAGCCAGCCCTTTAAAATATTAGTTAGAAAGACAGGAAAAACACAAATAATACCTCAGGAAAAATACGGACAGTTGGCTGTCATTTGTAAAAAAATAAAATTCTATTCCTACCTCACATCTAACACAAAAATAAATTCTAAATTAATTAAAGCTCTGAAAAGGAAAAATCTGGTGGGTACAGTGCACCTGTAGTCCCAGCTACTTGGAAGTGTGAGTCGGGAGGATCACTTGAGCACAGGAGTTCAAGGCAGTGAGCTGTGATCGTGCCACTGCTCTCCAGCCTGGGTGACAGAATGAAACTCTGTCTCTGGGGAGAAAAAAATAAAGGAAAAATCTATGGGATTAGAAGAAAAGTATATAGGAAAATGTTTACAATCTTGAAGAAGGAAGACACAAAGCCCAGAAACCACAAAAGATAAAAACAACAGTATAACCACATAAAAGTTAAAATCTCTGTGGTAAAGTAAAAGACAAATAGCAACAGGGGAAAATATTTGCATCTTTTATGAAAAGAGTTAATATCCCTAACATATAAAGAGATATTAAATCAACAAGAAAAAGACAAACACACGCATAGAGAAAAAAATCATTCATTCATTCAAGAAATTTATTGAGTATCTTTGATGTGCCAAACATGTTCTGCGTATTGGGAATTTAGCAGTGAACAAAACAGACAAAAATCCTGCCCTTGAAGTATTGACATCTCAGTATGGGGACATAGATGTTAAATAAGATAAATAAGTAAACTGAGTAGTGTGTCAGACGGAGATAAATCTTACAGAGCAAAATCAAGTGGGAATGGGGGCGTTGCTGTAATTTTAAATAGTGGAGTCAGGAAGGCTTCTCTGAGGTGACATCCAAGCAGACACTTGAAGAAGGTAAAACAGTGAAGCTTATAAGCAGTATAAGCAGGCACATCAAAGGAGAAATAAAAACATCCCACCAAAACCTGATACAACATTAAATTGTACTACTCCTCAAAGGAGTACAAACTGAACAAGCAGATTGTGCCTCCTGGACTGGTAAGAGCAAGCCATATTTATTCCAACCACCACTAGTAGGAGGTGGAGAAACCGACTTCTCTCAGTTTTCAAGAGTTAAACTGGTGCAGCCTTTTCACAGAGCAATTCCACAAGTATTAATACGATTTGTAGGCCGGGCGCGGTGGCTCACGCCTGTAATCCTAGCATTCTGGGAGGCTGAGGCGGGTGGATCGCTCGTGGTCAGGAGTTCGAGACCAACCTGAGCAAGAGCAAGACCCCAACTCTACTAAAAAAAAAAAAAAAAATAGAAAGCAATTATCTGGCCAACTAAAAATATATATAGAAAAAAATCAGCTGGGCATGGTGGCGCATGCCTGTAGTCCCAGCTACTCGAGAGGCTGAGGCAGTAGGATCCCCTAAGCCCAGGAATTTGAGGTTGCTGTGAGCTAGGCTGACGCCACGGCACTCACTGTAGCCCGGGCAACAGAGCGAGACTCTGTCTCAAAAAAAAAAAAGAAGCATACTTTTTTTTTTTTTTTACAAATTGTATTTTTTTTTTTTTGAGACAGAGTCTCGCTCTGTTGCCCGGGCTACAGTGAGTGCCGTGGCGTCAGCCTAGCTCACAGCAACCTCAAATTCCTGGGCTTAAGCGATCCTACTGCCTCAGCCTCCGGAGTAGCCACCATGCCCAGCTAATTTTTTCTATATATTTTTAGTTGTCCAACTAATTTCTTTCTATTTTTAGTAGAGACGGGGTCTTGCTCTTGCTCAGGCTGGTCTTGAACTCCTGACCTTGAGCGATCCTCTCGCCTCCACCTCCCAAAGTGCTAGGATTACAGGCGTGAGCCACCGCCCCAGCCAGCAGCTTTATTTTAACTACTGTTAATGTGGTGTATCAGTCAAGGTCCAATTAGGAGAAAGAAACAGAGTAATTTAAATGGAAAAAGGTTAATGTAAAGATCTATTAACAATAACAAAGGATTGGAATTGTAAGGGATTGTTGAGTGAGAAGTAAAGAGAATTCTAAAGAACATAGGAATAACAGGTATTAGGAGCAGCCACTGCCCTTAGGGCTGTGATCCAGACCATGTTGGAAAGGACAGGGCCAGGGCCATGGCTTACTGAATGGCAGCAAAGTCACTGTGGTGCTGCACTGAGACTTTCTGGAAATCCTATCGCTAGAACTTGCTGGAACTTGTAGGTGTGGTGCCATGTCACAGAACTTGCCAGAAATCAGCCTTCTAAGATGCTTAGGAAAGCTGATTACAGGAAGGTATCTCACCAGAGGTTCCCCCCTAAAAATAATGCCTTAGTTGAGCGTTGGGAGAAGTTTCTGGCTGTTAGCAACAAAGTAGTAGGCAGGTACCCTGCAGAAGCATGTCTAGCCAGGACCCCAGAACCAGGAAGAAAAACCCCTTCTGTGCAGGAAAAACATGTTAAAGGACCCAAATCCATTTTTTCAGAGCAGGCAATGAAGAGTTAATTTGGAGCTCAGAGACAATAAATTGATAACTGGAACACAAGGCATATCTTTTTCCATCCTTTGACTTTTATTTAAACAGCTTTGAGATAAATTCATATACCATATAATTCATCCATTTGAAGTGTATAATGCAATGGTTTTGGTATATTACATTATTAATTTTTTAAAATTTTAGTAAAATATATATAACATAAAATTTGCCCTTTTACTATTTTTAGGTGTACAATTCAGCAACATCAATTACATTCACAATATTATGCAACGATTACTACTATATATTTCCAATATTTTTCATTATCCCACATAGAAACTCTGTAACCATTAAGCAATAACTCCCCATCCCCCATTCCCCACAGGCCCTGGTTATATCTAATCTACTTTCACTTTCTATGAATTTGCTACCTTATACAAGTGGAATCATACAGTGTTTGTCCTTTTGTGTCTGGCTATGTTACTTAGCATAGTATCTTCAAGGTCCATCCATGTTGTAACGTATAAAAGAACTTAATTCCTTACAACTAATTGATTACAACCAGTTACAGATTCCTTTGTTCCTTCTCCACTCCCACTGCTTCACTTGACCAGAAAAAAAAAAAAGAACTTAATTCCTTTTTATGGCTGAATAATACTCTATGATACGTATGTGCAACATTAGGTTTATCCATTCATCTGTTGATGGTCATGGGGGTTGTTTTCATCTTTTAGTTATTGTTAATAGTGCTGCAATGAACATCCATATACAAGTATCTGTCAATGCCTAGGAGTAGAATTGTTGAGTCATATGGTAATTCTATGTTTAGCTTTTTGAGGAACTGCCATACTATCTTCCATAGCAGCTGCACCATTTTACATTCCCTCGAACACATACGCAGTTTCCAATCTCTTCACATCTTTGCCAGGAATTATTATTGTCTTTTTTTTTTTTTTTTTTAATGTCTCATTCTGTTTGCCCGGGCTGGTTTTGAACTGAACTCCTGGTCTCAAGCAATCCTGCTGCCTTGGCCTCCCAAAATGCTGGGATTACAGGCATGAGCCACTGCTCGTGGCTGTATGTATCTTTTTGACATGACTTCTTTCCTTTGGGTGGACTTTTTTTTTTTTTTTTTTTGAGACAGAGTCTCACTCTGTTGCCCAGGCTAGAGTGAGTGCCGTGGCGTCAGCCTAGCTCACAGCAACCTCAAACTCCTGAGCTCAAGCGATCCTCCTGTCTCAGCCTCCCGAGTAGCTGGGACTACAGGCATGCGCCACCATGCCCGGCTAATTTTTTCTATATATATTTTTAGCTGTCCATATAATTTCTTTCTATTTTTAGTAGAGGTGGGGTCTCGCTCTTGCTCAGGCTGGTCTCGAACTCCTGAGCTCAAAGGATCCGCCCACCTCGGCCTCCCAGAGTGCTAGGATTACAGGCGTGAGCCACCGCGCCCGGCCTGGGTGGACTTTTTTTGACAAGCACATCTTACTTTGGTAATTTGAAATCATCAATAATGTTTTTTTTGTTTGTTTGTTTTATTTCAGCACATTATGGGGGTACAAAAGTTTAGGTTACGTATATTGCCCTTGCCCCCCACCCTGAGTCAGAGCTTCAAGAGTGTCCATCCCCTAAACGGTGTGCATCGCACTCATTATGTATGTATACACCCATCCCGTCCCCCCACACACATCTTCCCGACACCCGATTAATGTTATTCCTAAATGTGCTCTTAGGTGATGATCAGTGAAACCAATTTGATGGTGAGTACATGTGGTACTTATTTTTCCATTCTTGGGATACTTCACTTAGTAGAATGGGTTCCAGCTCTATCCAGGAAAATACAAGAGGTGCTATATCACCATTGTTTCTTATAGCTGAGTAGTACTCCATGGTATATATATGTACCACATTTTATTAATCCACTCATGTATTGATGGGCCCGTGGGTTGTTTCCACATCTTTGCAATTGTGAATTGTGCTGCTATAAACATTCGGGTGCAGATGCCTTTTTTATAGAATGTCTTTTGTTCTTTTGGGTAGATGCCCAATAATGGGATTGCTGGATCAAATGGTAGGTCTACTTGTATCTGTTTAAGGTATCTCCATATTGCCTTCCACAGAGGTTGCACTAGTTTGCAGTCCCATCAGCAGTGTATGGGTGTTCCTATCTCTCCACATCCATGCCAACATTTATTGTTATGGGACTTTTTTTTTTTTAGACAGAGTCTCACTTTGTTGCCCTGACTAGAGTGAGTGCCGTGGCATCAGCCTAGCTCACAGCAACCTTAAACTCCTCTGCTCAAGCGATCCTACTGCCTCAGCCTCCTGAGTAGCTGGGACTACAGGCGTGAGCCACCGCGTCTGGCTATGTTATGGGACTTTTTGATAAAGGACATTCTCACTGGAGTTAAGTGATATCTCATTGTGGTTTTGATTTGCATTTCCCTGATGATCAGAGATGTTGAGCATTTTTTCATATGTTTCTTGGCCATTATTCTGTCTTCTTTTGAAAAATTTCTATTTATGTCCTTTGCCCACTTTTTGATAGGGTTGTTTGATTTTTTCTTGCTGATTTTCCTGAGTTCTGAATAGATTCTAGTTATCAGTCCTTTATCGGATGTAGCAAGCAAAATTTTTTTACCATTCTGTATGTTGTCTGTTTGCTCTTGTGTCAGTTTCTTTGGCTGTGCAGAAGCTTTTTAATTTAATCAGGTCCCATTTATTTATTTTTATTGTTGCTGTTATTGCCTTTGGGGTCTTATTCATAAATTCTTTGCCTAGGCCAATGTCTATAAGAGTTTTTCCCACATTTTCTTCTAGAATTCTAATAGTTTCACACCTTAGGTTTAAGTTTGTTATCCACCGTGATTTGATTTTTGTGAGAGGTGAAAGTTGTGGGTACTGTTTCGGTCTTCTACATGTGGCTATCCGGTTTTCCCAGCACCATTTATTGAATAAGGAATCTTTTCCCCAGAGTATGTTTTTGTCTGCTTTCTCAAAGATTAGATGGTTATATGAGGATGGTTTTATATCTGAATTCTCAGTTCTGTTCCACTGGTCTGTGTCCCTGTTCTTGTGCCACTACCAAGCTGTTTTTATAACCACAGCCTTGTATTATAGTTTGAAGTCTGGTAAATTAAAACCTCCCATTTTGTTCTTATTGCCTAAAATTGCTTTTGCTAAACGGGGTCTTCTCCGGTTCCATACAAAGCATAAAATTATGTTTTCTATATCTCTGAAAAATGACATTGGTAATTTAATAGGGATTGCACTGAATCTGTAGATCACTTTGGGTAGTATAGACATTTTAACAATGTTGATTCTTCTGATCCATGAGCATGGTAAGGTTTTCCACCTGTTTACATCCTCTGCTGTTTCCTTCCTCCAGTGTTTCATAGTTCTCCCTGTAGAGGTCTTTTGCCTCCTTAGTTAAATATATTCCTAGGTACTTTATTTTCTTTGTTGCTATTGTGAAGGGTATTGAGTCCTTAATTTGGTTCTCAGTTTGATGAAATCATCAACAATGTTTTTAAACGTTCAAGATTGTAAGAAAGTTGTACATGGTCAGACTGAAAGACACTCTGCAAAAAACTAGTTATTAGAATGGAGGGGGTAAAAAAAGAAAGAAAGAAATGAAAAAAAAAAAGGCCAGGTGCGGTGGCTCACGCCTGTAATCCTGGCACTCTGGGAGGCTGAAGAAGGAGGATCACTTGAGGTCAGGAGTTCAAGACCAGCCTGAGCAAGAGTGAGACCCCCGTCTCAATAAAAAAAAAAAAAAAATAGAATGGAGATAAGGGCCTTTCAAGGAAGGGTTCCTCAAGATAGTAGCAGCTTGGACTATTAGAAAGTTTTTTCTTATCTTGAGCTGAAATCTAACTCCTTGTAGCAGCAGCTAAATTACAATCAACAAATAATCTGAGGCTGGACACAATGGCTATTCCCAAGGCTGTGGCAAGAGGATCCCTTGAAACCAGGAGTGTGAGATTACAGTGCGCTATGATCAGGTCACTGCACTCCAGCCTGGGCAACAGAGTGAGACCCTGTCTCTAAAAAACAAAAGCAAAGAAAAAGAAAGTAGTATCTTAACTGAGACCAGAAGGTAGAGAAGGAACGTGCTGGATAGAGATGGTAACAAGAAGAGTGTTTAGTCACAAAGGAATTATTTGAGCCCATGGGAGAGAGGGGGGTCATTGTAAGAACCAAAATGGCGGGCTGGGTGCGGTGGCTCACGCCTGTAATCCTAGCAATCTGGAAGGCCGAGGCGGGTGGATCACTTGAGGTCAGGAGTTCGAGACCAGCCTGAGCAAGAGTAAGACCCCCGTCTCTACTAAAAATAGAAAGAAATTATCTGGCCAACTAAAAAATATATATAGAAAAGATTAGCCGGGCACGGTGGCGCACGCCTGTAGTCCCAGCTACTGGGGAGGCTGAGGCAGAAGGATCGCTTAAGCCCAGGAGTTTGAGGTTGCTGTGAGCTAGGCTGACGCCACGGCACTCACTCTAGCCCAGGCAACAAAGCGAGAGTCTGTCTCAAAAAAAAAAAAAAAAAAAAAAAGAACCAAAATGGCTTTAAGCTGTCAGGTTGAAGAATGGAATGGGGAGGTAAGTTGAGGGGAATAAGAGGTGGAAAAGGGGGACCAGGCAGATCATGAAAGTCTTTGTCTATGTTAAGGGTTATCAGAGGGATGCCCTCATCAGATTTATAGGAAAATCACTCTGGGACCGTGGGATCGTGGGGGTTATGAGGGAAAGGAGCAGGGCGTTCTGTTAGGAGGCTGTTGCAGAAATCCAGAGAAGGAATGATGGCAGACAGAAGTCGGCACCACTGGGAGAGGAGAGTAGGCGCTGGTTTAAAAGATCTTTAGGACTTGGTGATTGGACGAGGGGCTAAGGGAATGCAGGGATCGAGGCCCACTCCCAATTTCTCAAGTGAAAGCTGGTTGCCCCGGGGCCCAATCACTAGATGGAGGTGTAGGAGCACGTTTAGGGAGAGGTGATGACGGCGTCTGGACGTGAGTGTGGAGGACCCGAGAGATGTTCAGTAGGGCCCTGAATGGAGGGGGCTGGGACTCGGAGTCAGTCCTGTCCTTAAGCAGCCTGGACGCCAGTGAACGGCTGCGCCAGACTGGGAACCCAGGGTCACACGAGCGGGCCCCTCGGAGGCCAGGGGGCGTCCCTGGAGGGCGCGTGCTCTGAGCCGGGGGTGCGGGGGTGGTAGCCACCGGGTTCGCCCTTCCACCCGCAGGCCGGGCCGGGGGCCGGGAAGGGGTTGCCCGCGGGGCCCCGGAACCTTCTGCAGCCGCTGCCCGCGTTCGCCGCGGGAGTCGTCGGGGGAACCCGTTCGCTGTTGCTAAGGGGCGGCCCCGGAAGTGACGCTCCCGGGGTTTGTTGACAGCGGAGGCGGCGGCGGCTGCAAGCTCCGAGCTGTAGGAGCCGGATCGGGGGAGGGGCCGGGCCCGGGAGCCAGCACCCGGCGACCCACAGCCCCGCCGGCAGCCCTAAGGGCGAGGTAACGGCCGCGGGGTCCGCGTCGCGACCCCCTCCCGCCCGGGGCCTCAGTCCCCGGAATCCCAAGCTCCGCCCCGCCGACCCGGTCTCCCCCGGACCCCGGCCCTAGCCTGAGGAGATCCCCAACCTCCTGAGGCGCTCTGGCCCCGGACTCTCCCGGGCTCCATCCTCCGCTCTTCCTCGCCTACGAAGCATCCTGTCCGCCTCCCAACGCAGAGGGCAGACCCATCCCAGGGTAGGTCCCGGACCCCGGGCCAAGGGATGTACCTGCGTCCCCCTCCTTCGCCTCCTGCCTCCGGGGCCTAAGCATCGCCGCTGCAACCACTTGCAGAGGTCCATATCGGCCAATGGTGGGAGGGCTCCCTTCTCCATCCCTGCCGCCAGGTCTGAGAAACGTGCCTTTAAAACTGAGCTCCCTTCCTCCAGAAAGAAAATGACGCCCTGTCGGATGCACCTACAAGATGGGGGGTAGATGTAGGGTTGAAAGGGCCAGTCTCTGCCCCTCCTACCTGTTGGATGAGCTTAAGTTCCCCCAGAGCAGTGCTTAAAAGCTCAGGGAGGACTTGGATTCTGAAGCAGCTCCCATAAACGATGACAAGGTGCAGGGAAATCTAACAGGGTAGGAAAGGAATGGATGGTATTGCAACCTGAGGGCCGAGGGAGCCCGATAGGTGAGTTGAAAGTGAAACTGACTGTGTTGGCCACTATAGCTTTGTGGGTGGAACTTGACTTGGCTGCTCTTTGACCGAAGGAGTCCAAGATTTCCAGCCTTTGCCTGTGCTTATCAGTCCGTTCGGTTTTTAAGGGGGCGGGGGGATGCCTGATGCCTTGGGAAAATCCTCCTATATGCTATTTCCCACAGAAGGTTTCTCTTCAGGATTCAAACTGACTAAGATAAGCATGGTAGACGGCTTTGAAAAGGGTCACAGGAGGCTATACTTAGAGCAGGAGGTGGTTGCCAGAGATGAAGGGCCTCTCTACTTTGGTTCATTTGTTCATTTAGCAAATAATAAACATATAATATGTAGGATGATAATAAGTGCCATGGAGAAAAATAAAGCAGGAAGAACCATAGGGAACGCTAGAGAGTGGGAGTCACCTTTGTATAGAAGATGGTCAGAGAAGGTCTCTAATAAGGTGACATTTGAGCAGAGATGAGTGAGGGAGCAGTCATGCAGCTCCCTAGTGTCAGAACATTCAACAGCAAGTGCAAAGGTCCTGCGGTGGTGTGCCTGTTGACTTTAAGAAATACCAGGAGTGGTGCTGCAGCAGGGTAAAGGAGGGGAAGAGTGGTTGGCAAGGAAGTCATAGAACAGTGGGGAGGTTATTAGGGGCTGTCTGTGAGATGTAGGGTCACAGGGTGTCTAATGGAGCACCCTTTCAGAACTGTACTTGTTGAAGTGTCTGGTGGTTGGAGAAAATACAGGTTTGTTTTAGATGACAAATGGCTGTTGTACTCTGGCCTTGTGTTATAAGTACCCTTTTTCCATCTTTGTAATGACCATTGATGGAATAAATACAAAGAAGCACATCCATAGAGCAGCATTTGACATGCTGCTGCTTCCTGGTTGTAAGTGTGTGGGTAAGGGACATTTTTCCACCTTAGTCTTCTCTTCTTTTTTTTTTTTTTTTTTTTTTTATACCAGATAATTTCTTTCTATTTTTAGTAGAGACGGGGTCTCGCTCTTGCTCAGGCTGGTCTCGATCTCCTAACCTTGAGCGAGCCACCCGCCTCGGCTTCCCAGAGTGCTAGGATTACAGGCATGAGCCACCGCGCCCGGCCTTAGTCTTCTCTTCTATACAATAGGATTGTTGAGCTAAATGAGATCATACGTTGATGTGCTTAGTGCAGTATTTTGCACAGAGAAAGTACTCAATATATAGCGGTCATGATGATGAGGATGGTGTGATGATCAGGAATGTTTTCATGTTTCTGCCTCAGAGACTTTTTAGCACCAGCTGGTGCTGTCACCAGCTCTGGCTACCTCCCTGAGCTACTGAGATTTGGGGAAATATTGGGGAGGCAAGGTAGAAACTTCCTGACACCCCTCAATGGTAACAGTGGTTGCATATTCTATAGGGAGCATGGTGGCTTTTTCGGCAGCGGTGGAAGGTGATAGGAGCTTTTTAAAAAGAATCCAGCAAATCCCCATTCTTCCACATAAAATAGGCAAAATGATCGTGTTGAAATGAATATGGCTTGGAGACAGATTGGGAAGGGCAGTGTATGCTGGGCCTAGATGTGTGGGTGGGGTGTGCATGGCAAATCTGAGGGTGGAGATTATTGATCCTGAAGTGCCTGGCAGAGGCTGAGGTTTTGCAGCCTGCTTTATGGGGAGCAGAACCATTGTTCATGTACTTCCTCACGTCCCAAGCCCAGACTACATCATCAGGCCTGGGTCACAGGCTGAGCGGGGCAACTGGGCCAGAGGATTTGAACATGAAAGGTCGGAGCACTTAGAAGCTGAAAGCCAGCATGTTAGAGCAGGCTGTTGTGGGTAAGAGCCCGAGGCCAGTGACCTGGGGATCTTGTTCAAGCCCCAGCTCTGCTGCTGGCTCGCTGTGTGAACTCGGACAAGTTCCATTCTCTCCAGACCTCAGTTTTCCTGTCTGTACACTGAGAATGATGGCTTTCTCCTACCTCCTGCTAAATCTGAAGGCTACTGAGAGGATGAAATGAGAGACAGGCTGTGAAAGAATTAGGTGCACTCTAAAGCGCTCTACAAAAGGTGAAGAATGGTTCTTATTATCATTAGTGCCACCTGTATTCTGCAGACACATTTTGGGGGCACACTAGGTGGAGGGCTGCTCTTGGCACCATGGTTTTTTTGCTTGGCTCAGTACCTCAGCTGTTCTTAGTCCTGAAATGTGCCTTCAGAGACCCCTGTCAGTTCATCTATTTGGGGACCAATGTCTTATTTCTGGTTCAATAACCAAAGCTGATTTTCCAGGTTCAGAAATGAGAAGGGTCTACGCATTATCCTTAGGAACATCACTGATTCATAATTATTGGTTACCACCTTCCTGCTGTTATTTCATAACATCTCCCCACCAACCCCATGAGACAGGTGCCATTCACAATACGTTGACAGATACAGACCTTGATAAATATTGAGGCTGGAAAATATTGGTTTGTAGAGTGGAGGCTCCTTCACCTGCAACTAGCCATTCACACACTAGCTATGTAATTGAGACCCCAGGAGTCACAAAGCATCCCTGCCCTCAGGAAGCTTCCAATCCTGTGGCCAAAAAATGTCATATGCCCAGTGGAGACTCATGCAACAGGAGGGAAAGCTGAGTCTTGGAGGAACAGTTCCTGCCCATAGCATAAAGGTAAAGAGCCTAAGATTTACAGTTGGGCACTTATTGTGTAATTCATTGCACATTGTTGAACCATAGTTTCTTCATCTAGGAAACAAAATGATAACATGTCCCTCATAGGTTATCTGTGGCTTCAAGGAGAATATGCACAGAAGTCTCAAAACACTGGGTCTTGAACTAATGAATACATGTATACATATCTGTTTGTACACATACGTAGTCCGTGGCAAATTATGCAGCCACTCAGCCTCAGCTGCCTCTTCTGTAAGTAGTAGATTATAATAACTCCTGCCTCATTTGGTATTGAGAGAATTACATGAATTAATGCTTATCAAATACTTAGCAGAGTTCTGGGTATCCCCTTGGTACTCAGAATGGGTTGCTCATTAATATGTTTGATTACAAGAATAGAACCCAGGCAGTCTGATTCCCAGCCTAACTCAGCCTCCCCAAGGCCTCTCTGCCTCCGGGTGGCACCAGCAGCCACCTAGCTGGCTCTTGCCTTCCTCCCTCATTCCATTTCTGCATCTTTCTAATATAACCTGTCCTGAAGATTTAGTCTCTGCAGATTTTTCAGGCCAGGTGACGTCTGTTCATCTGCACCCCTGTCCCCTAGAGACCCCCACACTTGCCCCAACTCCCTTCACAGCAGTCTCACACCCCCAACTCTGGCCCATGATCTGCTCCCTGCTGGAAAGCGTCCAGCCTCTGTAAATAGGGCATTTGTTTAGGTTTTCCCCCCAGCTCCCGGGTTAATATTTCACAGGGTGGGCATTGCTCCAAGGCTCAGAGCTTCTGGCTCCCCCAGCTGCTCTGTCCCCTGGGTGTCAGGACGCTGGCGCGGTCCCATCTTTCCTCCTCTGGACCTCAATTTCTCTTTCCTCTCTGTTGTTTCGCTGGATGGACTGAAGACAGAATGATTTGGTGAGAAGCGTGGGTTTGCTTTAGGTTTGCATCCCACTCCTGTCAGTTTTGTGATCTCAGGCAAGCTTCTTATTAGTTGTGTGTACCTGTGTCTTTATCAGAAAATGGGGTAGCAGTCTCTACCTCATAGTGCTATGGCGAGGTAATTCCAGCAACAGCAAACCTTTGTCATGTTAAATGCCAGGCACAAATCTGGGCATGGAGGGGCATGGAGGATACAGCTTTGTGCCCATGAGCAGACACTGGTCCTGTCCTGCCGGGAATCATGGGCTGGGGGATGGGTCAGCAGACAAATTGTTATGCAAATGATTAATTAGCTACAAGTAGAGGCTATGAGGAAATGCCGTTTCATTGGTTAAATAAGAGAATGTATGAAATAAAGCCTGTAAGGAGCTTAGGGCCACATCTGGGAACATCCAACATGGAGGTGGTGCAGTGGTGGCTGCTGCTGCTGTTTTTCTCCCTCTTCTCTCCCACTGCCCCCCTCCCCCAGGATGTCGTAAGTTCGAGCTGGATCCAGTTTTAGAGAACCTGCAAGGAAAGAGATGGAGAAAGACACAGGGTTCTTCCAACGTGGTGGTCTGTCATAATCAGAAGCTATCTGTCCCCAGTTGCCAGAATTCCAGACGGCCAGTGCCCACCCCAAGAATGAGAACCCTTAAAGGGTAGAGTGGGCAGAGATGGCTGCCTCTAGTCGGTGCCAGGCCTGCAGCTGAATGGGCACAAGTGTCAAAGTGTTGCAGCCCCCAGGCCTCTTGGCCTCAGTGCTAAGATGAGGACAGCTTATTCCTCCTCCAGCTCACCGCAGCCCTGAGCAGCAGGGTCAGCACTACCAAAGGGAGGTTAGCAGATGGCACCATCTGCCTAGTTTGTCTTTGGGGGCTTTTGGTGGCCTTGGTGACTGACATAGTGGTGTTTCTTCCACCTGGGCAGCAGGGTTAAGGCAGAGTAGCTACCTGGGAAACTGGGCTCAGGCCTACAGAAAAGGCAAAGCCCTGGTGGGGCTCTCATTCAGAGTCGTGAGGTTCATCTGCAGCCCCTGGGTGCCCAGCAGTGCCCTGGGCACCACAGGCAGGGAGCATACAAGAACGTGCTGTGCCTCCCAGGCCTCGTGCGGATCCCAGCCCGTGAATCCTTCGCTGTCTCTTCCACAGGCCTTTGTTGGAGGCTTACTGTGTGGCGGGCCCCATGTGGGGTGTTGAGTGCTTCCTTTGTTCATTTGCAGTCACGGAACTGGGCTCCTGGTGCCATGTCCCATGCACCCCCTCTCCTTGCAGCCTGAGTGTTTCTTTCCTTCTTTCCTTCTTCCCCAGAGGGCCTTTCCCTTCTCTTCCCACAACCACAGTTAGCTAGTACTTATCTTTTGGGTCTCAGCTAAACTGTCACTTCTAAGGGTACCTGCACTGACTCCTGGGCCCAGGGCAGGTCCTCCAGTTGGGCTCTCAGAGCCTCAGGTCCCTCCTTCTCCTTCAGAACCGTGGTCCCAGTTACGTAATGTGCATTTGTGTGCTTTTCAGGTGGATACGGTGGATGTCTATCTCCCTCCAGAGCTGATTTGCAAGGACCTTGTCTGCCTTGCTCACATTGGACCCCGGTGCTCAGTAGGTAGTTACTGAGTGAACAGGCCCAGGGATGCCAAACAAAACAGGCTGGTTCTGCCCTCGTGGAGCTGGCTGTCTGTCAAGGAAGCGGATGATTAAAGCAGCATCAGTACAAAGCGTTCGTTGCTGTGGTAGGGCCTGTGGGGCACACAGCAGGAACACCCTGGCAGGTCAGGGATGGCTTCCCAGAGGAAGCAGCTTTAACGCCGGGACCACAGGCATTAGCTGAATTTGGATGGGCTCCATTGAAAGAGAACAGACTGAGCAAAGGTCTGAAGGTGACCTGTGCCTAGGGCCATTGCCAGTGCAGTGAAGGAGGCCAGGCTGGCTGGAATAGGGGGTCAGTGGGGACCAAGTAGGCCAGAAAGCTGGTTCTAATTCTGGAGGCCCTGCTAGACGAGATTGGACTTGTCGCTTTCCAGCAGGGCGAGGTCTCCCTGCCAGTAGCACTCCCTCTGGCTCCAGTTTCCCAGGCAGGCGAGGCTGTTGGGCCCTTAAAGATCTGGAAGTAAATGAAGGCAGAGGAAGGCCATGCCCTTTGTGCCCTCCCTCGAGGGTTTCACGTTGCCAGTGGGACAGCTAACACAATGGGCCTTGTCGTGGGAAACCGAGGCCTGGGAAATAATTACTCCGTGCCAGACAGCATGCTAAGCCCTTTTTATATTATTCTGTGTAACCTTCACACAGTGCTGTGGATAGGGCCCTGTGTTGCCCCTGTTTTATTAGAGAAAAAGATACTGAGGCACAGACAGGTGAAGACACTTGCCCGTGTGGCAGGGCTGGGACTTGAAGCTAGGCCTGTCTGACTCCAGAGCTAATACAGCACAGTCACCAGTAAGTGGTGGTGCCACACTTAAACTCCAAAGCCCAAAGTGCCCTGTGGCCTCCCACTGGCTGTGCTAAGCAGTCTGAAAGGGTCACATATGGACATAGAGACTGCAAGAAGCCAGGGCAATGCTGGGCCCTAAACGCCTTCAGAACCCTATAAGACATGATGTGAGGGAATCCAAGAGACCGGGTTCAAATGCCAATTTGTACAGAGTAGCCTTGTCTCTCTGAGCTTGAGTTTCCTCACCTGTAAGATGGAATCATAACCGCCATTTGTTATGTACTTAGTCTGTGTCAGGCCTGGGACTAAGCATTTTCCCAACACTGTCTCCCTTGCTGCAACATCCCTGTGAAGTAGGGGTGATTATTCCCACTTTCTAGATGAGGAAACAGAGATCAGGTAATTTACTAGTGAATTGTGGAACTGAGTCAAAGCATAAATCTGTCTGACTACAGGGCCTGTGATTTTTTAAAAACCTAATTTTTTTAATTAAAAAAAATTTTTTTGATCTCTGTCACCCAGGCTGGAGTGCAGTGGCATCATCATAGCTCACTGCAACATTGAACTCCTGGGCTTAAGCGATCCCCTTGCCTAAGCCTCCCAAGTAGTTAGGACTATAGGCGTGCACACCATACCCGGCTGAAAAACTTTTGAGGTATAATATACATAAAGAAAGGTGAACAAAATGTGAGTGTAGAGTCTGATGAATTTCCACAAGTGAGCATACTGTCCGAGCATGCCCAGAAGTCCCCCTCTGCCACCTTCTAATTCCAGCCTGCCTGCCAAGGTAGTTACTGCCTTGATGCTAACACCATAGATTAGTTTTGCCTGTTTCTTCCCCACCTCTGATGTAGACCTCTGATGTAGACCCTGGTAGGAAAATGTTGGTTTGGGATTAATTTATGACTGTCTGTCATCCTATAAATGGCTTATTGTTTCCTCATTTGAATGTGAAGTTTCAATTTTCATTCTCTGTAGCCACTTATCTTAGCTGGGGTTGTATTGTCAGTTGGATTATCACTTGACTGATCCCTGGACCCCTTCTAAATGTGGACCTCTTTGGGGTTCTGGCCATTTTCTTAACTTCAATTATAATGTACATTTGTAAAAGTACATACATCATGATATACAGCTGCATGGTTATTCACAAGTGAATACGCCTGTATAGCCAGCACTCAAAGACCAGCAGCTCATCAGCACCCAGAAACCCCCTTGCAGTCACCCCCCAAATAACCACAATCCTAATTTCTCCCACCACAGATGAGATTCCCCTGTTTTTTAACTTAATGAAGTAAAACCTAAATGGATTGATATGGTATATATTATTTTGTTTCTGGCTCTTTTCACTAAACATGTTCAGGTTCATCCGAGCTGTGGGTTGTACATTCTCATTGCAATGAGTATTTCATCAATGAATATACCATAAGTATCCATTCCAGTGTCAGTGGACATTCAGGTTCTTTTCCGTTTGGGGACATTACAAACAGTACTGCTGTGAACATTCTAGTGTACATCTTTTGGTGCACATTGACAGATGCATTTCTATTGGGTATATAACTATGAGTGGAATTGCAAAACATGGAACATACATGTATGTTCAACTTTAGTAAATAATGTTCAACATTATTTACACTCCTAGTTCACGCCGATTTATACTACTACCAGCAGCGTGTGAGACTTCTCATTGTTCCTTATCGTCACCAGTGCTGAGTATTGCCTATGTTGTTGCTGTCATTGTTCTCAATTGAGCCGGCTGGCGGGTGGGAAATGTCATCTCATTGTGGTTTTACCATGCATTTCCCTGAGAGAAATGAAGCCAAGTGCTTTTCATATGTTTACTGCCCATTTCACTATTCCCCTTTATGAAATGCCTGTTCAAATCATTTGCCCATTTTTTAATTGAGTGCTGTGTCTTTTATTCAAACTCATTTGTAGAAGTTGCTTATGTATTTGGAATACAAGTCCTTTGTTAGACATACTATTGGAAATATCTTCTAGTCTATGGCTTGCCTTTTCTTTTTCTTGGTACTATCTTTTGATGAACAGAGTTTTTAGTTGTTCCAATTTATCAATTTCTTTCTCTTTATGTAAAATCATTGCCTACTCTAAAGCCATAAAGGTAAAAAAAAAAAAAAAAGGTACACTCTTGTGTATTCTTCTAGAAAACTTACTGTTTTACCTTTCACATTTAGGTCTGTCATCTAATTCAAATTAATTTTTGTGTATTCATGAGCAGATGTTTCTTCACTTCAGTGCATATCAGTTTTCATTTTCTACCTAATGGTTAGCGTTTTTTTGTTTTGTTTTGTTTTGTTTCTTTTTTGTGTTTTCTTGAGACTGGGTCTCACTTTGTTGCCTGGGATAGAGTGCAGTGGTGTCATCATAGCTCCTGCCTCAGCCTCCCGAGTAGCTGGGACTACAGGTGCGAGCCACCATGCCAAGCTAAAGTTTTCCTTTTATTTTTTGTAGAGACAGGGCCTCACTATTGTCCAGGCTGGTCTTGAACTCCTGGCCTCAAGTGAACCTCCTGCCTCGGCCTCCCAAAGTGCTAGAATTACAGGCTTGAGCCACCACACCTGGCCAGTTAGCACTTTTTGAGCCCTATTTAAGAAATTTTTACCTGCCCCAAGGTCATGAAGCTAGTAAGAGCCTTCACTTTTTTAAATAAGGATTTTATTGAGATATGATTCACATGTCTCCCAAGTCACCCATTTAAATTGTATAATAAAGTGGTTTTTAGGATATTTAAATAGTGTGCATTCATCACCACAATCAATTTCATCACCCTAGAAAGAAACTCCATACCCATATGTAGTCACTCCCCACTTCCCCCAGCCACTAAGCTACTCTGTCTCTATAGATTTGCCTGTTCTGGCTGAACATCTCATATAAATGGAGTCATACAATGTGACCTTTTGTAACTGGTTTCACTTAGCATAATGTTTTCAAGGTCTAGCATTATAGCATGTATCAGTACTTTTTGTGATTGCATAATATTCAGCCTTTTAGAGCCAAATAATATTCCTTTGTGTGGATATACCACATTTTGTTTATCCACCAGTTCATGGACATTTGGTTTATTTCCAATTTTTAGCTATTATAAATAATGCTACTATGAACATTCATGTACAAGTTTCTATGTGGACATGTTTTTTTCATTTCCCTTAGGAGGAAGGAGCCTTTATTTTTAATCATACACCATGAGATTCAACAATATCATGTCTATAAGGCCCTGGCACATACTAAGTACTCAATCATACTAAGTACTCAATCATACTAAGTACTCAGTGATAGCTGGATACAGGTTGAGAAGTACTACAGCGTGGGACACGGCAGTGTAGCTCTCAGAATTATGAGAAGCAGATGGTGAAAGTCCTTGTTATCTCCACCCATGCATTGGGTCCCCAATACACACATCTGCCCACAGGCATCGTGAAGTCAAAGAAATGGTTGGACAAGGCCCCGTGTTCTTTGCAGGTCAAATCAGCAGATAGTGGCACAGCAGAAAGGAGCAAGAGATGGAGTCAGGAGTCTTGGGCCTGGCCCTACTAGACTGCTAATTTGAGTGTGATTTCCAGAGCCTCAGTTTCCCTACTCAGATAGTGGACACAGGGCTGCCAATGGCTCTGGCCCTTATGTGCGTTTCACTTGGCATCTCTCCCATTCCCCAGGCTGCGGCTCTGCCAATGATCCTGTGAGTGTTGGGAAATCACTGTTGCCCGTGGGGGCCCTTGTCCTGGAGTGGCCCACCTGCCTGCCCCCAGCATGGCGTCCGACACTCCTGAGTCCCTGATGGCCCTCTGTACTGACTTCTGCTTGCGCAACCTGGATGGCACCCTGGGCTACCTGCTGGACAAGGAGACTCTGCGGCTACATCCGGACATCTTCTTGCCCAGCGAGATCTGTGACCAGCTTGTTAATGAGTGAGCAAGGCCCGGGCTGGGGCGGGGGGCAGGGGTCTTAGCATGAGCATGTGTGGAGAGATTGGGACTGTGTGTGTGCCATGTGGGGGCAGCTATGGATACAAAGGTGTGAGGGGGTGTGTGCACATGGTGTCCATGGGTGTGAGAAAAGAGTGGCATGTCCATAACCTTAAAGGTATATATGTGTGCACGTTGGTATGTGCGTGGAGGGGTGTGCACATATGTAGGCTTATGCAGCACAGAGTGTGTTTGAGTGTGAAACTGTGTGCATTTAGGGATGTGATAGTGTAAAAACCTTCATATAGATGAGGAAGTTATGTGCCATTCCATGTGTGTGCGTGCACATGTGCACACTCACACACTCACCTGTGCCTGTGAACCAAGTAAGCACAGACATGTAGGGGTTTACATGCCAGTGCCAGTATAACGCATCCATGACCAGGCATGGAATCATCCAGAAGATCTTTATGTGGCTCCTCCAAGGGACTCCCCACTGGTAGGGGTTCTTAGAAGCATGCAGCGTGTTCACCTGACACTGGGAGCTCAGTCCAGATGCCCGGAAGGGAAATTATTAGCCCAAACTCTTGCATAGGAAAGTGAGAGCCTGCATGGGACCTGAGGGCAGAGCTGGACTGCTCTGAGCATTTACTGTGGGTCAGGCACGAGGTTGGACACTTTGCAGATGAGAGTTATGTCCGTTTTACAGATAAAGAAACTGAGGTCTGGGGAAGTTCAGTTACTTTTGTGAAGTTGCCCAGGTAGGGAGCAGCGAGGATTTAGATTCCAGAGTGTTTGAATCCAAAACCATTTCCACCAGACCAGGATTCTTACATGAGTTAGTACCTCAACAGGGCTTGCCTGTACCCAGCTGGGAACTCTAAACCTCTTGGCTTAATTTATCTGTTTGAAACGGTCCCAGGAGGGGCTTAAGGAAGGTGATGTGTGTGTCCATGGGGGTGGGGCTGCTGCCACTGCAGTGTACATGAAGGGCGTGGGACAGGCGCGTGCATTTGGAGAGGGGGCATCGGTGTCTGTGCGTGTTATGGGAATGTCTAAGGCTCTGGAGGGAAGAGCTCAGGATTTGCGATTAATAAGAGGCCCTGTATCTCCAGGAGGTCACCCAGAGAGCTACCTTTAGATTCCTAGTTTCCGGGCACCCTTAATCTCACCTGTAACGTAGTCAGGATCCAACCAGCTACTATGGGGAGGAGGAAGAGAAGGCTTCAGGGAGGGAGGGCTTGTGCTTTGAAGGGAAGACCCTCCCCTGAGCCAGGCCTACTCCTCTCCCAGGTATGTGGAGCTGGTCAACGCCGCCTGCAACTTTGAGCCACACGAGAGCTTCTTCAGCCTCTTCTCAGACCCCCGCAGCACCCGCCTCACCCGCATCCACCTCCGGGAGGACCTGGTTCAGGACCAGGACCTGGAAGCCATTCGAAAGCAGGTGAGCCCTGCCTCGCCAGAGCACCAGGGCTGGCCACACAGAGGCTGGCCAGAGAGGGTCAAACACTGAGCAGGGGCAGGGCGGTGGCCTCCAGCACAACCCTCCCTAGGCTCCTCCAGTGCTTTCTTCAACTGTGCAAACCCCCTCCCCAGCCCACCTGGAGCCCAGAGCAAAGCCTGGGGTGGCAGTGGGGGGAGCAGTGGGGACAGTGGTTATGACGGAGCTGTGCCTGCTGCAGGACCTGGTGGAGCTGTACCTGACCAACTGCGAGAAGCTGTCTGCCAAGAGCCTACAGACGCTGAGGAGCTTTAGCCACACCCTGGTGTCCTTAAGCCTCTTCGGCTGTGCCAACATTTTCTACGAGGAGGAGAACCCAGGGGGCTGTGAAGACGAGTGCCTCGTCAACCCCACCTGCCAGGTGCTGGTTAAGGACTTCACCTTCGAGGGTTTTAGCCGCCTCCGCTTCCTGAACTTGGGCCGCATGATCGATGGGGTCCCTGTGGAGTCCCTGCTGCGGCCACTCAACTCGCTGGCTGCCTTGGACCTCTCAGGCATTCAGACAAGCGATGCTGCCTTCCTAACCCAGTGGAAAGACAGCCTGGTATCCCTCGTGCTCTACAACATGGACCTATCGGATGACCACATCCGTGTCATTGTCCAGCTACACAAGCTGCGGTGAGCTGCCGGCCCAGAGCTCACCAGGGCAGGGTGGGCAGGGAGGTGGGTGTTGTCAGTCCCATGGGGTTCAGGAGCCCCTGGCCAGGCAGAGGGTAGGGATGGAAGAGACAGTCCCATTCCTCAAATCTAATGTTTCAGCTGGATTTGGGCTATTCAGGCTTTTTTCCCAGAATGTCCTGGAGCAGTTGTGGCAGGCATGGGCCCTACCCTGCCACAGACTGAAGGAGCAGGGGTCTCCAAGGCAGCCCCACCCTATACCCAGCTCCTGACCCGTGGCCCCCACCCCAATCTCCAGACACCTGGACATCTCCCGAGACCGCCTCTCCAGCTACTACAAGTTCAAGCTGACTCGGAAGGTGCTGAGCCTCTTTGTGCAGAAGCTGGGGAACCTGATGTCCTTGGACATCTCTGGCCACATGATCTTGGAAAACTGCAGCATCTCCAAGATGGAAGAGGAAGCAGGGCAGACTAGGTAGGGACCCACCCTCCACAGTTGCTGGCAGGGAGTCATTCAACAAGCCTTTGAATTGCCAAGTGTTGTGCTGGGTGTTAGAGATAAAGAACAAACCAGGCTCTGCCCTCTTGGAGTCTATGTGAGCTGGTAGGGACAGAAAGCTGTGGTGGGGAAGTACAGGGCTCTGGGGTTGCCCTAAGGATCGGAAAGGAAGGAGGAGGAGGAATGGCATCTGGGCTGTCCTGCAGGCTCATTCTGAGTTTGCTAGGGAGGGGTGTGCTAGCACAGGGAACAGCATGTGCAAAGGCCGGAAGGTGAGAGTATGAGGAGCTGCTAGGAAATTACTAGACATTCAGACTGACCGGAGCACAGTGTAGTAGTTATAAGCAGTGAGGCTGGCAGCATCTGCCACCTGTCAGGCATTGCTGTAGGTAGGCTGGCTCCTGGGTTGGGTGGTTGGGAGCTCTGATCAAACTTTACCAGCTGTGACCGGCCATAAAGCCTAGCCCCAGCCATGCTTTAATGATGGTTAGGTTATGAGTTTGTCCCTTTATGACTATTGGTGAAACCTAAAGGTGACACATCCTTACTAGAATGGCAGATAGTATTTTCTAAAGATGGTTGCAATAACACAACATCCCACATGTTCCCCTACAATGTGACCTTGACCCCTCCACTTAAAAGGGATGAGGTTGGCGGGGCTAGAAGAGAGAACATTGAGTAAATGCCAGCCTACCCCCAGGGGAGGTCCAGCTCAGGCCTGGACCCCAAGCCGCTGACCCCAGCCCCCTCTTTCTCCAGCATCGAACCTTCCAAGAGCAGCATCATGCCTTTCCGGGCTCTGAAAAGGCCACTGCAGTTCCTCGGGCTCTTCGAGACCTCCCTGTGCCGCCTCACGCACATTCCGGCCTACAAAGTGAGAGGCAGGAGGGGAGGAACCAGGGAGCCCTGGGAGAAGGGAAGGGGCTGGGCTGGGGGACCAACATGTCAGCTCTGGAGCTACAGACTGGGCTGGGATGTGGAATCCCACCCCCGGGCCTCTTCTGGGTTGATCTGAGCATGTCCCATTCTCAGGTAAGTGGTGACAAAAATGAAGAGCAGGTGCTGAATGCCATCGAGGCCTACACAGAGCACCGGCCTGAGATCACTTCCCGGGCCATCAACCTGCTTTTTGACATCGCACGCATCGAGCGCTGCAACCAGCTGCTGCGGGCCCTGAAGGTTAGTCCAAACCCCTGGGGACCTTCAGCTTCTGTCCAGCCCTACCCGGAGGGTGCTGGACTTGGCTGAGCCATGTCCCCAGAGCCCCTGGCCCTGTAGCCCCTGAGCTGTTCAGCACTGGCCATGTTCAGGCCCCGCTGTAGTCCCCACTCCTGTCTGGGCAAGCAAGACCGGCACAAGCCCTGCCCCAGAGGGCCAGTTCAAGCCCCTCACAGAGCCCAGGCCTGTCCCTGCACAACTTTCACAACACTTGCCAGCCCAGGCTCCTACCCTGTCTTCACACAGCTGGTCATCACGGCCCTCAAGTGCCATAAGTATGACAAGAACATCCAAGTGACGGGCAGCGCTGCCCTCTTCTACCTGACCAATTCCGAGTACCGCTCAGAGCAGAGCGTCAAGCTGCGCCGGCAGGTCATCCAGGTGGTGCTGAATGGCATGGAATCCTACCAGGAGGTGACGGTGAGCCCCCTGCCTGCCACGGCCTGCATGCTCTGGCCCAGCCGCCCCTTGCCTGTGCCCCTGTGCTCCCACAGGGGCTCACCTAGCTCTATGCTGCCTCCCTCCTAGCTCCCCTGTCCCCTGGCACTCGGGCCCCAGCCCCACCTGCAGTCCACTGTCCCAGCCACCCTCCACCCTCTTCCACCTGCTCCACGTGGAGGCCCAGGGCGCTGGCCTCCTGCCTCTGGGCCTCTGCCTGGGCTGCCTCTTCAGCCCTTCTGCCCCGTAATACTGTGCTGGGGGGTATTTTTTCCAATAGCTGCTTTTGTTATGAAAGTAATAAAAAATTTTACCATAGAAAAATTATAACTATAGCTGGGTGTGGTGGCTCACACCTATAATTCTAGCACTTTGGGAGGCTGAGGCAGGAGGATCACTTGAAGCCAGGAGTTTCAGACCAGCCTGAGCAAGAGTGAGACTCCATCTCTACAAAAAAATAGAAAAATTGCCCAGGTGCGGTGGCTCTTACCTGTAATCCTAGCACTCTGGGAGACCAAGGTGGGAGGATCATTTGAGGTCAAGAGTTAGAGATCAGTCTGAGCAAGAGCAAGACCCCACATCTACTAAAAATAGATTAAAAAAATTTTTTTTTGAGACAGAGTCTCACTCTGTCACCTGGCTGGAGTGCCGTGGTGTCAGCCTAGCTCACAGCAACCTCAAACTCCTGGGCTCAAGCGATTCTCCTGCCTCAGCCTCCTGAGTAGCTGGGATTACATGCATGTGCCACCACACCCGGTTAATTTTTCTATTTTTAGTAGAGACGGGGTCTTGCTTTTGCTCAGGCTGGTCTTGAACTCCTGACCTCAAGTGATCCTCCTGCCTTGGACTCCCAGGTGCTAGGATTACAGGTGTGAGCCACTGCACCCGGCCAAAAATAAATAAAATTAACCAGGCATGGTGACACACACCTGTAGTTCCAGCTACTCAGGAGGCTGAGGCAGGAGGATCACTTGAGCCCAGGAGTTGGAAGTTGCAGTGAGCTATGGTGATGCCACAGCACTCTAGCCCGAGCAACAGAGCAAGACTCTGTCTCAAAAAAAAAAAAAAAAATTATAACTACTTATAAAGAAAACAAAAATTCCTGTGGTCCCACCACCCAGAGACAGATCCCACCATTAACATGGGATAGCTGATGGTCTGGCTTTCCGTCAGTACATATGTATTTAGTAAACAGGATCATTCACACAAACTGTGTGTACTGTTCGTATAATGTGGATTTTTACTTCAACAGTAAAAGTCACACGTGAATGTGAACATTTCTCATATCAGCAAATATATTTTTATAACAAAATTGTTTTAATAATATTTCTTTTCTGATTATGAAAGTAAGATACCTAGTGGTGAAAAAAAAAATCAAGTAATACAAGAATGTATTGAATAGAAAGTGAAAGTCTTTCACAATCCTATCTTTCCTCCCCCAGGTATAGCTGGTTTTAACAGTTCAGTTTCATAATTGTTGACACCAGCATAATGTTCAGCGTCCTCATCCCCAGAGAGGCCACTGTTGTGGACAGGTGGCCAGGCCCCATAGCTACAGGCTTGCAGGTCAGGGCTCTGCCCGATACGTGGGCTACAGTTATTGAAGCAGCCCCCATGGCTAAACATTTAAGTTGCTCTTTTATCTTTTGCTCCCTCAAATAATGCTTTGCTGACTATACTTAAGTGATTATCGCTATAATACAGTTCTAGAAGTAGAATTGCAGGGGCAATATGTATGTGTATTTTTCAAGCATTTGGTATGTATTACCACATTATCCTCCAGAAAGGCCATGGTGGGGACAGAGCCTCTGCAGGGATAGGAACACCCACTTCTCCACTGCCTTGCCAACTCCAGACTCTGGAGTGGTTGTTCTTTCTACATTGAGATCGATTTTGTAATCAGCCAAAAGGATGTCTTTTTTGATTTTTTTTTTTAATTAAAAAAAAAAAGACTAGTTGGAGACTCCCAAATGAATTAATAAAAACTATCAAAGAAATGGAAATTAAAATAACAAGATAACACATTTCATCTTAAGAGATCTGGTGATACCCAGCGTCGACAAAGGTAGGGGAAGAGCACTCTGGTACACTTTCCACTGGTGAAGGATGAATTGTACGACCGTTTTGCTGGGCAACCAGCAGAACTTGCCAAAATTGCAAATGCATTTATCTTTCAACCTAGGCATTCCACAGTTAGAAATGTTCTTAGAGGAAAAAGACATACATACATCCACGCTTGTTTAACTGGAAATCAGAGGAAACTAAAATGTTGGAGGACCAGGGATATTACGGCAGAATCTACACATCCTAATGTTGAAATACGTCCTTTACATATTGATAACCGAAGAGAAATTCTAGACCAATATATATAATATCTTTTTTTGTACTTCCTCTCCCCCAAATATATGTTTATATTTGCATGATGGAAAAATCTAGAAAGATGTACGTTGAATGTTTAACAGTGATTACTTCTCAGGAATGAAATGGAAGATTTTAATTTTCTGCTCGGATAGTATAATATTATTTGAACTTTTTACAGTGAGTAACTATTGCTTTTATAATTTAAAATAAATTTTTTCTTAAATTTCTCAAATTGAGGGGAAAGGACAAAAAATCAAGAGTGATATCCTCAAATTACATGATTAATAAAGTATGATGAACTTCCAATATCTAATAAGAAAGGAAGGAAGGAAATTAAATTACAAGAAAATTGTGCCGAGAATGTTGTAAAAAAAAATTAATAAAGCTGAAGATGGTGCAAAGAGAAATTGAGGATGTGGAGCAACTAGAGATCTCATGCACTGTCGGTAGGAGTGTAAACTAGTACAACCACTTTGGAAAACAGGCTGGTATTACCTAGTAAAGTTGAGGACATGCACACCTTGTGACCCAGAAGTGCCACCAGGCATGCATGCCTTAGAGAAGCCCATGCCCATGGACACCTGGATGCAGGTATAATGAATGCATCGTTCACAGGAGCCAACCCTTGAAGTCACCCAAACATCCATCAGCAGTAGAATGGGTAAAAAAATGGGGGTATCATCATGCCGGAATACTATACTGCAAATGAAGTACTGAGTGCATTTAGCCACATACAACAGCTGATCTCGCAAACCTATAGAATCATCCATATAGAAAAGCAGGGTTAGTGTTTCTCCCTAGTGGGATGCAGGGGCCTATGATCAGGAAGGGACATATGGTGACTTCTGGGTGCTGGCAATGTTCTGTTTCTTGACCCAGGTGATGGTTACATGGTGTTCACTTTATAGTTATTTGTAAAACTGTCCATTTGGGTTTTATACATTCTTCTGTATAAATATTTCACATTAAAAAAATATTTTTAAAAAGAGCTTTGTAGCCTCCTCTTCCAGAAAGTCTTCGTGGACCACCACAGCTCTGGATGATCTCATGCCTCTACAGAGCCCCTCCAGCTCTGTTCCCAAGTCTGACCCTGAATGTGCCCCACTTGTCTCCTGTCCTGGCCCAGGTGCAGCGGAACTGCTGCCTGACGCTCTGCAACTTCAGCATCCCCGAGGAGCTGGAATTCCAGTACCGCCGGGTAAACGAGCTCCTGCTCAGCATCCTCAACCCCACGCGGCAGGACGAGTCGATCCAGCGCATCGCCGTGCACCTGTGCAATGCCCTGGTCTGCCAGGTGGACAACGACCACAAGGAGGCTGTGGGCAAGATGGGCTTTGTTGTGGTACGTGCAGGCAGGCTGTCCCCCACCCCTCCCTTCCTTCTGAGCCCCCCTGCTGCAGCCGTCTCCCGCCACTCTCCACAGCTCTGCTTTGAGTGAGAGTCTCAGAGGAGGCCTGGGTCTGGCAGTCAGGGTAGGGAGCAGAGTATGCTGAAGCATGAAGGATTTAGGCTGGACCAAAAGAATTTTTTAACAGTGAATATTGCTTATGACCCTGTAGATTTCTTCCACCTAGAACATGCTGTCATCTTCTCCCAGCCCCCTCCGATTTTGTAAGCTCCACAGGGAAAGACACCAAACTCTTCTTCCATCCTTGTCTGCAGCATCCCCAGCGAAGGGCCTAGAGCACAGTGAAGAGATGATAAATATTGCTGGTGAAAGGAAGGAAAGAAGGAGGAAGGAATTAAAGAGTGTCTAGTCTCCTCCTCTCATTTTATTGCTGGGGAAGCTCAAGCCCAAGGTCGCACAGGGAGTCAGCACAGAGCCAGGGCCAGTGCCCAGGCCTCCTGATGCCAAGTACCAAGGGTCTGTGGAGTGGACATCCTCAAAGAGCCTCCCAAAGAGATGCAGAGATTTGATCTTGGCAGGATGTATGAACAGGAATCTGACCCTCTTCTCTCCATCTTGGGTTCTGGTGGGATGTGGTAGTTCTTGAGCTCTGGCCTAGTCTAGCAAGTTCTTTTCTCTGCCCACAGACCATGCTGAAGCTGATTCAGAAGAAGCTTCTGGACAAGATAGTAAGTCAGGTCTTCATGGAACCACTCTGCCCTTTCCCCAGCCCAAGAGGGGCCTGATTTGCCCCTGGGAGATATCCGTGTTTTGTCAGGGGACCCCTCACTGGGCGCTGTGTCTCAGCGGAGCCCTGCCCTCCCCCGCAGTGTGACCAAGTGATGGAGTTCTCCTGGAGCGCCCTGTGGAACATCACGGACGAGACGCCCGACAACTGCGAGATGTTCCTCAACTTCAATGGCATGAAGCTCTTCCTGGACTGCCTGAAGGTAGTGCCCCCCTCCAGTCCAGGTGGCAACAGCCACCTCAGCTGTCCACACAGCCACTCTTCTGCCCTAGGCTCCCCAACCAAATCTGTTAGCACCATTCGCCCATGGTTCCCACGGAAAGGCAGCGGGGGCCACCTCACAGGATTTCCTGCTAACAGAAGCTCCAGAGACCCTCCCTGACCCAGATGGCCTGGTGGGACCCTCCTGAGAGCCCTCTCTCCAGGGGAAAACCCCACCCTGTCTTCTCAGCAGCAATTTCTCAGACTGTCCACAGCAGGCTGGAAGTCCACTATGATAGGAGCTGGACAGAATTGTGTCTACTACGATAGTCTGTTCCTCCTAAAAAACTCTTCCTCTATTTTCTTTTCTTTTCTTTTGTTTTTTTTTTTTAAGAGACAGAGTCTTGTTCTGTCACCCAGGCTGGAGTGCAGTGGCCTAATCATAGCTCACTGCAACTTGGAACTCCTGGACTCAAATGATCCTCCCACCTCAGCCTCCTAAGTAGCTAAAACTACAGGCATGCAGCACCACACTGGGCTAATTTTTTGGGTTTTTTGTAGAGACAGGGGTCTCACTGTGTTGCCCAACCTGGTCTCCAACTCCTGGACTCAAGCGATTCATCCTCTATTTTCTTGCTCTAGTTTCTAAGGAGATTCCCTTAGACTAATATTAATATTTTGTGCTTTGGTAAATAGAACCATGTCTATATCATAGGTCAGATCTCTACTCAGCTTTTGTCTTGTGGTTAGGAACCTCCAATTTTTTAACCCTTATTGTGTGTGCCCAGCACTGTCCTAAGTACACTGAAAGTTAGGGGGGCAGTATATTGTACCCCCTCTTTGTTGAGTTGGAATGGCCAAACAGACGTCCATGAAACTTTTTTTTTTTTTTGAGACAGAGTCTCATTCTGTTGCCTAGGCTAGAGTGCCGTGGCATCAGCCTAGCTCACAGCAACCTCAAACTCCTGGGCTCAAGCGATCCTCCTGCCTTAGCCTCCCAAGTAGCTGGGACTACAGGTGTGTGCCACCACACCCAGCTAATTTTTTCTATCTTTAGTTGCCCAGTTAATTTTTTCTATTTTTTTTTTTCGGTGGAGACAGGGTCTCACTCTTGCTCAGGCTGGTCTTGAACTCCTGAGCTCAAGCAAGCCTCCCACGGTGGCCTCCCAGAGTGCTAGGATTACAGGTGTGAGCCACTGTGCCCGGCCCATGAAACTTTAAAGTTAACAATACCAGACACTAAGTAATTAAGTACTAATTGATATGGCCCCAATGGCTCTCATTTTCCCAGGAATTCCCAGAGAAACAGGAACTGCATCGGAATATGCTGGGACTTTTGGGGAATGTGGCAGAGGTAAAGGAGCTGAGGCCTCAGCTAATGACTTCCCAATTCATCAGTGTCTTCAGGTTGGTACTTTTTGCCTTGTTACTTTTTTGCCTTGGCTGCCAGGATGCTCAGAGCTCTAGTCTGTGCTCAGTTGCTGCAACTCCTCTTAACCTAGGTTTCTATTATAAAGGTTGCCTTTCCTCAGTAATGTGGTTTCTTATTCATTCAACCCTCCATCAGTGGTCCTCTTGTAACTGTATTTAAGTGAGCTCAAATCCCTCTTAGAAATAGTCTGGGTATAAACAAGTGATAAATAAGTAGTACCTCTAGCATCTGGTTTACGAGTTGGGGTTTAACAGCTAGTATCTGAAGAAGGGCTGAGGGAGTGGACTCCGTTTCTCTCTCTTCCTCCCGGCAGCAACCTGCTAGAGAGCAAGGCCGACGGGATCGAGGTTTCCTACAATGCCTGTGGCGTCCTCTCCCACATCATGTTTGATGGGCCTGAGGCCTGGGGTGTCTGTGAACCCCAGCGGGAGGAGGTGGAGGAGCGCATGTGGGCAGCCATCCAGAGCTGGGACATCAACTCACGGAGAAATATCAATTACAGGTGCGGGGGCAGGGTGGATAGGGAGTGGGACATGCACTGAGGCAGGGCGAGCATCCCGGCCACGAACGGTCAAAGCGCCCTGCCTCTCCTCTCGTCCTCTGCCTGCTTTTTCTCACTCACCGAGGCATAAGGACAAAGAGCATGAGGACACAGATCTCACCTATGTTTTTCAGGCATGACATCTGCATGTACCCAAAGCCTGCTCTTTACAAACATTTGATACACATGTATTTGTGGGGGAAAAGAAGGAGAAAGTTCAGACACAATAGGAAAGAGAACCCCTGTCAACACTATGGTGTCTGTCCATCAGCAGTGTTTCTGTGCACAGATTTCATTACTTTAAGTCAAGCTGGCACCAATTCCCACTGTGTTGTGACTGAATGTCTAGTTACCAGGCCTGGGTCTCCCTCGTCATTTTAGGATGGCGTCACCTTCTATGTGCCATCCCATGCTGATGGGCATTTCAGTTGGAAACCCATATTGGGAGAAACGGGCTGGTGCTGGTGGGTTTGCTGACACTCCAAGTACTGTAGATCCTAGGGAGAAGGGAAGAGGAATCGCTGGCCCAGAGGTTTTACCCGCACGTTCCTGGTTTGGACCCTGACTCCAGGATGGCCCATGGAAGAGCAGTCACACTTGCTTCTGTTCCCAGTGAACTCTCCCCTCCTACCGCAGGCTGGGTCTCTCTTCCTCGCTGAGGTCTCCAGCTTTCTGCCCCACCTAATCTGGTCCCCCTTGCCTCCCTCACGTGCTCATGCGCTTATCCTCTCTCCCAAGGGAGCACCCCTGCAGAGCCTCCAGTGGGGTGAAGGGCCAGGTGCCCCTTCTCCCTGGCATCCTACTGGTCTGTCAGTTGGTTGGTCTTCAGGGTCCTTCGGGAGGAGAAACCTGAGACAAGACCTACTGCCCCGCCCCCAGCATCAGAAGTGACCTTGATTTCTCTTTCTGCAGGTCGTTTGAGCCAATTCTCCGCCTCCTTCCCCAGGGCATCTCTCCCGTCAGCCAGCACTGGGCAACCTGGGCCCTATACAACCTCGTATCTGTCTACCGTGAGTGCCCACTGCCCTGGGTTCAGATACCCAGCTGAACGCAGCTGTGCCCTAGGGAGCGTATACCCGGGAGGGAGCGCTGAGAGAGCTGCGGTCAGCTTCTGTGCCTCAGAGCAAAGCCCCCCTTTCCCGCATCTATGGGACGCCCAGCCTCATGGCTGCCCTGCCTCGTCACCAAAGCAGGCCTGGCAAGCAAGGTGGCCCAGGCAGCAGTCTCCCACGGCTTTCTTCCTGCTTCCTGCTTCCCTATGAGCGAACAGTCAAAAATCTCCATGTCAGCCCAGTGGGACCTTTAGTCCCAGCTATTTGTGAGGCTGAGGCAGGAGGATGGCTTCAGGGAGTCTGAGGCCTTGCTGAGCTGTGCATAGCCACTACATAGGCTCCAGCCTGGGCAACATAGCGAGACCTTGCCTCTAAAAGATTTTTTTTTTTAATTAAAAAGAAATCCCATGCTTTCCGCATGACAGAATACCACCAGCTGGTTCCAAGCTGTCCAGCCACCAGAATGACTGGCGGTGTTTCAGTAAACACACAAATAAATACATGTCTCTGGGTCTGTTGAATCAATATCCAGGAGCAGAGATATTCTTAGGAATCTGTGTTTTTACAGACACTTCTCAGGGGATCATCACGTTTAGCAGCCACTGGTTTGGGTGATATTTTCCATAGGACAAGCTCTGGGAAAAAAATGCAGCAGCCTCAAACCAAAGTAGGGAAAAGCCTTTTCCAGGGATTCACCACCTGCTTCCCCGCTGGTGGACACAGGCACTGGGCCCCAGGGCTCATGCCACTCCTAGCACTGTCCTTCCACCCAGGCCGTCTTCACCCACCCACCCCCGCCCCCCCACCCAGTCTTCACAAGGGTCGGTTTCTAGGCCTCAGGCTGGTAGAAGGAAGACCCATCCTGGTCACCTGCTGTCTTCTCCTACCCACAGCGGACAAGTACTGCCCCCTGCTGATCAAAGAAGGTGGGATGCCCCTTCTGAGGGACATGATCAAGATGGCGACCGCACGGCAGGAGACCAAGGAAATGGCCCGGTAAGAGACCAGCATGTGTTTCTGCTTGGAGCCTTGATTTGGGAGAGTGAGGGACACAGTCACAGTGGGGACCCTCAGGTGGTTAAGAATGGCTGAAGTTCCCAGGGGCAACTCAGGATGAACGTGGAGGTGGGCAGTGTATTGATGTCCAGCTGGGGCCTCTCCAAGTGTCATCTTGGCCACAATGTGGCTGGAAACTAGATGAGCAAGCTCTGAACAGGGCATCATTGCCCTCATTTGTAAACTTAGTTTTCTTTTATTCCCCCCAAAATCCATCCTCTCATTACTAGATATTAGCAAGTCAGGTCAGAACTTTTCATTATTTTTGGCCAAAGACATTCCAACTAAGAGAGGGCACAGTGTGGTGATATACATGCTAGAGACAAGATGGGGCAGAGTGCAAGTGAGTTTCTGAGTGTGGAGGTCACAGACATGGCAGAGTCACCACCTTCCATTGCTGCGTGCGTTTCACTGCAATATCCAGAACATTGCGGGCTCTGGTTCTCGTGTTACAGGGCACAAGAGAGACTCTCGGGGATGCCATGTGTCAGAATCAACAGTAACGGTCTTGCTTTCTCTAGGATCCATTCAAGAAGGGAGTATAGTCGCGTTGACCCCAATAGACTTTTGTCATAGTTCTGAACATGGTATAGAGGAAAAAGGTCACATGGAGGAGGGGCCTGGAGCTCAGAGGCTCCCAGATGGTGACTCACTGGGCTGGGGGGCGGGAGGGGTATCAGCTGGTCCTGCCATTATTTTTGCCAAAAGGCACTACTTAAACATTAATTGACAGACTCATCTCAGTTTGGGAACAGTACAACAAGTGGTTCTCAAACTTAATCTCCCTAAAGAATCATCTGGAAAGTTGTTTTTTTTTTAAGAGATGGGGTCTCACTCTGTTGCCCAGGCTGGAGTGCAATGGTATGATCATAGCTCACTGTAGCCTCAAACTTCTGAGCTCAAGTGATCCTCCTGCCTCAGCCTCCTGAGTTGCTGGGACTACAGGCATATGCCATGGTGCCCAGCTGGAAAGACTGTTAAAGACACACAGATCCCACCCCTAGGTTTTCTTTTCCAGTGGGTCAGGAGGTGGGCCTGGGAATGTTCATGGTTAACAGGGATCCCAGGAAATTTGAGAAGCATGGGGTAAGACTGGCCAGCAACCTCCTCCAGTCACTTTGAACATCTCTCTAAGGCCTGAGATGGGTGTCTAAGCCAGCTGGCCTGTCTGACAGTGAGGAACGAATGACCCTGGAGGACACTTAGGAGAAGGCCCTCAGCCTGTCCAAGCTCCCTGTCCCACTCTGGGCACTCACTTCCTACAAGGCACTGGGGCACACTTTAGCATATGGAGGCTACAGTGAGTCCCTTCCCAACCCAGAGGCTTAGTGTTGTGAGGGGAAGGTCACACCTGGCAGCGATGGGCAGCAGTGCCTGCAGTCAGGCTGGAGTGGGTGAGACTCAAGCTCTGAGCTGGAGTGCTGGGGCCTGGCTGCCATGGGTGGCAGGGCCCTTGTGGGAGCACAGCTGCCCTTGCCCCAGCCTGGACCTGCTGCTGGATCCCGGCCTCTGGGTGAATCTGATGTGCAGCCAGTTTGGGGACCACTACAAGACTTCCGGAAAGAGAAAGGGCTGGCATAAAGGGAAAATGAAAAAGGAAGATGTTGCTAAAGAAAGGACCAAAGTGGTTTTGGAAGTCAGGCCTGAGCTGATTTGGGGACCCCCTATCCACAGATGCCCTGGGACGGAGTGGGTGGAGAGGGAGGGGCAGAAGGAGGAAGGAGGGGAGGGGGCGGTGATGGGAGTCATGGCCACAGGTGCTGTTCCCTGGGCACTCTGCACGTGCCGTCCACCCTGTGCATCCTTCAGCTGGCATCAGCATCACTATTAACAGTGTTAACCCAGCGGCCCGATGGCCCAGGCAGGCCGGGCTCGCCCCACCCGAGCCCGCCCTCCAATCCTGTCCCCGTTGTCTCCAGCAAGGTGATTGAGCACTGCAGTAACTTTAAAGAGGAGAACATGGACACGTCCAGATAGAGGCCTCCGCCCCACTGCTCTGGACCACTGGCCGGGAGGAAGCAGGCTTGAGCCGCCCAGCGGGCAGACCCCCTTCTGGGGCCTCCCATGGGATGAAGAGACACGGGGACTTTTGCACAACCGACGCTTTTCCTTAACATTAGTGAGATATATATATATTATATATATATATTATTTTTTTTGGTTAGGAAGTGTGAAGTTTTGTGTGTATGATTTCTGTACAAAAACAAAAGAAACACTCCCTGAGTCCTGCAGCTTCCTTGGCCATTCTCAAACCCAACTCAAAGCCTTCATCGCTGCCACACTCACTCCTACCCCAGACTAAAGGCCTATAATGTTGTGAGTGTCCGGTCCTTTTCCGGTGAACTCAGGCCGCGGCCTGGCTTCCTATTACGGGAGGAGCAGGCCTTTCCCAGCCTACTCCGGCATCCTAACCCCCGCCCCAGCCCGAGAGCCCCATCTCAGCTCCTGGCCGTGGCTGATGGGGTTTGGGGAATAAAACTAACCCCACTGGGTCTCCCAAATGCCTTGGTGCTCCCAGCTGTGGGCCATCTGGGGCAAGAAAGTGAGCTGTTCCTAGGCCTAGGTCCAGGCAGCCCTGCCCCAGAGGACCCTCAAGGAGCGGGGCACCCAGTGGGCCTGCTGCTCTCGGGCCAGGCCTGCCTGAGGCCACGCTGCTATGGAGGCTGCCTCCTAGTCTCCCACAGGTCCCAGGCTGTGGAAGGCCCCAGCCCAGGGGTGGTCAGAACTCAGCGGCAGATTCCACTGCCCCTTCTGCCAAACACATCCAGAACCTGTCCCCAGCTCTGGATGCCAGCACCTCCTGGGACCAGGGGCCTGCTGCCTCGCTCCATAGCCCTCATCTGCCCCCAAGCACCCGAGGTGCCCAGGCACTCCCACCAGCAGAACTGAGCCTGCCTCATCCACCCCAGCCTGCCTGGCTGCCCTGAGGACCCCACACCTCTCTCAGAGGCAGGAGGTCCCCTCTCCAGTCTTGCACTCACAGCGGCCACAGACAGCCACATCCAGACCAGCACTTGGACTGCTCTGCAGTGGCCGCTCGGCCCTCCTTAGCCCCTCCCACCCTGCCCCAGGCTTTACCTTGGAAACCTGCGTGCTGTGTTTCAGAGAAGTGTGAGAGGCAGCTGTATCCCTAAATACCCTGTGCTTCTTTCTCGGTGTAACTCTGAATTGCTTCACATCCGACACACTTGCGGAGGGCCTGGGGAGCAGAGCTGACCCTGGAGGCAGCCTTCAGGCAATGGCTTTTTCTTCCTGCTTCCTTCCCTGGGCCTGTGTTTGTTCCCTTAGCATTTCTGCTCCAGGTAGAACAGGCCAGGCGAGCAGCCCCCGGGGAGAGGCACCTGGCCTTTTCTCCTGGAGCCTCTCCCTCCTGGCCCGGGACGGGGGCAGCAGCCCTGCATTCCCCCAGCTTGGCAGGTGGCCTGCGCCTGTCCTTCCCTTCCATCTCATGCTGGAGGCCCCAGCCAGACCCTGGGCAGAGCTCACATCACATCGCTTTACCACCTGGGGCCTGGGGAAATGTCTGTACTTTGGGGATGTCACAGAAATACATTTTTGTGCAAAGTGGAAAAGAACAGAGCGTCTTTTTTGTGGAAGGGGTGGGGGTTGCTATCCTGGCTTCTGAGCTCAGGAGAGGGGTTTGGGTGGCCCCCCTGCAGGGGGCCTGAAGTGTGGGCCATGCCACTCTGTGGTGGGGAAGGGTGCATTTGCTGAGTTTGTGTGCCCGGCCCACAAGGCCAATCGACCGCGGGCCGGTGGCAGATGGCAGAGTGGGCTGGAGTACCTGTTTCCTCCACATTCTCTTCATACCCTGTGCCCAGACACGGAGACACAGCTGGCAGCCAGACCCACAGGGCCTTGCCCAGGCTGGTCCAGGCTGGTGAGAGGGACAGATGGTAAATATGAGGCTACTCCGTGGGACAGCGGGAGAAGGCGTCCCCTGCAGGCTGGCGGAGCAGAGCAGGAGGTCAGGGAAGCCTAGAGGGAGCCAGCAGCAGCAGCGCCCTGGGGACTGGGGGAGGAGCCAGCACGCTGTTCCCCGTGAGTTTGGGAGGCTGCTCACAAGAGGCAGCCTAGCTGAATCCAGCAGCAAGATGGGGCTGCCAGGCCTGGGCTGAGGGGCTTGGGAAAGAGCATCCCAGACAGGGGGTCCTGCCAGGGAGGATAGCGAAGCAGCCCCGTGGGGCTGCAGCAGGTTGAAGGAACAAGGGTGGAGCAGGTGGGGACAGAGAAGTAGCTGGGGCCAAATCGTGAGGTGACCAGACTCTGGCTTGGCCCAGGACAGTCCTGATTTACACCTGTGGTCCCACTGTAACCATCGACAGTGTCATCTCTCGTTCTCAAAGGTGCCCTGGCTGGAATAATAAACTATATGGTCACATTCCTTACAGGCCATGGGGAGGGACAGTTGGCGAATTTAATCCAGGAGCATCAGGACCTGATTAAACATTCCAGGAACCTGAGCATTCAGACTCCTCCCACCTCTGGTGTGGAACCGAGCCCCCTCTTCTCTTTTTCCCCCTGAGCAGGCCCTGGACCAGGCCTCTCTCCCCACTGGGTGACAGCCCCCCGGCCACTGCCCACCCACAGGACCTGGGCACAAAGGGCATCAGGAATGGTGGTTTGCCTTGGCCACTGTTTGCCTTGCCACCTGGTGGGTGGACCGTGCCTGGGAGGGAACAAGGGCAGTGCCTGACAGGTGCCTCCAATGGCAGCTGACATTGCTGAACCTTTCATCTGTGTGCCAGGCCCTGTGCTAGGCGCTTTATGTGTTAATACATCCTGCTTCCTAATCATCCTCCCAATAACCCATTTTACAGATAAGGACACTGAGGCTCAGAGAGCTGAAATGATTTCTTGCCTCAAGGTTGCCACAGTAAAGAGGAGGGAAAATGAGAGTTCCCGAGATGTGCCAGGTGCTCCTCCCCTTGCTCCCAGCTCTGGTACCTGCCATTTCCCGTGGGGGAACACTCTAGTTCCTGCTCACCCCATCACAACACCTACTTATCATGGGGCTGAAATTGCTTTGTCTGCCTCCACCATTGGACTGTGAGCAACAAGCTTCATAAAGGCTCTGCTGTGGCCCAGCACATAGCACAGAACTTGGCCACACTAAAGCCTCTCATTAAAAACTTGCCGAGACATGTGCAGTAGCACACACCTGTTGTCCCAGCTACCCAAGAGGGAGGCTGATACGGGAGGATTGTTAGAGGCCAGAAGTTCTAGGCTGCAGTGAGCTATGATCGTACCTATGAATAGCCACTGCACTCCAGCCTGGGCAATACAGCGAGACTCTGTCTCTACAAAATAAAAATAAAAATAAAAAGACTTACCAGATTCCCTGGTGGCCTAGGGGTTAGGAAAACAGAAAAACAAAAAACTTGCCAGATGAATGGAAGGAAGGGAATTGCCTTAGCCTGTTTGTGATGCTATAACAAAATACCTGAAACTCGGTAATTTATAAGGAACAGAAACTTATTTCTACAAATTCAGATCAAGGCGCCAGTAAGACTGGTGTCTGGTAAGGGTCACTGTCTGCTTCCAAGATGGTGCCTTGTTGCTGCATCTGCCAAAGGGGAGGAAGACAGTGTCCTGACATGGCAGGAGGGATGGAAGGGCAAGAAGGGGACAATCGCTGTGTCCTCACACAGCAGAAGAGCAGAGTGGAAGATCCAAAGGGCCTGAGCTAATTCCCTCCAGCCCTTTGATAAGGCTCTAATCCATCATAAGGGCAAAAGGCCCCACCTCTCAAGACCACCACAATGGGGATTAAGTGTCAACCCACGAATTTTGGAGGGGACACATTTAAACCACATCAGGAGGGCTTTGGAACATTCACAACAGCCCAGGGTCCAATCATCTGTTTCACAAAGGAAGAAATTATATTTTGCCACTTAGCCCCCTCAAACATGACCCACCTCTCCAAAAGTAGACTAATGTCTAAACAAGAAAGCCATTTTACTGAGTCTCCATAAGAAATGTGACCCCCACTGAGAACTGGAATCAGTGCAAATCTCTATGTGAAGCTTGATGTCAGGCAAAACATGCTCAGGGGACACAATTTCTGAGCAAGAAGGTTGTCAGTAGCCAGGGTCATCAAACTGCAGTCACACGATGTCACCCTCTCCACCATGGGGAGACCTGTGCAAACCCCCACCCAAGATGAACCCAGCTGCCTGCCTGTCCTATTGCCCCCCAAACTGCAATTGACTTATTTCATGTCTCTGCCCCAGCAAGATGTGAACTCTCTGAAGGAAGGGGTCAGTCTGGACCCTGGACCAGTTAGGGTGCTTTAGGTGCAGGCAACAGAAACCCACCCTGGATGTCAGGATGTGGCAGAGCTCACAGAACCAAAGGAAAAACAGGTCTACCGGGTCTCAGGAGGGACACACCCCAGGGTGGCTTGGGGGATCTGGCTCCCAGGAGCCCAAAGCTGGCCTCTTCAGGGTACTGCCATCAGGTGATAAATCCATCCCAGCTGCTCTCCTTCCTGTGTTCCAGATTCAACAGACTGGCCAGCTTGGGGGTGGGGAGGTCTGAGCACTCTGATGGTACTGCTAAGGTTGTGCCCGATGGAGGAGGACTATTCCCCAAAGAATAGTCTAGAGGCCAGGTGTGGTGGCTCACACCTGTAATCCTAGCACTCTGGGAGGCTGAGGTGAGAGGATCACTCAAGGTCAGGGGTTCGAGACCAGCCTGAGCAGGAGCAAGACCCCCATCTCTACTAAAAATAGAAAGAAATTAGCTGGACAACTAACAATATACAGAAAAAAATTGGCCAGGAATGGTGGCACATGCCTGTAGTCCCAGCTACTTGGGAGGCTGAGGCAGGAGGATCGCTTGAGCCTGAGAGTTTGAGGTTGCTGTGAGCTAGGCTGACGCCACGGCACTCTAGCCTGGGCAACAGAGTGAGACTCTGGCTCAAAAAAAAAAAGAATAGTCTAGGTACTGGCAGCAAATCAAGGGAGTAGATGCCAGGTAGGTGTGTGCCCAGTGTCTAGACTCTCTCCTTGACCAAACTCTAGCCAGGCTCCTCTAAGCCCTCTTCTTGACTAGTCCTCAACATTGGCCTATAAAAACTACTCATCCATCCCCTCCCAACACATTAAAAGACTTAAACGAACACTGCCATAACTAGCAGTCACCTCTGCACAAATAGAAGTTGAGTTAGTTCCTGCTGGGCCCTGTTCCCTATTGCGATAGTATGTTACTGATTAAAATCTGTCCTTACCACTTTAACTAGCATCCAGCTTTGTTTATCTTTGATACCCGCACAGCGCCTGTCCCACAGAAACTTCAGAATTATTTGTTGAATGGATGATGTGCTAGAGGTCCCCACTCAGCACGTTAAGTCACACACCCATTGCCGTTATCAAGACTGAGTTGCAATGACAGACACCAACTCAAACACCCACCCAGGTTCTTCAAAGGTGGGAAGTCATTGACTAATACAACGGGGAACCTAGAGCGATTGTTGGCTTCAGGCGTAGCTGGATCTAGACGGCCCAGACAACGCTGTT